>NW_006921641.1:9337639-9346631 GCF_000298275.1 Orycteropus afer afer
GAGGAGTGGCTGGTGGGTTTGAACCGCCAGCCTTCTGGTTAGCAGTCAAGTGCTTTAGCCACTATGCTACCAGAGCTCCTACCAGAGCATTAGTTTAAAAAAAAATCTATTCAGGTGTACCTTCCTCCAGGAAGCCTTTCTGACCCCTACCTTTCCAGGCAGGACAACCAATCCTCTGAGCTCCTGGAGCCCCTTGTGCCTATAACTTGTCCTTCCCAGGGGAGTACAAGCCACCTCAGGTGAGGATCATGTCTTATTCAGCTCTATGTCCCTGAAAATATCAGAATTAAGTAAATATTCATTGAATGAGTGAACATTCAGTCATTGTCTTGAATCCTCAGTTGGAAGCTTTCTTTCCATTTTCAGGTAAAGAAATTGAGACTCAAGATTACAAAGCAAAGCAGGTTGAGAGCATTTCCTCTTGAGTGTCTCTATGAGTCCTGGTCTCTTGTGTGCATCCACTAAACATGAGCTTCAGGCTCAGGGACACCAGCTGCCTCTTTCTGATGCTCCAGCCTGACGCTGCCTCACTTGTCTTCTCCTTTGCACAGGGGTCTGGGCCATGGCGCATTTGGGGAGGTGTATGAAGGCCAGGTGTCTGGAATGCCCAATGACCCGGGGCCCCTGCAAGTGGCTGTCAAGGTAAGGGGGACTCCCTCTTGAGCCTGAGCTAGGTTCACAGTCTCTATAACCAGTTGTTGTTGAGTCAACTCTGACTAAGGATGACACCCTCCAACACATACACACTCACACCGCATGTGTGTCAGAGTAGAACTGTGTTCCACAGGGTTTTCAATGGCTGATGTTTTTCAGAAGTAGAGTGTCAGACCTTTCTTCTGAGGTGCCTCTGGGTGGATTCAAACCTCCAACCTTTCAGTTAACGGCTGAGTGTATTAACTGTTTGTGCCACCTGGGAGTTCTCTATGGTCTATAGCTCTCAGTTGACAGCCTTTCACTCCTGCAGCTTACAGCCTTTTCCGCCTTTCCACCCTCCCCTTCTGTGCCCAGACTCTGCCAGAAGTGTGTTCAGAGCAGGACGAACTGGATTTCCTCATGGAAGCTCTAATCATCAGGTAAACCCACAGAGAGATACCCCCCACACACCACACCCCTCCTCCTCAACCCCATAAAGAGCATGCAGATCTTTCAGACAGGACATCCTCTAGCATATCCCTTTCTCTCCAACATGGGACCAAAAAAATTCTTGGCACATCTTACCAGTGAAGGACAATGCCAGGACTGTTATCTGAAAAAAAAAGTCTATGGCCTATTAACCCAACTGATACCACTGCCTGCAGCCAACACCCCTGTTGTCATCCATCCATTCTGCTTCTCTCACTTTTTCTTAAGAAATAGAGCATGCTAGATTTTTGGCAGTGGAAGCTGTAATCCCTCTCCAAGTAACACTTTCCCAGGCCCTTCTCCAGCCCCAGCTCTTAGGTGTACTATAAAGGAAACAGTCCCCAGCCTGGGTCTATATCAGAAGAGCAGAGTCTTAGCTAGCATGCCCTCTAACTTGTGGCTCCAAGGTCTAGATTTAAGCCAGGGCCCCTAAACTTGTAATCTCAGTACCTTAGGCTCCTAAGGGCATCTGCTGAAGGAGGAGACAGATGTTGGACACCAAGGTTTGCCTGGGCCTTGTGGAGCTCTGATGCACTGGGAAGCCTCCCAACAAGCTCCCTTTGGTAGAAGTGGCAGGGGAATGAGGCCATGGTAGTGTTGTGATGTGCTTATGGGCCTAGAGCCACAGGATGAAACACAATGGGGTCAGCACCTTGCTATAAACAGGACTTAGTTATTTTCTGATTATACATGTAGCCCATGATTATTGAATAAGATTTGGAAAGTATAAGATTGTATGGAAGGAGACCCAATCATTCAATCTCACTACTTGGTGATAACTAACCATTATCATATTTATACTTCATTACATAATGGCCATGTATTTGTGCACCCATGTGAAGTCCCTGGCTCCACCACCCTTTGTGTTCTAATAGGATCATGTTAACAGGGGAAAAAAAAACCCAGAGCCTCTTTCCCATGAGGAATCAAGGACAAGCATATGGATGCCATCATCCTGGCTCTTCTTCACATAGCACACAGTTACCTGGCAGGTCTCACAGGTCCCTCACAGAAACAGTTTCTTCAACTTCTGCCTTAGGTTCCCCTCAGAGAACTCAAGCATGAATCCCAGCAGCCAGTCCAGGCACTGACTTCCAAGAAAGACACTCTTCTGCCCCTATGTCACATTCTCCCCCACGTGCCTATCCAAAAACCACTGTCAATCAAATACGCTCACAAAAGAGGACTCCTGTCAGGACTGTCTTCTGGTCCTTCCCCACTGCTCACTGTGGGGCCCTGCTACCTTACACAAATTTCCAGAATCCATTTACATAGTGTGGCTTCCGAAAACATAACCTTATATCCTGTATTTTCCACTTAACTTGTTAAGATTCTCCCAGATTCTGAGCTCAGTTAAATTTGGTGTCACCCCTGTGCTCTGCAGCAAATTCAACCACCAGAACATCGTGCGTTGTATTGGAGTGAGTCTGCAAGCCCTGCCCCGATTTATCCTGCTGGAGCTCATGGCAGGAGGGGACCTCAAGTCCTTCCTTCGAGAGACCCGCCCTCGTCCGGTGAGTGAAAACCAGTCCTTCCTCCAGTAGCTGTGCCAAGGAAAAAGAAGGAAGGGATGGAAGGAGCAAAAGTGGGCAGGCTGAAAGCAAGATACTCAGCAAGACCAAAGCAATCAGCTTTTGGACATGGGGTAATGAATAGAGTTGGACAATGGCCAAGCCATGGCCTTGAGCAATTGTGCAAGCTTGTGTAATGGATTCTGGAAACTGAATCCATTTGCATGGGCTGCTCATTCTGGAAAATCAAACTAGAGACGAGCAAAGAGGTGAACTTCATGCCAGCCATGTCACTCACTCAACCAACTGACCTGTGGCAGGTCACTCTATGTCCATTCATAGGGAACCCCACTTTCCTCATCTGTAAAATAGAGTAGTAACACCTGGCCATCCTGTCCTCTCAGTTTTATTATATAAGTGTTAAAATATTTAGGGATTGGGATAAGTGTTGTGGTTAAGGACACAGAACTTGGGAAAGGGAACTGACCCAGTGTGAATCCAGGAGTCCCAAGCTTGACCATTAGACAACCACATGGCTGAGGGCAGTCAACTCTCCTCTCTGACCTCCATATCTGCACACATGAAGTCCAAGGCTTAGACTAGACCATCTCAGCACCAGTTCTACATTATAAAATACAGCACAGTGGGCCAACCCAGAGTCCAGCCACTCACTCTTCTCACTGCCAGAGTCTTCAGCAGGCCTGGGGTAGCAGAGACCAGAGAAGAGAAGGCCACCCTGAGTTAGGACGTAAGCTTCCTCAGAAGCCACTGGAATGTGAGGGCCACAGGAAGAGTGGTGACCACCCTCCCACTCCCAGGAAAGCAGAGAAAGACTGATACCCACCCTATGACAGAAAGGCCACAACTGACCTCACAGCTCCCTGTTGTTGTTGTTGTTATGTGCCGTCGAGTCGGACCCGACTCATAGCAACCCCTCCTTGGGTTTCTGAGGCAATATCACTACGGAAGTAGATTGCCCCATCTTCCTTCTGAGGAGTGGCCGGTGGGTTTGAACCACCAGCCTTCTGGTTAGCAGTCAAGTGCCTTAAGCACTACGCTACCAGAGCTCCCAAAGAGACGGCCTAGCTACCTGGTGGGGAGCAGCCGGTGGGTTTGAACCGCCAGCCTTGGGTGTGGCAGTTGACTACCTGAGGCCCTGAGGCCATCCCCGAGGGCCAAAGGATGTTGTTGCTGCTTATCACTATGGAAGTAGATTGCCCCATTTTCCTTCCGAGGAGTGGCTGGTGGGTTTGAACCACCAGCCTTCTGGTTAGCAGTCAAGTGCCTTAGGCACTACACTACCAGAGCTCCTTCCCTGGGACTCTTATTGGTATAGAATAGTATATAGTATCCTTTGGGGATAGACTCCCTGGGTGACGCAAATGATTAAAGTACTCAACTACTAGCTGAAAGGTTGGAGGTTCAAACCCACCCAGAGGCACCTTAGAAGACAGGTGTGTGATCTGCTTCTGAAAAGTCACAGCCTTGAAAACCCTATGGAGCAGTTCTACTCTGTATCCATGGGATCACCATGAGTCAGAATCCGCTCAACAACAACTAATAACAATGTCTTCAGAAGCTGTGACACCACATTAAGCATTACATCTCACTAGACCTCAGTTTCCTCACTTGTAAAAGTAGGATATTGGTCTAAATAGTGTCCCTGTAAGGAATGCAAGTGCTCTGAGATGCTACCCAGCCATGAGAACTATTGGCATGAATTCTTTGGTGAAACTTGGGAGCCATTGTGTGGTATCTATCTTACTGCTTCTCGGTACATGTTAGCATACAGTAAAGACTCTGATCAGTCCTATCATAACAAAACCTACTTTGCCCAGAAATTCTCCTGCCTGTTTGACCTTTGAATTCCATCTCACAAACCCAGTTTGGGAAATACTGGGCAAGACCCTCTCTGAGTACCAACAGTATGTGTCTATAACCATGACTGTATTAAGAATATCTCATTGCCTGTATGCCAGTGTTCACTGAAGCATTTTTACAATGCTCAAAAGTAAAAACAACCAAAGTGTCCATCAACAGATGAATGGATAAACAAAATATGATCTGTACAATGGAATTCTACTCAGCCATACAGACAAATGAAGTCCTGATGCATGCCACAACATAGGTGAAGCTTGACAACATTATGTTGAGCAAAAAAATTCTATCCCAAAAGGACAAATACTATATGATCACAGTTTTATGAAATAAGCAAATATATAGCAACTAAATATTATTTATGATTACCAAGGGTGGGAGTGTGGGGGAAAGGCGAAGCTTTTGCTTAGGGGACATTGAATTTACTTTAATGGTGGTGTAATGATTTGGAAAAGGACGAGGATACATACTAAGAATGTAATCAATGTCACTAAATTATACATGCAGAAATGGTTGAGATGGTGATTGTTTTGTTGTGTATATTTTCATCTCAATGAAAAAAGAGTATCTGGATGCAAAGGAAGTGTCACACTCGAATGCCAGCTTGAAAGATGAAACCCTGATTCTTAACTCATTCTTTACCACAGGATGGACACAGCTGGCACTGGGCACACAGGCTATCTATACTCTGTACTGCTAGTTTACAAACAGGTTTTGCTACAGCACCTCTTCCTCTTCCTAACTACATATGCACATGCACACCCCTCAGGTTGCTGACTGCTATCTGCTTCTATGCAGACTGATTAGTGGAGCAGTTAATTTGCTGAGAGCAGCCAAAGACGGGGAGCCAGATAAGCCTGACCCATGGGCAATGCCTGCGGAAGATTTAGTCCCTGCAGCATCCTGGGCTCAGAGGGCATTTGAAACAATAACGATCCTTGCATCCTGAGTGATGAGGGCAGAGACACAAAGAGACTCAAGTGAAGAAAATCTTCCTCAAGTCTTTACCACAACTCAGACCCAGCCCTCCTTTGTAGGAACAAAAAAGGATTTTCTGGAAGGCAGAAAAGATATGTCTAATGCTATAGCTATAATAAATGGATGAATATTTCCTTCACAAATATATCACTTTTTCCCCCAGGGCATGGAGACCACCCCAATACTTTCGACCCTAGCAAGGTCTTTGGAAAATATATCACTTTTTCCCCCTGGGCATGGAGACCACCCCAATACTTTGGACCCTAGCAAGGTCTTTGGAAAAGCCAAATACAAGGATCCATTTCCTAAGATTCTCCCAGTTCCCCCATGTAATAAGGCAAATGATAATTGCAGGTGCCTTTGTTAAGCATTTACTCTGTAGCACTACACTAACTTCTTCGTGTGGATCCTTTTAACAATCCAGTGAGGCAATACTATCATGCCGATATCACAGATGAGGAAACTATGGCTTGAAAAGAGACTGAGTAACTTGCTCAACGCCACACAGCCAGTAAGGGATGAGCAGGGCTTAAAACTCAGACCAGCTCAACTGACCATGGAAACATGCTGCTCTCTGTACTCGTATACTGAGTTCTGTATTCACTTGAATGCTATGTACTGCACTGCCTGATACTCCATCCTCTCTCTGGCAATGTCTCATAAGCAGCTCAATTTTAACCTTGACTCAACCAACCTGAATCCTGGAAATCCACCTCTGGGTACTTTTAGCTCCATCCTTATTAGCTGTGTGACCTGGAGTAAGCCACTTAACCTCTCTGAGCCTTCTCATCTTTAACGTGGAGATAACCTGCCATATAAGATGTTGTATCAAAGATAATGTCTGTAGCATTGCTCTGTTGATATAAGACAGCCATATGTTCCAAAGACCCCTAAGTTGTCTCCCCTAGAATTAAAGCATGGTCTAGAGAAGCACGACTCCTCTCTTCCCCTCCCTCAAACCCATGCCAGTGCTCAAAGGAACCCTAGGGAAGGGCCTGATATTGGCCTTCCCAGAAGCTCCCAGCCAGCTAAGAACCTGCACCCAGGCTTGGACTCAGGGGATTTATTTGCCTGCTTTCTTATGTAGGGGAGTTGAATCATCTCCCTCCAGGTAAATCCTAGCTCAGAGCTGTAATCAACAAACCACTCACTGTTTATTTAACATGCACAATGGACCAACTAGGATGAGTGACTTCCCTGCAGGCACCTCAGAACTACAAAGCCCTCTTCCCTTAGGGCTGCAACGAGGATAAGTGTTCCATTGTTCTGGGTTCTGAGTTTCTCAGAAGGAGGAAACAAATATTAGAGTCATACAAACAAATTTTCAGTAGGGAATTTGCCCCAGTCATCAAGAGTCACTTGGGACAACCTAACACAACCTCTAAAAACCAAAAAACAAACCCACTGTCATGGAGTCAATTCCAACTCATAGTGACCCCCATTGGGTTTCCAAGGTGGTAAATCTTTATGGAAGTAGATTGCCCCATCTTCCTTCCACGGAGCAGCTGGTGGGTTTGAACTGCCAACCTTCTGGTTAGCAGTTAAATGTCTTAGGCACTGCACCACGAGACTCCTTAACACAACCTCAAAGGGGATTTATTTGCCTGTTTTCTTTTATAGGGATTTGAAGCATAGCCCTGTAGGTAAATTCTTCTTCAGAGCTATAAAAAGGAAAAAAAAAAAAAAAAACCTCACTGCCATCCAGTCAGATCCAACTCGTAGCAACCTCTCCTTGAGTTTCAGAGGCAGTACTGAAACCGAGTGGAGTCAAAGTTCAGCCTGCATCCGCGGTTGAAGACAGATAAGTAAACATGATAATTCAGTTCCTTAAGAACTGAATAGGATGAAAGCTCAACTATTCCCCAACCCTGGTTAAGACAGATAGGACCTCGATTGGAGACAAATAAGTAAACATAATAATTCAGTTCCTTAAGAACTGAATGCAATGAAAGGTCAATTTACACATTCTTTCCTTGCTATCCCCCTAGAAACAGGTGATAAGCACATTAATGTGTCTCACAAGACAACTTGAAAATTAATTAACCTTGGCCCTCAGAGATCAAATCACTGATCTGGGCTGAGACTCAAGCATCTGCACTTTTTAAAGCCATCCAGGTGATTTCTAAGAAGCCTGGGGGTGCCAGAATTTTGCAATGGGCTGCTAACCTAAACATTTGGCAGTTCAAAGCCACCCAGTGGCTCCATGGAAGAAAGTCTGGGTGATCTGCTTTCATTAAGATTACAGGCAAGAAAATTCTGTGGGGCCAGCTCTACTCTGTAACTCATGGAATGGACATGAGTTGGAATCAACTCGACTATAATGGGTTTAGGTGATTTCTAATGTGCAGCCAGGGCTGAGAACCCCTTGTGGGCAGCATCTCCCCCACGAACTTCTCATCTGTGAATGGCTTCTGTCTCCTGCAGAATCAACCCTCCTCCCTGGCCATGCTGGACCTGCTACACGTGGCCCAGGACATTGCCTGTGGCTGTCAGTATTTAGAGGAAAACCACTTCATCCACCGGTGAGTCAAATTGGCCTTGCTGTTCCCTCCATCTTCTATATGCTTCCCCACACATTTGCCCCTCGAGATTAGAACAATAGATACCTCTCCAAAGTTGTTTGAATGGTTCAGCCTTGTTGTCTCTGAAGTGATTACTTTATCTGTCAGGGTTTTCATTGTCCCATATGTAAAGTGGGTATCTTAACACATTGATACCAGTGTTGGAAACTTCAGTGAGTTACTCGTGATCTCCTGCCTGCATCTTGGAATGAATATAGTTCAAGACCTATATCCTTTAAGGTTTCCCTAGTATAGAAAATTGGGCTCCTAAGGGGAAGTTAATGGAATTCTTATTTTCACAGTACTTGACTAGGGGTAACTGGAAGGCAAGGATCCATTTTATTCTTCTTTGTATCCCTTGCACATAGTGAGAGCACAGTAAATGCTTATTGGACAAATTAAAATTTTTCTGAAATTATGCATAATGATTATTTTCTTTACTTCCACACTCATTCTTCTGCTACATATGAACCTTGATAAAATGGTGTTTGGACTAGGATACTCTTTTGGTTATCTAGTGCCACTCTAACAGAAATATACCACAAGTGGGCAGTCTTAACAAACAGGGATTTATTCTCTTGCAGTTTTGGAGGCTAGAAGTCCGAGTTCAAAGTGCCAGCTCTAGGGGCTGGGTGAAAGCCCGTCGACTTGGGCTTCAGCTCTGCCGCTTGCTCCCAGCCCACTGAAGCTGGAGGATTCTCTTAATTGAGGCAGCTGCTGGCTGCTGAGGCTAACAAGCCTAAGGTCAACAAATAAAATGGCACCGTCCCAAACAACATGGCAGGCCACTAGTTCAAGTCCCGAGACAGTCCCAAGATTGGCAGGAAATGTGGTAAGCTGCTAAATGAAGAATCAGCCACATGCAGGGTCCAAGTATGCCAAAAAGCTGCAGAGACCTTTCTCAAAACTTCCTATGTACTGGAAGCAGACCGCATCCCTAAG
>NW_006921641.1:9346731-9383963 GCF_000298275.1 Orycteropus afer afer
CCAGCTCAACTGACCATGGAAACATGCTGCTCTCTGTACTCGTATACTGAGTTCTGTATTCACTTGAATGCTATGTACTGCACTGCCTGATACTCCATCCTCTCTCTGGCAATGTCTCATAAGCAGCTCAATTTTAACCTTGACTCAACCAACCTGAATCCTGGAAATCCACCTCTGGGTACTTTTAGCTCCATCCTTATTAGCTGTGTGACCTGGAGTAAGCCACTTAACCTCTCTGAGCCTTCTCATCTTTAACGTGGAGATAACCTGCCATATAAGATGTTGTATCAAAGATAATGTCTGTAGCATTGCTCTGTTGATATAAGACAGCCATATGTTCCAAAGACCCCTAAGTTGTCTCCCCTAGAATTAAAGCATGGTCTAGAGAAGCACGACTCCTCTCTTCCCCTCCCTCAAACCCATGCCAGTGCTCAAAGGAACCCTAGGGAAGGGCCTGATATTGGCCTTCCCAGAAGCTCCCAGCCAGCTAAGAACCTGCACCCAGGCTTGGACTCAGGGGATTTATTTGCCTGCTTTCTTATGTAGGGGAGTTGAATCATCTCCCTCCAGGTAAATCCTAGCTCAGAGCTGTAATCAACAAACCACTCACTGTTTATTTAACATGCACAATGGACCAACTAGGATGAGTGACTTCCCTGCAGGCACCTCAGAACTACAAAGCCCTCTTCCCTTAGGGCTGCAACGAGGATAAGTGTTCCATTGTTCTGGGTTCTGAGTTTCTCAGAAGGAGGAAACAAATATTAGAGTCATACAAACAAATTTTCAGTAGGGAATTTGCCCCAGTCATCAAGAGTCACTTGGGACAACCTAACACAACCTCTAAAAACCAAAAAACAAACCCACTGTCATGGAGTCAATTCCAACTCATAGTGACCCCCATTGGGTTTCCAAGGTGGTAAATCTTTATGGAAGTAGATTGCCCCATCTTCCTTCCACGGAGCAGCTGGTGGGTTTGAACTGCCAACCTTCTGGTTAGCAGTTAAATGTCTTAGGCACTGCACCACGAGACTCCTTAACACAACCTCAAAGGGGATTTATTTGCCTGTTTTCTTTTATAGGGATTTGAAGCATAGCCCTGTAGGTAAATTCTTCTTCAGAGCTATAAAAAGGAAAAAAAAAAAAAAAAACCTCACTGCCATCCAGTCAGATCCAACTCGTAGCAACCTCTCCTTGAGTTTCAGAGGCAGTACTGAAACCGAGTGGAGTCAAAGTTCAGCCTGCATCCGCGGTTGAAGACAGATAAGTAAACATGATAATTCAGTTCCTTAAGAACTGAATAGGATGAAAGCTCAACTATTCCCCAACCCTGGTTAAGACAGATAGGACCTCGATTGGAGACAAATAAGTAAACATAATAATTCAGTTCCTTAAGAACTGAATGCAATGAAAGGTCAATTTACACATTCTTTCCTTGCTATCCCCCTAGAAACAGGTGATAAGCACATTAATGTGTCTCACAAGACAACTTGAAAATTAATTAACCTTGGCCCACGGACATGCGCAGTGAGACAAACAGGAACAAAGTTGCTGGGAACTGACATTCTCCCCTCTGCCTAAGCCCTGATCAGCTGATAACAGGAAGCCTGTGTGACTCATTCGGTGCTCAAGCGCACTGCATTAAAAATCAACTGTCCCTTTAAACCGAGGCGAAGGAAGCCTGAGCCAATCCCCAGTTAATTCACGCCTAAATTCCTGAAGTTTTTATGAATATGTATAACCCCCCTCTCCTGAAGCTTACAAAACTATCCCAACCTGGATTCAGGGAGTCAGATTTGGGTACTGGCCCCTGTTCTCCTTGCATTGCTGCTTTGTAATAAATAATTTTCTCTCCTCTTAATCATTCAATGTCTAAACTGTTTTCGCCTGATTGCACACCAGGCAGGGACCCACATTTGCTCTGACTTCAGTATTACTATGGAAGTAGATTGCCCAACGTTCCTTCCAAGAAGTGCCTGGTGGGTTTGAACCGCCAGCCTTCTGGTTAGTAGTCACATGCCTTAGACATTATGCCACCAGAGCTCCTATCAACCAAAAAAACAAAATAAAAATAATAAAAAAAAAACCACTGCTATCAAGTCAATTCTGATTTACAGCGACCCCCATTGGGTTTCCAAGGCTGTAAATCTTTACAGAAGTAGATTGCCTCATCTTCTGCCCATGAAGCAGCTGGTAGATTTAAACCATCGACCTTGGGGTTAGCAGCTGAATGTCTTACTCATTATGCCACCAGAACTCCTTAAAATCAACCAACCACCCAGTATTTACTGGACACAAACAATGGGCCAAGCATGGTGCTGGATACTATGGAAATATAAGATTAAGTCCTTGCCTTAGGGACTTCAAAGTTTACTCAGGGACATTGGTAAAATAAACACGCAACAACAAAGTGACTATGACACCACATGATTATGTTCTACTGCTGCTTCGGTGATTTAGGAATTAAGAGAGATGAGACGTAGCCTTCAGAAAAGACTTCATAGTAGTTAACCAGGATATCCAAGGATGCAGAGACGGGATGTATCCCAGAGGTGAGGTGACATCTCTCTCACAGGAAAGAGGCTAAGCATAGAAAAGCTGGATATTATTTTTTATTTGCCCAGTATTGCCCAAAAGCTTTTCTTTTTCAATCCATTTTAGTTGTGGATCATCTTGAAGAAAATTAACTTCTAAAAAGTATTTTAAAATATTTAAATTAGTGATGGAAAAATTTGGAGGCAGCTAATGGTGATAGTTGCACAACGTGGTGAACACAATCAACGTCACTGAATTGCACATGTGAAGAATGTTGAGAAGGCAAATGTGATGCTACAGATATGTGTTTACCACAATGAAAAATAAATAAATTTAAAGTGAAGATCTTTCAAAGCAACATTATCCCCTTTGGTTTCCTCACAGACTTGTTTGTAAGTTTGGGGGTTCAAACATTGATATAGATTGGGGTAAAAAAAAATGCAGAATAAATTAAAAGGAGAAGGGACATCTGTCCCATCCTGTATTTGTGTAGTGTGAGATTTCTCCTCTTTGACTGCATACAAGAGTCCTCTTTAAAAAAAAAAATCAGTGCTGTCAAGTCAGATCCAACTCACAGCAACCACTCCTTGGGTTCTGAGGCAGTATCACTATGGAAGTAGATTGCCCAATCTTCCTTCTGAGGAGCGGCTAGTGGGTTTGAACCACCAGCTTTCTGGTTAACAGTCAAATGCCTTAGGCACCGTGCCACCAGAGCTCCTTAGAATCCTCTGGGGAGCTTTAAAATTATCTCTTCCTTTTTATGGAAGTAGATTGCCCCATCTTCCTTCCACGGAGCAGCTGGTGGGTTTGAACTGCCAACCTTCTGGTTAGCAGTTAAATATCTTAGGCACTGCACCACGAGACTCCTTAACACAACCTCAAAGGGGATTTATTTGCCTGTTTTCTTTTATAGGGATTTGAAGCATAGCCCTGTAGGTAAATTCTTCTTCAGAGCTATAAAAAGGAAAAAAAAAAAAAAAAACCTCACTGCCATCCAGTCAGATCCAACTCGTAGCAACCTCTCCTTGAGTTTCAGAGGCAGTACTGAAACCGAGTGGAGTCAAAGTTCAGCCTGCATCCGCGGTTGAAGACAGATAAGTAAACATGATAATTCAGTTCCTTAAGAACTGAATAGGATGAAAGCTCAACTATTCCCCAACCCTGGTTAAGACAGATAGGACCTCGATTGGAGACAAATAAGTAAACATAATAATTCAGTTCCTTAAGAACTGAATGCAATGAAAGGTCAATTTACACATTCTTTCCTTGCTATCCCCCTAGAAACAGGTGATAAGCACATTAATGTGTCTCACAAGACAACTTGAAAATTAATTAACCTTGGCCCTCAGAGATCAAATCACTGATCTGGGCTGAGACTCAAGCATCTGCACTTTTTAAAGCCATCCAGGTGATTTCTAAGAAGCCTGGGGGTGCCAGAATTTTGCAATGGGCTGCTAACCTAAACATTTGGCAGTTCAAAGCCACCCAGTGGCTCCATGGAAGAAAGTCTGGGTGATCTGCTTTCATTAAGATTACAGGCAAGAAAATTCTGTGGGGCCAGCTCTACTCTGTAACTCATGGAATGGACATGAGTTGGAATCAACTCGACTATAATGGGTTTAGGTGATTTCTAATGTGCAGCCAGGGCTGAGAACCCCTTGTGGGCAGCATCTCCCCCACGAACTTCTCATCTGTGAATGGCTTCTGTCTCCTGCAGAATCAACCCTCCTCCCTGGCCATGCTGGACCTGCTACACGTGGCCCAGGACATTGCCTGTGGCTGTCAGTATTTAGAGGAAAACCACTTCATCCACCGGTGAGTCAAATTGGCCTTGCTGTTCCCTCCATCTTCTATATGCTTCCCCACACATTTGCCCCTCGAGATTAGAACAATAGATACCTCTCCAAAGTTGTTTGAATGGTTCAGCCTTGTTGTCTCTGAAGTGATTACTTTATCTGTCAGGGTTTTCATTGTCCCATATGTAAAGTGGGTATCTTAACACATTGATACCAGTGTTGGAAACTTCAGTGAGTTACTCGTGATCTCCTGCCTGCATCTTGGAATGAATATAGTTCAAGACCTATATCCTTTAAGGTTTCCCTAGTATAGAAAATTGGGCTCCTAAGGGGAAGTTAATGGAATTCTTATTTTCACAGTACTTGACTAGGGGTAACTGGAAGGCAAGGATCCATTTTATTCTTCTTTGTATCCCTTGCACATAGTGAGAGCACAGTAAATGCTTATTGGACAAATTAAAATTTTTCTGAAATTATGCATAATGATTATTTTCTTTACTTCCACACTCATTCTTCTGCTACATATGAACCTTGATAAAATGGTGTTTGGACTAGGATACTCTTTTGGTTATCTAGTGCCACTCTAACAGAAATATACCACAAGTGGGCAGTCTTAACAAACAGGGATTTATTCTCTTGCAGTTTTGGAGGCTAGAAGTCCGAGTTCAAAGTGCCAGCTCTAGGGGCTGGGTGAAAGCCCGTCGACTTGGGCTTCAGCTCTGCCGCTTGCTCCCAGCCCACTGAAGCTGGAGGATTCTCTTAATTGAGGCAGCTGCTGGCTGCTGAGGCTAACAAGCCTAAGGTCAACAAATAAAATGGCACCGTCCCAAACAACATGGCAGGCCACTAGTTCAAGTCCCGAGACAGTCCCAAGATTGGCAGGAAATGTGGTAAGCTGCTAAATGAAGAATCAGCCACATGCAGGGTCCAAGTATGCCAAAAAGCTGCAGAGACCTTTCTCAAAACTTCCTATGTACTGGAAGCAGACCGCATCCCTAAGGCAGCTACTCAGGTGCTTCAGTAGATTCCACCATGGAGTTGATTACCAATCTCACCATGGAAAATAACTGCATGCAGCAGCCTAGCCACTCAAAACCAGGTCTAGTCTGTCAGTTTGTCATACTATGGTGGCTTGCATGTTCCTGTGACACTGGGAGCTTACTACCGGTATTACAAATACAGCAGGGTCACCCATGCTGGACAGCTTTCACTAGAACTTCTAGACTAAGTCATAGTAGGAAGATGGACCTAGAAATCTACTTCTAAAAAAAGTAAGCTAGTGAAAACTTTATGGATAACAACAGAACATTGTCCAATAAACATCATAGACTATACATATTCTTTCCATGTGGCTGTTGGTTACCTTCTCAGCTGACAGCCTGAATCGGAAATCTGAAAACTAGATTACTGGGTTCTTTGCAAAGTTCTTTCTCATGATTTGTTTGCAATTTAATAAACAGTAATCTGGTTAACTAACATTCATTCATTAACTCATGTCTTAAATTCATTAACTCATGTCTATAAGGCATTGTCATAACAATTAGAATATGTAATGTATGACATAGAATAAAAAGAACAATATGGAATATATAGGAGTCCCTGGGTGGTAGGAATGGTCAAAACACTCAGTTGCTAACTGATAGGTTGGAGGTTCCAGTCCACCCAGAGTGCCTCAGAAGAAAGACCTGGTGATCTGCTTCTGAAAAAATCAGCTATTGAAAACCCTATGGAACACAGTTCTTGTCAGACACAAAAGGGGTCACCATGAGGCAAAATTGACTTGAAGTCAACTGTTTTTATTTATTTATTTATATACATTTAGAAATTAAAAAACATGTAAGTAGGTTTTTGCTTTGGTTACCTCTGTGCTGCTCTGACAGAAAATACCACCAATGGGATGGCTTTAACAAACAGGAGGTTATTTTCTTACATTTTGGAGGCTTCAAGTCCAAGTTCAAAGTGACAGCCTCTAGGGGCTGGATGAAGGCCCCTCAACCTTGAGCTTCAGCTCTGCCTCCTGCTCCTGGCCCACTGAAGCTGGAAGCTTTTCCTCACTCAGACAGCTGCTGGCTGCTGAGGCTGACAAACCCAAGGTCGGCAGTGAAAAGGCACAGTTCTGATATTACCAAACCACACAGCAGGCCACTGATTCAAGTCCATTGAAAGTCCCAAGATTGGCAGAGCATGGCAAGCTGCTGAACAACTCATTTGCAAGGTTCAAGCATGCCATAAGCTAGAGACCATTCCCAAAGCTGCTTTTTATGTACAGGAAGCAGACCATATCCCTAAAGCAGCTACTGAGCTGCTTGTGATAGATCCCATCATGGAGTTGATTGCCAGTCTCATCATGAGGAATAACAACCACCAGCCACCCAGCCACTCAACCAGGCCCAGCCAAGTAGACACACAGCCTTAACTACCTCAATTCCACCCCTTGTCAACTTGGCAACTGTACAGATCTTCATTGATTGGCATCTGTACAGATCTCCTTTACTGGGTGGCTCCAGTTCCCTAGTTCCTCTGAGTGGCAACTTCACCCCCTTGCTGTGGGCCCTGTTTCTCTCCCTCTTGGGCATGGCAGCCCTGCCCCTTCACTTGGGCAGCAGCTCTGACTCCATCCCACCAGCTCACATGAATGAGCAGCCCCACACTCCAGAACCAAGCTGGTGAAGGTCTGACCCTGAAACCTAGGAGGCTGTGGTGGTTCCACCCCCAAAGGCTATGGTCCTACCCTTGAAGCTGAGGCAACTCTGCTTCCCATTTCTTGGTCTCTCTGCTTCTGCTGATTAATGCCAAAGGCAACCCACTCCACCAGAAATCTTCCTGCCCCAAAAGCACTCAGCTTTCTTGCTCCATGGGCCAGCTGACCTGCTACTTCATTTCATGCTGATCTCTCCTACCAATTAATGCCCAATGGCAACCCACTCTGCCAGGAAGCTTCCTACCCAATGGCATCTAGCTTTCTCCTCCATGGGCTGGTAAGGCTGTCACTATCTCATGCTGGTCTCTGGGCTCTGCTACTGTTATTTTACATGCTGGTATCTCTCCCAGTGTCTCTCTGCTTGTATCTCTCTGCCAGTGTCTCACCTCAGGGATCTCAGATCAAGGACACAGTCTACTCCTGTTTGCACAATTTAAGTCTCTGTCAGAACAGCACTTCACTTTCTCAGTACCATATTCTGTTTTGGTTACCAGCATGCTGCTGTAACAGAAAATACCACCAATGGGATAGCTTTAATAAACAGGAGGTTATTTTCTTACAGTTTGGAGGCTTTAAGTCCAAGTTCAAAGTGCCAGGCTCTAGGGGCTGGGTGAAAGCCCCTCAACCTTGAGCTTCAGCTTTGCCTTCTGCTTCGGCCCACTGAAGCTGGAGGCTTTTCTTCACTCAGATAGCTGCTGGCTGCCGACTGACAAACCCAAGGCTGACAAGTAAAAAGGCACGGTCCCAATGTTACCAAACAACATGGCAGGCCATTGATTCAAGTCCATTGAAAGTTGCAAGATCAACAGAATACGGCAGGCTGTTGAACAATGACTTAGCTACACGTGGGGTTCAAACATCCCATAAGCTAGAGACCGTTCCCAAAGCCACTTCTTATATATGGGAAGTAGACCACATCCTTAAAGCAGCTACTCAGCTGCTTGTGGTAGATCCCACCATGGAGTTGATTGCCAGTCTCATCATGGGGAATAACTACCATCAGCTGCCCAGCCACTCAACCAGGCCTAGCCAAGTTGACACACAAACTTAACTAGCACAGTTTTCTCCCTAATAAAAATAGGGAAACTAAAGATCAATTTGCTTATGTTCCCAAAGTCACCACTAAAATGATCACATAAACTCTCTCACAATACCTTATCCTTTTCCTGTCATTTCATCATGTTGGTCTTCAATTCTTCCTTTTGATTCTAACTCTTTCCAACCTGAGGATAATTCTACTTAATAGGAAGAACAGAAGCAAGTAGGAACTGGGACAGTCCCAGGTCATAGTCCAAAGCTACAACTTCTGCTTCAAAGAACAAGTCAGTCCTGCACTGCTATTCTTGACCTTTTGGTTGTACTCAGAATTTTCCATAAATCTCAACCCTGCCCTTTTTTTTTTGCTCAGTTGTTACACAGTTGGGCCATTTTGGAAATTTGTCCTTGATTAGATGCCCTTTTTTCCACCTCCTGTTCATGTTTTTTAAGTCTGGACTCATCTGAGAGCAACCTGTGCAGACATTGTGGTGACTTCAGCTGTCTCCCTTTGCTTCTCATTGAGACCATTTTTGCTTTTTAATGTCTGTCCCACAGTGGTCAGATCCTCTGGCTGAGGGATCATATCCAAACTTCCTCTGACATTCTGGAACCTGCTTTCCTAAAGTCATGATATATTATCACTCTCTCCAATGCTTTGTTATTATAGATGATAAGATAACAGAATCACATTCTCTCAAGATTCCTATCATTTCCACATTCCCAAATAGTTACTGAAGATCAGAATTAGATCTCAGAGTAATAGCTTCTTGCTCTTTTTATCTTTTTGAGAAATGTAATTGTCAAAGATCAAATCAAAGATGTATCAGATGTATCATTTATAATAGCCTCCAAATTGATAAAATACCTAGGGATTAACCTAACCAGGGACATAACAGACTTACACAATGAAAATTATAAAACACTATTGCAAGACACTACAAGTTGCTGCTGTTGTTGTTAGGTACTGTCAAGTCATCTCTGACTCATAGCGACCCTATGCACAGCAGAAAGAAACACTGCCCAGTCCTGTGCCAGGCTCACGATCCTTGTTATACCTGAACCCATTGTTGCAGCCACTGTGTTCATCCATCTCGCTGAAGGCCTTCCCCTTCTTCATTGACCCTCCAATTTACGAAGCATGATATCCTTCTCCGGGGAATGGTTCCTTCTGACAACATGACCAAAGTAGATGAGATGAAGTCTGGCCATTCTCGTGTCCAAGGAGCATTCCGGCTGCACTTCTTCCAGGACAGAATTGTTAATCCTTTTAGCAGACCATGGTACTCTTAGCATTCTTCTCCAACACCACAACTCAAAAGCATCAACTCCTCTTTGGTCTTCCTTATTCATTGTGCAGGTCTCACATGCATAAGAGGTGACTGAAAATACCATGGCTTGAAAATACCATGGCTAGGCACACCTTAGTCTTCAAGAAGACATCTGTGCTCTTCATCACTTGAAGGAAGTCTTTTGCAGCAGATTTGCTCAATGCAGTACGTTGTCTGATGTCTTGACTGCTGCTCCCATTGGTGTTGATTGTAGGACGAAGTAATATGAAGTCCCTGACAACTTCAATCTTCTCTCCATTTATCGTGAAGCTGTTTATTGGACAAGTTGTGAGGGTTTCTGTTTTCTTTATATTGAGATGTAATCCATACTGCAGACTGTAGTCTTTAATCCTCATTAGTAAGTGCTTCAAGTCATCCTCACTTTCAGCAGGCAAAGTTGTGTCATCTGCATATCACAGGTTGTTAATGGGTCTTCCTCCAATACTGATGCCACATTCTTCTTCATATAACCCAGCTTCTCCGATTATTTGCTCAGCATACAAGTTAAACAAGCATGGTGAAAGAATACAACCTTGATGCACTCCCTTCTTGATTTTAAACTATGCAGTATCCCCTTGTTCTGTTCAAATGACAGCCTCCTGATCTATGTACAGGTTCTTCTTGAGTACAATCAAGTATTCTGAAATTCTCATTCTTCTCAATGTTATCCATAATTTGTTATGACATGATCCACACAATCAAATTCTTTTGCGTAGTCAATAAAACACAAGTAAACATCTGTCTGGTAGTCTTTGCTTTCAGCTAAGATCCATCTGACATCAGCAATGACAGCCCTCATTCCACATCCTCTTCTGAATCCAGCTTGTATTTCTGGAAGCTCCTGTCAATATACTGCTGCAACTGTTTTTGAATTATCTTCAGTAAGATTTTACTTGCATGTGGTATTAATGATGTTGTCCGATAATTTCCACATTCTGTGAGATCATCTTTCTTTGGAATGGGTACATATATAGATCTTCCAGTCAGTTGGTCTTCCAAATTTCTTGGCATAGCCGAGTGAGTGCCTCCAGCAGGGGATCTGTTTATTGGAACATCTCAATGGATAACCCGTCAATTCCTGAAGCTTTGTTCTTTGCCAATTCCTTCAGTGCAGCTTCTACTTCTTCTTCAATACCATTGGCTCTAGATCATATGGCACCTCCTGAAATGGATGAACATCAAACAATTCTTTTTGGTACAGTGACTCTGTGTATTCCTTCCATCTTCTTTTGATGCTTCATGCATCATTCAATATTTTGCCCATAGAATCTTTCAGTATTGCAACTCGAGGCTTAAATTTTTTCCTCAGTTCTTTCAGCTTGAGAAATGCCGAGCATGTTCTTCCCTTTTGGTTTTCTAACTGAAGGTCTTTGCACATTTCATATAGTAATTGGCTTTGTCTTCTCAAGCTGCTCTTTGAAATCTTCTATTCAGCTCTTTCATCTTGTCATTTCTTCCATTTGCTACACACTACAAGGGACCTACAAAAATGGAAGAACATCCCGTACTCATGTATTAGAAGATTAATATAGTGAAAATGTCAGTCTTACCTAAAGCAATCTACAGATTCAATGCAATCCCAATATAAATCTCAACATTCTTTATTGAAATGGAAAAACTATTGACCAGCTTTACACGGGAAAGAAACTTTGAGTAGCCAAAGCAGTACTGAAGAAAGAGAGCAAAGCAGAAAGCCTCACACTCTCTGATATCAAAACATAATATGAAAAAAAAAAAACCTCATGCCATCGAGTCAGATCCGACTCATAGCAACCCTTCCTTGGGTTTCTGAGGTGGTATCTCTAGGGAAGTAGATTGTCCAACCTTCCTTCTGAGGAGCGGCTGATGGGTTTGAACCACCAGCCTTCTGGTTAGCAGTTAAATGCCTTAGGCACTACAATACCAGAGCTCCTGTATATACCCTAGAGATTTTAAAATAACAACACTAACAGGCATATGCACACCTATGCTCATTGCTCTTTATTCACAATAGCAAATAAATGGAAGTAACCAGTGTCCTTCATTGGATGAATGATAAGCAAACTTTGGTGCATACATACAATGGAATTCTACACAACCATAAAGAACAAAGATTGCTCCATGAAACATATTATTACATGGATGGACTTGGAAGGCATAATGCTAAGTTAAATAAGTCAAGCATATAAGGACAGATATGGTATGATCCCTCTTTTATAAGAAGACAAGAATAGATAAATATAGAAAGATCAATGTTCATTGGTGGCTATTAGTAGAGGGGAGGTGGGAAAAGTATGAGCTCTACATTATCAGTTAGTTATATTTGGTGATGGGGAAAGTGGTACTGATTGTGGATGTAGTGAGCACAGCACAACCAATGTAGTAATGAGCATTTGAGCACATATGGATGGATACAGGTAAAGTGGTATATAGGTAGGTACAGATGTATACATAGGTAAGAACAGATAGAAATATCTATGAAAAAAAAAAAAAACCTACTGCCATTGAGTCAATTCTGACCCATAGCAAACCTATAGGACAGAGTAGAACTGCTCCATAAGGTTTCCAAGGCTGTAAATCTTTACAGTCACAGACTGCCTCATCTTTCTCCCACAGAGCAGCTGGTGGGTTCAAACCACCAACCTTTTCATTAGCAACCCGATACTTTAACCACTACTCCACCAGAATTCCTAGAAGTATCTACATAAATACAAATATGTGGATGCAGGCATGCATAGTCATTGAAAACACAAATACTGATACTCCTCAGACATAACCAAACATCTTCCAACATTGGTTTTCCGGGTTTGAAGGCTTAGGACCATAGTCTCATGGGAAAACTCAGTCAATTACCATAACATAGATCACAAAAATCATGATCTGCATCCTAGTGAGGTGAGTAGTGTCAGAGTCTTAAAAGCTTGCAAGTGGCCCTCTAAGACACAACTAAAGGTCTCAAGTCACCAGGAACAAAACAGTAAGAAGGTAACCAAAAGTGAATAGAAGAAGCAAGTCTACAAGAGGCACAACCTCATCTACCCTGAGTCTAGAAGAACTAGATGATACCCACTACCATCACTGACTATTCTGACCAGGGCCACAGTAGTACTGTTGGTCCTGCAGAGAATGGGAGAAAAATATGGAGCAGAACTCAAATTCTTATTTAAGCCAGACAAACTGGAATGGTAGAGAACAGAGGAGCCTCTGAGAGTATTGCCCTGAGACACTCTTTAAATCGAGAACCAAGTCTGTCCCCTGAGATCACCTTTTAGCAAAATAGTAAAGTGACACACAAAATAGTAACAATTGTAAGGATGGTGCAGGACTGGGCAGTATTTCATTCTGTTGTACCTCAGGTCACTAGAAGTTGGAACCAACTTGATGGCACCTAGCAACAACAACCCTTCAGATTGGCGCCCTACTTAAAAACCATCAGCATGAGACCAAACACCCAAACTCACTGCTGTCAAGTTGGTCCCAACTCATAGTGACCCCTCCTTGGGTTTCCAAGGCAGTATCACTACAGAAGTGGATTGCCCAGCCTTCCTTCTGAAGAGCAGCTGGTGGGTTTGAACCATCACCCTTCTGGTTACCAGTCAAATGCCTTGGACACTATGCCACCAGAGCACCCATGAGACCAAAAGGTCAACAATTTCTCAAAAGCAAAGGTGAGAAGATAAGGGGACAGAGAAATTAGAGCACTGGAAAGGGAACAACCATCACAATTAAAGAGAATGCTGACACATTGTGATGAATCTAACAAATGTCACTGGACAATTTACGTGAAAACTCTCAAATAGAAATCTAACTTGCTGTGTAAACTTCCACCAAGATCCCAATAAACTATTACTAAAAAAAGAAGAGGTAAAGTCATAAAGGATAGTTACATGTTTAAGTTTATAGGTGCTTAAGGAAAGATATAACAGAGAATCCATGTTGTGTATAGCTTATTTATGACGTAAGTTTGCATATGAATTAAAACATTAGTGTTTGAACCATTAAAAAAGAAAGGAAGAAGAATGTATCAGAGGCTCTTCTTTAAGTAAAAGAAGGCTTCTAGCAGAAATTGCCCATCTCAATCAAAGACTTTCTTCTTGCATAATTTGGTAATTTATATTAGAAAAGCATCATTTATATCTCTAACTAGCTAAGAGGTCTGCCATATACTCCCACAACAGAATTACTTCTAATTCTCTCTCTGTCTCCTTCCTATTTCTATCATTAAGATTCATGAGTTTCCATATCTATATACACCTGCCTCCTCAATTCAGAGTGGAACTCCCTCAGCTGATACACACACACACCCTTTTTTTCCCAATTATTAGATCTTTTTCCCTTGAACATGGTTTATTGCCGTCTCGAGTATTCTTTGTCAGTCTAACAGTTCATTGTGTGTTGTATGGTATTACATTTACTTTATGGCATTAAATTCACTTTTTTAAACAGCCATACCATGCCCATCAGCATAAAGACCTTTCTCATAAAGATGGCCGCATCTTTCTCCTGCAGAGTGGCTGGTGGGTTCAAACCACCAGCCTTTTGCTTTGCAGCTCAGTGCTTTAACCACAGCACCACCAGAGCTCCTAAAGACTTTTCTGGTGCCATAGATATTGTTTCTTGTTTGCTTCACTGTTTCTCTTGGTAATTACTACCTATAAATCATACCATTTCTCTTCTTTTTCTATGACATCTGTGTTATGCTTTTATAACTTTGTTGGGGCATTTTATGACCATTGCCCTCAAAGTTCAATTTAAACCTTCAGGTCAGTGATGTTAACAACATCCATATCCCAATCCTGGCCCTGGTTCTGGTATCCTAAGGCATGATTCCCCAATCCAAATCCTATTTTTTAAAATACAACCTTAACTGCCTGTTGTTTATTTTCCATGTCCTTCTTTCTCAACCAAAGATCAAGACCTTCATGAAACCACTTGAAAATATGAAAATCTGTGCTCCTCAGTATTTATTTCTCTTTTTTTTTCTATCCAGAGCTTTAATATATTAGATAGCCCGTCCAGATTTCTTCTGGCTGCATCATTCCCATATGTATGTCAAGAAATAGAGTAGAAGTTATGTATGAGCCCTGGAGAGCTTCTGATCATACCTTACAGGCAAGCTACAGGAAAAGAGGCTATCTGGAGTTGAACTACAGAAAAAACAAGGTTGATAGCTGGAAATAACTGAGTCTCCAACCATGTAGCTACGGTGCCTGCAGTTTACAGCATATAAGCTTTAGATAAAATCATACATGTAAGAACCATAATGACTTATTTAAAAAAAAAAAAAGAAGAAGAAGAAGAAGAAAAGAAAAATGTAGGGACTCTCTTAAATACTTGAACTTGATTCCATAAATGGCATGTTGTTCTAAAACACTCCTTTCAAAAGCTGGCAGAAACCAACTAGTTGTCCAAGAACAGCCTAAGGCCAACTGGCATTTTTAATGTGTCTCTAATATCTGCTTTTTACAGAAGCCCTGGAGGCACAGTGCTTAAGTGCTTAGCTGCTAACCAAAAGGCTGGCAGTTTGAACCACCAGCCACTCTGTGGGAGACTGATGTAGCAGTCTGCTTCCATAAAGATTTACAGCATTGGAAGCCCTGTGGAGCAGTCTACTCTATCATATGGGGTCGCTATGAATTGGAACTGACTTGACAGCACTGAACAACACAATAGTCTCATCCTTAACCCAGCTCATGCACCTTCTGATAGCTTCACCAAGGGGTCATCCTGTTTTCACTTGAACGGGGTGTTCAAGTGATAGGGACCTCATTATTCTGCACTACATGGGGAGTTACAGAGCTGTTCCTTTCATGAGATTTCTCAATGGCAATGGGTCATTACCTGCTTTTACTTTATTTTTTTAAAATAAAATGAGGATAATAATAGTGCCTATATCTCATAGGATTGTTGTGAAGGATCTGTAAGAAGCACTTAGAACAATGTTTATTCAAGTTCCTGTTATAGTTTTTTCATTATTATTATTATTGCCTTAAACATTTCCCATCATCTTCTGTAATCCTTTTCCATCTCCCTGTTGGTCCAGAGAACTAGAATTGGTATAGCTGTTTCTTTAATACTGACCCATAATGTAAAAAAGGAGGTAAAGGGCAGAGAAGGGAATGATTTGAACTTCATTTGGAGGTGGAAATCTCAATAGAGGATATTACACATTTATATATTTTCCCAGGGAAAAGATTAGGAAATGTGTTTTCTCATTTCTTTCTTCCCAGGGACATTGCTGCCAGGAACTGCCTCTTGACTTGTCCAGGCCCTGGAAGAGTGGCCAAGATTGGAGACTTTGGAATGGCCCGTGACATCTACAGGTGAGCAAAGCTTGCCATCACCCTTCAAAACCTGTCTCCTCAGCCTCACCCCTTCAGGAAAGGGGCACATGGCTGTTTGCATCTTAACAGTGTGTCCTGGGACCTTGTCAACTTTTTCCTAAAAGCTCATTACATTCCTTTTCAGGCTATGGAAACTTTAATTAGTGCCCATGCCTAAAGGCCTAATTCTGGAACCATCTTGCTTGCAATTATCAACATCTAGTTCTTAATTAGGTTGTCTTTCTGGTTCCAATTCTCTCATATTCATATATTCTGAGACACAGAATAACTTGTATATGGAAAAATTGTTAAGTAAACTTTATTTAGCTTATTTGACCCCTCTCCTCAATATCTCCAAACATTAAACAGCCATAGTCTTCATCATTCCAGTAAGAGCACCCAGAACTGACAAGATACTTGGACCAGTTCACTGGTCTTCTTTACATGCATCAGGAGAATAATTAAAAAACCCATGGGTACTTAGCTCAGCTTCCTTTCTTGTTATTGTCATAGTCCCAAAGCTGATTATTTAAAAAAAAAAAAAAAAAGGCTTCTATTCCACTTTCTCTCTCTTCTCTTTCCAATCCCTAGTCTCTTTTTCTAATTATCCACAACATTGATTTGCCTGCGTGAGCCAAGCCAGTCACTCCAATGCATGATCACTAATTATACCTTCCCTACCCCAGCCACCTATCTGTATAGAGGTTTGGGTGTTGCTATGATGCTGAACAGTTACAATGGAGCTTCTGGACTGAAATAGACTAGGAAGAAAGGCCTGACAATCCCCTTCCAAAAACCAGCCAGTGGAAATGGATCAAAATGGTCTAGGCATGTGCAGCATTTTCTTCCATCGTGCGTGGGGTTGCTGTGACTCAGGGCCTACTCTACAGCAGCTAACAGCAATAACCCCAAGAGGCAGAAAGAGGAGAGATGGCTAAATAGAGCTTCATTTCTTTGGAGAATAAGAGAGATCAATCCAAACACCCCTGAAGACCTCAGTCAGAGTTGGGAAGAACTGCAGGGGTGAGAAGGCTGATCTCAGGGTAACAGCACATGGAGGATGATGAGTCAGCAATGTTTTTAACTACAGTCATCTTCCGCTGGTATCCATCACATTACTTTTGTGTGCTCTACTTTACCTTTTTTTACTACCAAGAAAGCATCAGCCCTCCTTCCCCTCCTTTCTCTGAATACTCCTGGGATTGCCTATATTTAAGATCCAAACAGTGCAGCACCGCTTAGCAAGCCCCCTGTGATCTGTCTTTTCCTTCCTAGCCTCATCTCTGACAACTCCCCAGTCTAGGCTTCAACTACCCCAAATTACCTCCACTTCTCACTGTTCCCAATAAAAACTCAGAAAAAAAAATCATTGTCATCAAGTGACCCCCTCCTTGGGTTTCCAAGGCAGTCTCACTGTGGAAGTAGACTGCCCAGTTTTCCTTCCAAGGAGTGGCTGGTGGGTTTGAACTGCCAGCCTTCTGGTTAACGGTCAAATGTCTTTGGCAATACACCACCAGAGCTCCCAATATATTCCATATAATTTCCTGTGTCTACAGTCATCTTCCAGGAGAGGGTCTTCACCACTCCACTCCATCATCCCCCCTCTATGAAGCTTTCCCTGTCTCTCATCCCCACCCTAAGTAGAATGAATCAATTATTCATTCGTGCCACTGAACTTTATATATAACTGCATTATGCATGTCATTCTGTACTGAAGTTGTTTATATACGTTCCTTCTACTAAACCATATCCTTGGAATGGGGAGACCATGACTTATTTATGACCTCAGCACATTGGAGACTACCTTATACATACTGAATTTTCAATGCATGTATTTTAAAGTATATTAATTAATTAATTTAGGCAGCTGGCTGGAAGCTGCTTATCAGAACACATCCATACAGGAAAACACAGGGCTAGGCATGCAGTTAGCTTAAAAAGCATATGAGTTAATTTATTAGTTTTTAATTTATTAGTTTATTTATTAGTTGTAATTTATTAGTTTTATGTCATTAATACAACTGTTTATTTGTCAAATGCCTATATTGAGCTAAACACTAAGAGTGCCAGGGAGAATCTACAAATGAATAAGACACAGATTGTCTCCTGTTTTGGATCTTACATTACTACAGATCATCAGGAACATGCTGTACTTTAAGGTTGGGGCAATGCTATTCATTGTGAGTTGTAATAAAATAAAATTTAAAAAAGAACAGGGAAATCTAAATGTCTGCTAGTGAATATTTTAGTCATTACATAGATCTTTTCATTCATGCCTCTAGTAGGCTACTCTGTCTCCTATTAAAAGACAGCAAAGTTCTTAACTAAATGATCTGTGTTCCCCTGCTCACCTCCTGAACTGCCAATAAATGTTAATTTCAGCCCTTCACTGGGTAGATCCATTGTTACCACATTCCCAAGTTGCCTGACAGAGCTTCCACTCAGTGCTATCTCCTAAGCCAAGTCTGGTTTTCCTCTTCTTCCCCACAGAGCAAGCTACTACAGAAAGGGTGGATGTGCAATGCTGCCAGTTAAATGGATGCCCCCAGAGGCCTTCATGGAAGGAATATTTACTTCTAAAACAGACACATGGTGAGTTTTGCTGCTACCCTTCCCCAGGTATCCCATCAGCCTGAAGGTGATACTCTTGGACCAAATAATTCCACTTTTGACAGGGAGGCCTGTGTCAGTCAAAGCAAATCAAACCAACTGCCCTCAAGTTGATTCCAACTACAATGGCCCTAAAGGACAGAGTAGGACTTCCCCATAGAGTTTCCAGGGCTGCACATTTAGGGAAATAGACCACCTCATCCTTCTTCCATAGAGTGGCTAGTGTTCAAACTGCTGACCTTTTCGTTAGCAGCTAAATGCTTTAGCCACTATGCCATCAGAGCTCCTAGAGAAAGGTAAGAGGAGAAGAATTAATATACCCCTGTCACAGTTGTTCTCAAACTCTGGCATGCATCAGAATCACGAGAATGGCTTGTTAAAATACAGATTACTGGATCCCATGCCCAGAGTTTCCGATCCAGAAGGTCACACTGAGAATGAAAGAAGTTCTGAAAGAAATGAACTTGCCTTTCTAACAAGTGCCCAGGAGGTGCTGATGCTGCTGGCCCAGGGATCACACGTTAAGAACCACTCTCTACAAGAAAGGCCTCAAGCATATTGTCTTGGCCATTAGAATGTGTGGACAGGGTTTATCTTGACATAGAATAATCTAGAGACCTCCATCTGATGTGGAGGGTCTACTACATATCGATTATTCAAGAAAATGAAGTTAAAAAATGCACTGACCCATGTCACTTTACTTTTGTGTATTCCACTGTACACGAATTATATTTTAATACAATGTATTTTTTAAAAAAAAACGAAGTTAATGGTGCTTATAGCAGAGATTTAGGAAGGTTAGGAAGTGAGGAGGGAGAGGGCAGAGTTCCTGCTGACCCATAAGGGCATGGCCACACAGCTGCTTTACAGGGAACCTGAGAAGGGAAATGATTAGGACTTGCTGAGCTACAAGTGTAGTGCATAGACAGGCCACCTGCCTGACCATCCCAGCATGCTGTTTTCTAACGGCTCACCCACACATTGCTTATTCAGAAAACATTGTGTACCTGCTATGTGTCAAGCAAGGTTCTGGGTGCTATGGATTCAGCAGTGAACAAGCCACCCAGTCTTTGCCCCTATGAAACTTCCATTATAGAGGGGAGACAGACAATAAACAAGTGAATATATATATATATATATTCACTTGTTTATTGTATATAAACAACTATATATATATGAAACCCTGACTACCTATTCACAGGACAGCAGGCTCACTTCAGAGGGCCCAGCCCCCAAGTTTATGGCCAGAGCAGTGGACTGCCCAGAAGCTACCTCATCCAGGCCAGGGTCTAAGTCCTGGGTTCCATAGGCACATGTACAAATACAAAATAATAATAATAATCAGTATTATACAGATCAGTTATTTGTAATAACTGAATAAAATTGAAAATCAATAACAAAACTCCCAAATTTAAAAATATACACTGGGCTTGTAGTCTTAAATGACAGAATGAACCCATGCTACTTCACAAAATACACACATACTCACTCAGAAGTAAAAAGAATCTTTTTAATTGCATAAAAACATACAAGGTCAAAAAAGACAATGATGACATAATTTTGAAAACCGGGAAGTTTATGGACAAGGGGTATCTTACTAATACCAGAAAGTTCATATCTAAAGTGACACTCTGGTCCAGAAGCAGGTTGGTTCTCTCTGCCTTAAGGGCCCAGGAATTGGCAGTACTGGGTATCTCTGAAAGTAGGAGTGTAGCAAACAGGAAAGTCCATTTAAAGTCTGTTTAAGGAGTAACTGGATCCTCTGGCTTATTCCCTCACTCCCTGAAGCTTGTTGACTATCCTGCCCTACAATCAGCACAAGAATGGGGGGGGGGGGCTCTCTGAAGAATCTAGGGTCTTTCTGGTCTTAGGGACATTAGATGTCATTGAGAGTGAGTAGGGTACCTTAAGTAAGAATTTCTTAAAAGCCTGCTTACTTTAGGGCATATGTCCACCTTCATCCTCTTGGTTCCAAGAACATTAGTAGCCAGGCAGGAGAGTAGAGAATTCCTCCTTGGAGGAACTGGACAATTAAGAGAAAAGCTACAGATAACGACAGTTAGGGTTGCCCAGTAGTAGGCTGAATATAGCCACCCAGGATGATCAGGTCCTAAATCATGGATCTGTAATAGCTACTTTAGATGGTGAAAAGGTCTTTGCAAATGTGATTGAATGGCCTTAGCAAAGGGAGATTAAGCTGGATTATCTGAATGCCATCATAAAGAGGCAGAGAGAGACTTCACACACAGAGAAAGAAGAGGGAGTGATGTGACCACAGAGGCATAGATTGGAGTGGTGCAACCACAGCTAAGGAATGCCAGCAGCCACTGAAGCTGGAAGAGTCAAGGATGGATTCTCCCCTAGAGCCTTCAGAGGGAGCACGGCCCTGTCCACATATTGGTTTCAGCCCAGTCCATTCTGATTTCTGGCCTCCAGAACTGAGAGAGAAAAAACAATCTGTTGTTTGACTCCACCAAGTTTGTGGTAATTTGTTACAGCAGCCACAAGCCCTAGAGTGATGTCCACCATGGATATGACTCACCTACATTGAGCTTCCAATCAGCTTTTCAGAGCTCTGGTAGCATAGTGCCTAAGGTACTTGACTGCTAACCAGAAGGCTGGTGGTTCAAACCCACCAGTCACTCCTCGGAAGGAAGGTGGGGCAATCTACTTCCGTACTGATACTGCCTCGGAAACCCAAGGAGGGGTCACTATGAGTTGGGTCCAACTTGATGGCACATAACAACAACAACAACAAGCTCTGGTAGCATAGTGCCTAAGGCATTTGACTGCTAAGCAGAAGGCTGGCAGTTCAAACCCACCAGCCACTCTTCAGAAGGAAGACTGGGCAATCTACTTCCATAAAGATACTGCCTTGGAAATCCAAGAAGAGGTCTCTATGAGTCAGGATTGACTTGGGGGTAGTGAGTTTGGTTTTGGTTTGGAGTCTTAAGAAAATATCCTAGCCAAGAATCATCAAACTTTTGAGAAAAAGACTCTAATCTGAAGAAGGCAAACATATAAAAAGGAACTGGGAAGAGGAAGAAAAATGCGGAAAGCAGGTGAGCAAGGCCAACATGAACAGTGAAGTCATGTTGATAGCATGTACCCTTGATATGATGTGGTGAAATGGCACTGTAACTCTGTGGTCTTCCTCCCAAAACTCAAAATCTGTCTAATCACAAGAAAAGAATCACACAAACCCCAGTTGAGAGACATTCTACAAAACGCCTGACCAGAACTCCTCATAACTGTCAAGTTCATCAAAAACAAGGAAAGTCTGAGAAATGGTCACAACCGACAGGAGCCTGAGGGAACATGACAAGTAAATGTGAGCTATCCTATTCTTGATAGGATCCTAGGACAGAAAAAGGAGATTAGGTAAAAACTAAGGGAATCTGAATAAAGTGTAGGTATTTACTAAAGCATTAATGACAATGTATCAATATTGGTTTGTTAATTGTAACAAACATACCATACTAATGTAAAATGTTAATAATAGGAGAAACTGGGTGTGAGATACATGAGAACTTTCTGTGCTATCTTTAAAACTTTAAATTTAAAACTGTTCTAAAAAATAAAGTGTATTTTATTAAAATATGATGTTACAAATATAAAAGTTAATAGAAACAGAATACAGTTAAACTGCTAGAAAATAAAGCAATTTTGATAAAGAGATGGAATATAGAAATGAAACAAGAAATGAAGAGGATTAAATCAATAGATTCGATTTAGCTGGCAAAGTTGCTTTGAGTTGATTCCAACTCATAGTGACCCTATACCAAAAAAACCAAACTCACCACCAGAGTCATTTCCAACTCATAGCGACCCCCAATTGGGTTTCTGAGGCTGTAAATCTTTATGGAAGTAGATGGCCCTGACTTCCTTCCGTGGAGTGGCTGGTAGGTTTGAACCACTGACCTTCCAGTTAGCAGTCAAGTACCTTATCCTATAGGACCAAGTAGAACTGCCCCATAGGTTTGCCAAGGCTGTAATCTTTTTGGAAGTAGACGGCATCTTTTTCCCATCGTGGATTTGAACTGCCTGCCTTTCAGTTAGCAGGCAAGTGCTTAACCACTGCACTACCAGGGCTCCAGTTGACAAGTAGGAGTCCCACAAAGAATGAACAGAGGAAACTAAGAGAATAACAATACCTAAAAAATAATTCAGGAGGATTTCCCAGAACGGAAGGGAAATCAGAATGATTTCTGAATGAAAGCTTTCACCAGGGGCCAAGCATCATGAATAAAAAGATCAACACAAAAGCACATCATCATGAAATGTCAGACTAACGGTAAAAAAAATCCTGCCAGAGTCTAAAGAGAAAAATGAAATTAAACAATTAATTAATTAATCATAAAACCTGGTCCCAGATAAAAAGGTAAAGGATCAAAATGACATCATATTTCTCACTGGAAATAAGATGACAGTGGACAACAGTGATCAAAATTCTAAAAGCCTATGTCTCACTATCTATTGCTGCTTATCACAGAAAGACATGTGAGCAGCTTTAACCAACAAATTGATTTTTGCATAGTTCAGGAGACTAGAATCTGAATTCAAGGCACTGGCTCTAAGGGAATGTTTTCTGTCTGTATCAGCTCTGGGGGCAGGTCCTTGTCTCATTTCAGCTTCCTCCTGGCACGTGTCATGTGGAGTAACATCTATCTTCCCTCATCTCTGCTCGCTTGTGCTTAATCAGCTCTTTTATACTCAAAAGAGATTGATTGAAACGAACCCTACACTGATCTGCTTCGTTAACATAACAAAGAAACCCCATTCCCAGATGGGATTATAACCACAGGTATTGTTGTTGTTGTTGTTATGTGCCCTCGAGTCAGACCATCAGACCGACTCATAGTGACCCCCCTTGGGTTTCTGAGGCAGTATCACTATGGAAGTAGATTGCCCCATCTTCCTTCTGACGAGTGGCTGGTGGGTCTGAAGCTAGAGGGATCTCTTCACTCAGACAGCTACTGGCTGCTGAGGCTAACAAGCCCAAGGTCAACAAATAAAACAGCACAGTCCTGATGTTACCAAACCACACGACAGGCCATTAATTCAAGTCCATTGTAAGTCCCAAGGTTGGCAGAGTATAGCAGGCTGCTGAGAAACAGCATGGCCACATGCAGGGTCCAAACGTGCCATAAGCTAGAGACCATTCCCAAGGCTTCTCCTTATATACAGGAAGCAGACCACATCCCAAAGGCAGCTTGTGGTAGATCCCACCATGAAGTTGATTACCAGTCCCATCATGGGGAATAACTACCACCAGCTCCCCAGCCACTCAACCAGGACCTGCCAAGTTGACACACAAACATAACTGCCACAGCTATTAACCAAAAAGTTGGGATTCGAGTCCATGCTAGAGGTACCTCAAAAAAAGGGCCTGGTGATTTACTTCCAATGGATCAGTCACCAAAAACCCAACAGAGCACAGTTCTATTCTGACACATATGAGGTCACCATGGGTCAGAGTTGATTAACAGAAACTAGGTTTTGACCCCATAGAATTCAAACTGTGGTCCATGAATCAGCAGCATCAGCATCACCTGGGAACTCATTGGAAATGCAAACTCCCAGCCCCCACCTCAGACCTAAGGGAATAGTAATTCTAGGGGTAGGCTCAGAGATCTGTTTTAACAAGCCCTCCAGGCAATTCTGATGGGCATCAAAATTAGAGAATTGGGAATCGAACATATCATATCCAGATACAGAGAGTAGTCTAAGTAACACCCAGTTGTTCTGAACACACACATATCCTATATGACTGAGAAATTCTAAGTGTCTGCATTAGAGAGACTTTGATAATAAATTTGGACAAGGATATTCATTCACAGCATGGCTTACAATTAGGAAGAAGCAAAAATAACCTAACTATCCCTCTAATTGTTGTGTTGTTGTTGTTGTTAGGTGTTGTCATTTCCAGCTCATAATGACCTTATGTACTACGAACAAAACACTGCCTGGTCCTGCACCATCCTCACAAACCTTACCATGTTTGAGTCCATCATTCCAGCCACTGTCTCAATCCATCGTGTTGAGGGTCTCCCTCTTTTTTGCTTACCCACTGCTTTACCAAGCATGATCCCTCTCCAGGGATTGATCTTTCTGACTACATGACCAAAGTATGAGAGATGAAGTCTGGCTATTCTTGCTTCTAAGGAGCATTCCAACTGTACTTCCTCCAAGACTGATTTGTTCAGTCTTGTAGGAGTCCACAGTACCTTCAAAATTCTTTGCCAACACCACAGATCAAATGCATCGATTCTTCTGCGGTCTTCCTTATTCATTCTTCAGCTCTCACATGAATACGAGGCTACTGAAAATTTCATGACTTAGATCAGGAGCACCTTAGTCTTCAAAGTGACATCTTCACTTTTTAGCACTTTAAAAAGGGCATTTGTAGCAGATTTTCTCAGTGCAATATGACATCTGATTTCTTGACTGCTGCTTCCATGATTGTTGAACATGGATCCAAGTAAAATGAAATCCTTGACAACTTTAACCTTTTCTCCATTTATCATGATGTTGCTGATTACTCTAGTTGCGAGGAATTTTGTTTTCTTTATGTTGAGGTGTAATCCATACTGAAGACTATAGTCTTTAATCTTCATCAGTAAGTGCTTCACGTCATCTTCACTTTCATCAAGGAAAGTTGTGTCATCTGCATATCACAGGTTGTTAATGAGTCTTCCTCCAATCCTGATGCCATGCTCTTCTTCATATAGTCCAGCTTCTTGGATTATTTGCTCAGCATACAGATTGAACAAGTATGGGTGAAAGGATACAACCCTGACTCACTCCCTTCCTGATTTTAAACCATGCAATATCCCCTTGTTCTGTTTGAACAACAGCCACCTGGTCTATGTACAGGTTCTGGAATTACAATTAGGTGTTCTGTAATTCCCATTCTTTGCAATGTTATCCATAATTTGTGATCCACACAGTTGAATACCTTTGCATAGTCAATAAAACACTTTCATAGTCAATAAAGCACAGGTAAACATCTTTCTGGTATTCTTTGCTTTCAACCAACACCCATCTGACATCAGCAATGATATCCCTCATTCCATGTCCTCTTCTGAACCCAGCTTGAACTTCTGACAGTTTCCTGTTAATATACTGGTGCTATCACTTTTGAATTATCTTCAGGAAAATTTTACTTGCATGTGATGTTAATAATGTTGTTTGATAATTTCCCTATTCTGTGGGATCACCTGGCTTTGGAATGAGCACAAATATGGATATCTTCTAGTCCATTGCCCAGATAGCTGTCTTCCAAATGTCTTGGCATAGATGAGTGAGGGCTTCCATGGTTACATCCATTTGTTGAAACATCTCAATGGGTATTCCATAAATTCCGAGAGCCTTGTTTTTTGCCAATGTCTTTAGTGCAGCTTGGACTTCTTCCGTCAGTACCATTGGTTCTTGATCATATGCTATCTCCTGAAATTGGTTGAATGTCAACCAAGTATTTTCAGTACAGTAACTCTGTGTATTCTTTCCATCTTATTTTGATGCTTCCTGCATCACTCAATATTTTGCCTATAGAATCAGTCCTTCAATATTGCAGCTCAAGGATTGAATTTTTTCTTCAGTTCTTTCAGCTTGAGAAATGCCGAGCATGTTCTTCTTTTTTGATTTTCTAACTCCAGGTTTTTGCACATTTCATTAGAATACTTTACTTTGTCTTCTCAAGCTGCCCTTTGAAATCTGTTCAGCTCTTTTACCTCACCTTTTCTTTCATTCACTTCAGCTACTCTCCACTCAAGAGCAAGTTTCAGTCTTTTCTGACATCCATTTTGGTCTTTTCTTCTCTTCCCATCAAGGTCACCCATGGTGGACAGGTTGCAAAGGAGCTTCCAGACAAAGACAGATTAGGAAGAAGGATCCCTCTGGCAGTGGATGGAGAAATAAACTGTATTTCTAGCATGGAAAACCATTCAGCAGTATAAAAAAATAAAATAAACCTAGATGTGTCAGCATGGGTAAATCTCAAAAATAGTATTTAGTGAACAAAAACAATTTAAAAAAGAATGTATAAGGTAGGATATTATTTGTGTATAATTTTACAATATGAAAAGTAATCATCTAAAATATAGATTATTCTTTATGCTTTCACACATTGTAAAAAATGCAAAAACATACACAGGATAACACATGCCTTATAATTTTAGTAGAGGAGAGGAAGGGGAAGAAGGGAATGGAGGATGTATTTTATTCAAAAAGACATAGAATCAATACAAACCAAACTCAAACCAAACTCACTGCCGTCAAGTCGGATCCGACTCAGCAACGCCTCCTTGGGTTTCTGAGGTGGTATCTCTATGGAAGTAGATTGCCCAACCTTCCTTCTGAGGAGTGGATGGTGGGTTTGAACTGCCAGCCTTCTGGTTAGCAGTCAAATGCCTTAGGCACTACTCCAACTAGATACCTAAGTATCTGTTACGTTACTTTTACTTTTTAAATTTTAAATTGTTTCACATTTAAAGTAAAGAAACAAATAGATCATTTCAAACATGATAAGTGCTATCGAGATAATAAAACAGAGTGTGAGTAGGAGGGGCCTGAGGAGGGAGCTGTTTTAGACAAGATGGTCAAGATAGCTCCTTGGAGAAGAAACAGTTCAAACCCTGAAGGACAGAAAGACACAGCATGGAAAAATCTGAGAGAAAGTCTTTCCAGGCAGAGGGAAAATCAAGTGTAAAGGGCCAGGGCAGGGTAAGATTAGCTTGTTTGAGGACTGAAAGCAAGTGCCCAGGGCTGGAACTGAGTGAGCCAAGACGTGAGCGGCTTACTTCGTCATGAGCTGAGTGATGGAAGAGGTAGGAAGGGTCAGAGCAGCTAAGGCCTTAGAACCCAGGTTAAGGAATATGAATTTTATTTTAAGCACAATGAGATGTTAGTGGAGGGCTGTAAGCAAGAGTGTGACATGATCCTTGTTTTTAAAAGATCACTCTAACTGACATTGAAAACAGACTGGAATAAGACAGGTGAAAGTGAGAAATCGGGAAAATACTGCCAAGTTCTAGGTGAAAGAAGAGTGGGACTTGGCTTAGTGGTAGCAGTTGTTGTTTTGTTGTTAGGTGCCATTGAGTTGGCTCTGACTCATAGCAACCCCAAGGACAACAGAAAACACTGCCCAGTCCTGCACCGTCCTCACAGTCCTTGCTACTCTTGAGCCCATCATTGCAGCTCAAGTGGTATCAGTGGAAGTAGTGAAAAGTGGCCAAAATGTGTCTTAAAAGTGGAGTTAACAGGACTTGCTGAATTATTGCCTGTGGAGTGGGGGGACAACTCCTAAGTTTCTGGCTTGAACAAATGGATGAACAGCAGTGCTAATGAATTGGGGAAAAAAACAGAAGGAGATGGCTTGGGTGCAGAATGAATTCTTTTAGGACCTGTTGGGTTGTGTTGCTGTCAACAGGCAAAGGGAGATGTTGAGGAGGCCTTTGATATAGGAGTTGGGAGCTCAGAGAACTGCAATAGAATCAGTGGGTGGGACTTCTGAATATAATGCAAGAACTTCAACTCCCATTTGTCCCCAGAGCTTGCCCCTCCCTCTACCAAAGCTGAAGACAATTTTCCACCTTCAAGTTGTGAATTAACAAAATAAGAGTTCACTTTAGAAAGCTGATAACAAGCACTGAAAACCCACTGTCACTGTGTTGATTCTGACTCATAACAGCCCTATAAGGCAGAGTAGAACTGCCCTAGAGGGTTTCCAAGCTTGTGAATCTTACAGAAGCAAACTGCCTCATCTTTCTCCCACAGAACACCTGGTGGGTTTCAACCACCGACCTTTTGGTTAGCAGCCCAATGCTTTAACCACAGCACCACCAGGACTACCCTACATACATTAAATTATTAAAGTTCTATGACCAACACCACTTCCTTCTCCTTTGAACTCTAAACCAAGAATGAACATCTGTTTGCAGTCTGTTTACTAGCTCTGTCAAAGCACACAGTGACCTAAATGACTTACCTAGGCAGAAAATACATAGCTGAAATTCTTTAGGCTTTGCTGACTGCTTCTTGCTTGTTTGATTTGCCTTGGAGGACAAGACAGCCACCAAACAGAGAGGAATTATATATGCACCAGGCAATTTCTAGGTAGTGGAATGAAAAGATCTAATAATAGATTTAATAATAAAGATATCAGAGGACATATAGAACTGGGCAAATCTGCTGCAAAAGACCTCTTTCAGGTGCTGAAGAGCAAAGACATCTTGTTGAAGACTAACGTGCACCTGACACAAGCCATGGTATTTTCAATCACCTCATATGCATGTGAGAGCTGGACAATGAATAAGGAAGACCAAAGAAGAGTTGATGCTTTTGAGTTGTGGTCCTGGAGAAGAATGCTGAAAGTACCATGGACTGCTAAAAGAACTAACAGATCTGTCCTGGAGGAAGTGCAGCCGAAATGCTCCTTGGAGGTGAGAATGACCAGACTTTGTCTCACCTACTTTGTTCATGTTGTCAGAAGGAACCATTCTCTGGAGAAGGATATCATGCTTGGTAAAGTGGAGGGTCGACGAAAGAGGGGAAGGCCTTCAATGAGATGGACTGACACAGTGACTGCAATGATGGGCTCAGGTATAGCAAGGATTGTGGAGCTGGCACAGGATCCGGTAGTGTTTTGTTCTGCTGTACATAGAGTTGCCATGATTCGGAGATGGCTCAGGGTTGCTATGATTTGGAGACGACTCGACAGCACTTAACAACAGCAAGCAACAACAATAATGTTCTGTGGTCTGTCTAATATTGTTGTTATCGTTGTTGCTGTTAGTTGCAGTCTAGTAGATTCTGAGTCATAGGGACCCCACATGTACAGAGCAGAACTGCTCCATAGGTTTTTCAAGGATGTGACCTTTCAGAAGCAGACCACTAGGCCAGTCTTCCGAGGCACCTCTGGATGGGTTTGAACTCCCAAACGTTCAGCTAGTAGTTGATCGCTTAACCTTTTGCACCACTCAGGGGCTGTCTCAGATTAAATAAAGTAACAACAACAAAAAGCCATTGCAGACTCTATTTTGGAGGACTGCCCCTGGGCTACTAGAAGCTCTGCCTATAGGCCTAGCAGCTGGAAGTGCCTGGGAGTGTATGTTTGCCTATGGCTGCTCTTATGAGAGCTTCCTTGTTTCCAGTGGCAACAACTCTGAGGCATGATTTACACTACAGACCTCCCCTGTCTGGGTTTAGTCTGAAGCTACCCTCTATAAGACAACAACAACAACAAAAATCATTGCTGTTGATTCCAACTCTTAGTGACCCTATAGAATAAAGTAGAGCTGTTTCCAAGGCTGTAATCTTTCCAGAAGCAACTGCCACATCTTTCTGTCATGGATCAGCTGGTGGGTTTGAACCACCAACCTTTCAGTTAGCAGCTGAGCGCTTAACCACTGCACCACCAAGGATCCTTTGTCTCAGATTAGTTGTATCTCTGCTTCAGCCTTTTCACCTGTAATATATGGGAAATGTCTTTGCCCAATCCTTCTCCTAAGAGTCTTTGGAATTTTACCAAAATGATACCAATAAAAACTTCATTTGCCTTAAAAGATGGGGAATTTTTGTGGTACTATCTATTAACATCTGAAAACTACAACCAGATAATAGAACAAAGATAGGCTATCTTTGTCAAAAAGCTAATTATGACATTAAAGGTTTAAAATTCAACCCAAAATATCAAAAGAGTTGATTTTGGAAAATAATAAAAATTCATAACAAATTATAAATGAGAAATTAAATAATTTGAAAAGCAAAGAAATAAAACATTCTTTACCAGATATTAAAACATAAATAAAAAATAAAACAGGATACTTGTACAAGAAGCAGACAAATGCAGATGAAGTTGAATAGATGATCCAGAAACAGACTTGTTTTCAATCCCAAGTCAATAGGTGAAAACAAAACTATTTTATAAAGAGTGTTGGAAAAGTAATTTGGAAAAACAAATCAGGTTAGATCCTTACCCCACACTATACACCAAATGCATTTTGGGAGAGAGAAAATACACACACACACACAACTAGAAGAAAATAGCATTTAATAATCTTTGGTGAAAGAAGGATTCCATTGTCTTTAAAATATGCATCTATAAAATAGATAATGGAAGATACCATAAAAGGAAACATAAATATATAAATAAATCCATAGATTTGACTACCTAAAAAATAATCTTTGGTATCCTAAAATATAGAAGTAAAAAGTAACTAAAAGAAGTACTTGAATTTTTTTTAAATTGTGATTTGGGTGAAAGTTTACAAAGTAAATTGATTTTCTATTCAACAATCCATACTCATTCTGTTTGTGACATTCACTACAATCCCTACAATGCAACAGCACCCTCCCCACTTCCTCCCTGCTCCCACATCCTTCCTTCTCTTTGCCTCCCACTTTCCTAGCTCTATCCCTGGGGAAATGCTGTCCTCTTGTTCTGTTATACTTGATTGTTCTAATGACTGCATACCCTCCTAATATTAGTGTTCACCTTATAGGCCTATCATTTGGCTGCCAGTTGAGTCACAGGGGTTAAGTTCAGTTCTTAGCTTGAAGGATGTCTAAGAGCCATAATCTTGTGGGTTCTACCAGTCTTCATCAGACCAGTAAGAGTAGCCTTTTTCATGATTTTGAGTTTTGTTTCACATTTTCCAGCACTCTCTCTGGGACCTCTTATTGTGATGCCTTTCAGAATGATCAGCAGTGGTAGCCAGGCACCATGTAGTTCTTCTGGTCTTAAGGTCATGGAAGCTGGGGTTCACGTGCTCCATTAGTCCTTTGTTTCATTCACTAATTGATTTTCTTCACTCGTCTTTGTTCTGGATGGGTAGAGACCAATAGCTACACTTCAGATGGTCACTCACAAGCTTTTAAGACCGCAGTAGGTACTCACCAAATAGGATATAGAACATTGTCTTTGTGGTCTATGTTATGCCAGTTGACCTTACTGTCCCCTGAGACTATGGTCTTGAGCCTCCATACCCACTAACTCATTCCCTTAAGGTGTTTGCTTATTACTAAGACATTTTCATAACTTTGTCCCCTGTATGCTCTGCTACATTCATGAATTTGCAGCACATATAAATGCATAGATAGTGACAGCCTACTCAAGCGGTGGGAAAACAGAGAAAAGTGGGGGGGAGGGGACCAGGATAGAGTGAGGAAGCAGAGACAGGGATCCAGGTAAGGCCCGGGACCCAGGCCACACCCCCCAAGCAGCAGGAAAGAGGCAGGGAATCTATGTAAGGTGAGGGTGGGGAGGGTGGAGAGGTTTGGAACAGCTAAGGGAGACAAACTTGTCTGTCAGTTTGTCCTACTGTGGTGGAGTGTTGCTGTGAGGCTTCAGGCTGTGCCACTGGTGCCTCAAACCCAGCAGGGTTACACATGGTGCACAGGTTTCAGCACTTTACAGACTGAGACAGACTAAGAAGAAGGAGGAGGCCATCCACTTCTCAAAGAATTGGCCAGGGGAAACCTTATGAATAGCAGAAAAACACTGATACATTACTGTGTAACTTTATGAATAGCCTGGAAACATTGTCTGGTACAGTGCAGGAGGATAAACCACTTAGGTCAAAAGGCTCTCAAATTGGACTAGGAAAGAGTCGCATCATCAGAGTAGAACCAGGCTTAATGATATGGATAAGGTAAAGCTTTCGAGACCTCCATTTGCTGATGTGGCACAACTCAAATTGAGGAGAAACAGCTGCAAAAATTCATTAATAATCAGAATATGGAATGTACGAAGCATGAATCTAGGAAAATTGGAAGTTGTCAAAAATGAAATGGAATGCATAAACATTGATATCCTAGGCATTGGTGCACTGAAATGGACTGGTTTTGGCCATTTTGAATCAGACCACCATGTGGTCTAATATGCCAGGAATGACAATTTGAAGAGGAAAGGTGTGGAATTCATCATCACAAAGGATGTTTCAAGATCTGTCCTGAAGTACAGTGCTGTCAGTGATAGGATAATATCCATACACCTACAAGGAAGACCAGTTAATGCAACTACTATTCAAATTTATGCACCAACTACCAAAGCCAAAGATGAGGAAATTGAAGATTCTTATCAGCATCTGCAGTCTGAAATTGACCAAACTTGCAATCAGGATGTGTTAATTATCACTCGTGACTGGAATGCAAAAGTTGGAAACAAAGAAGAATGACCGGTAGTTGGAAAATTTGGCCTTGGTGACAGAAATGATGCTGGAAATTGCATGATAGAATTGTGCAAGACCAACGACTTATTCATTGCAAATACTTAAATACCTTTTTTCAACAACACAGATGGCGGCTATACACGTGGACTTTGCCAGATGGAATACACAGGAAGCAGAATGACTACATCTGTGACATGAGGCGATAGAGAAGCTCAATATCTTCAACCAAAACCAGGCCAGCAGCTGATTGTGGAACAGACCATATGCAAGTTCAACGTGAAGTCAAAGACAGTTAAAACAAGTCCACGGGAGCCAAAATATGATCTCGAATATATCCCTCCTGAATTTAGAGACCATCTAAAGAATAGATTTGATGCACTGAACACCAATGACCAAAAACTAGAAGAATTGAGTGATGGCATCAAGAACATCATCCATGAAGAAAGCAAGAGGTCACTAAAAAGATGAGAAAAGAAGAAAAGACCAAAATGGATAACAGAAGAGACTCTGAAACTTGCCCTTCAGCGGAGAGTAGCTAAAGCAAATGGAGAAAATGACAACATAAAAGAGCTGAACAGAAGATTTCAAAGAGCAGCTTGAGCAGACAAAGCTAATTACTATAATGAAATGTGCAAAGACCTGGAGTTAGAAAACCAAAAAGGATGAACACACTCGCCATTTCTCAAGCTGAAAGAACTGAAGAAAAAAATTAAGCCTTGAGTTGAAGGATTCTATGGGCAAAATATTGAATGATGCAGGAAACATCAAAAGAAGATGGAAGGAATATACAGAGTCACTGTACCAAAAGAACTGGTCGATCTTCATCCATTTCAGGAGGTGCTATGATCAAGAACCGATGGTACTGAAGGAAGAAGTTGAAGCTGCACTGAAGGAATTGGCAAAGAACAAGGCTCCAGGAATTGATGGAATACTCATTGAGATGTTTCAACAAACAGATGCCCCGCTAGAGGCATTCACTCAGTTATGCCAAGAGATTTGGAAAAGAGCTACCTGGCCAACTGACTGGAAGAGATTCTTATTTGTACCCATTCCAAAGAAAGGTGATCCCACAGAATGTGGAAATTATCAAACAATATCATTAATATCACATGCAAGTAAGATCTTACTGAAGATAATTCAAAGATGGTTGCAGTAGTATATGACAGAGAATTTCCAGAGGTGCAAGCTGGATTCAGAAGAGGACGTGGAACAAGGGATATCATAGCTGCTGTCAGATGGATCCTGGTTCAAAGCATAGAAGTCCAGAAAGATGTTTACCTGTGTTTTATTGACTATGCAAAGGCATTTGATTGTGTGGATCATGACAAATTGTGGATGACATTGAGAAGAATGGGAATTCCAGAACACTTGATTGTGCTCATGAGGAACCTGTACATTGACTAGGAGGCTGTTGTTTGAACAGAACACGGGGACACTGCATGGTTTAAAATCAAGAAGGGAGTGTGTCAGGGTTGTATCCTTTCCCCATACTTATTCAATCTGTATGCTGAGAAAATAATCCAAGAAACTGGACTATATAAAGAAGAACGTGGCATCAAGATTGGAGGAAAACTCATTAACAACCTGTGAAACACTGACAACACAACTTTGCTTGCTGAAAGTGAGGCTGACTTGGAGCACTTTCTGATGAAGATTGAAGAATACAGTCTGCGGTATGGATTACATCTCAATGTAAAGAAAACAAAAATCCTCACAACTGGACCTAGAAGCAGCATCATGATAAATGTAGAAAAGATTGAAGTTGTCAAAGACTTCACATTGCTTGGTTCTACAATCGAAGCCAATGGAAGAAGCAGTCAGGACATTAGACAACATATAGCACTACGTAGTTGGCTGCAAGGGACCTCTTTCAAGTGCTGAGGAGCAAGAATGTCTCCTTGAGGACTAAGGTGCACCTGACACAAGCCATGATATTTTCAATCACCTCGTATGCATGTGAGAGCTGGACAATGAATAAGGAAGACCAAAGGAGAATTGATGCTTTTGATATGTGGTGCTGGCAAAGAATGCTGAAAGTACCATGGACTGCTAAAAGAACTAACAGGTCTGTCCTGGAGGAAGTGCAGCCAGAATGCTCCTTGGAGGTGAGAATGGTCAGACTTCATCACACCTACTTTGTTCATGTTGTCAGAAGGGACCGTTCCCTGGAGAAGGATGTTATGCTTGGTAGAGTGGAGGGTCATCGAAAGAGGGGAAGGCCCTCAACAAGATGGATTGACATAGTAGCTGTGATAATGGGCTCAAGGATAGCGAGGATCATGGAGCTGGCACATGACTGGGCAGCATTTCATTCTGCTGTGCGTAGGGTTGCTATGAGTCAGACACGACTCGACGGCACCTAACAACAACAGCAATTGCTTCTGTCAAACCTATATATATCCATGGGTGTAGTCCCATTCACCTTCCCACCCCTGTTCAGATTGAGTGTCTATCTACACATCCACTCATGAATTATTGTTATTACTATTATTACCAGATTGTGTAGGTAATAGTATTCACTTTTGTTGCCTTTACCCCTTGTGTTCCTCCCTATGTCTTCCACTGCTTGGATCATTTTGTGCTGAAAAAAAAAAAAAAAAACTCACTGCCGTCAAGTCGGACCCGACTCATAGCAACCCCTCCTTGACCTCTCCATTATTGTATATTGCCTTTTCCTTCAACCAAGTTAGTATGTCTATCCTGTAATTGGTGATAGTCCTCCCTTCCCCTTCCACCCCTGGTAACCTTCGAAGAATAATTGTGTAAAACTTCTTTTAACTTTTTATAATAGTGATATCATACAGCAATTGTTCTTTTGTGACTGACTAATTTCATTCAGCTAATGTCTTCTAGGTTCATCCATTGTATGAGGTGTTTCACAGATTCACCATTATTCTTTAATGTTGCGTAGTATTCCATTGTGTGTATGTACCATGGTTTATTGATCCATTTATCTATCGATGAGCACTAAATTTATTTCCATCTTCTTGATATTATGAATAATGTTGCAATGAACATGGGTATGCTTGTATCTGTTTGTGCCATGGCTTTTATTTCTTTGGGATACATACTTAGTAATGGGATTGCTGGATGATAGATGTCAATTTCCAGCTTCGTAAGGAAGTACCATACTACTTTCCACAGTGATTGTTGAAGTACTTGAATTTATGACAAAAGGTTAATATCTGTGACATATAGAGTGTCTACAAAAATATATATATATACCAAAATAATATGCCCTGGGGGATAAAAATGATATGCAAAAGATATGGACAATTCATAGTAGAAAATATGAAGTCAATTCGTAAAACACTTGGGAAAACATTCAACCATGTAATTTTCAAGTCAATAAACATAATTTAAAATATTCTAGCATTTTTGCCCTAAAATCAGCAAAGGTTCTCCTTTTTAAGAAAGCTCAATGGTGGTGAGAATGTCTGAGCACACTTGTACAATGTTTATGGATAATTGTTGTTGTTGTTGTTGTTGTTATGTGCTGTCGAGTTAGCCCTGACTCATAGCGACCCCTCCTTGGGTTTCCGAGGCAGTATCACTACGGAAGTAGGATTGCCCAACCTTCCTTCCGAGGAGTGGCTGTATGAATAATTAGAGTGACATATTTGGAAATCCAATTGATAAAATGCATCAAGAAGTTTTCAGTGTTTTGATCTAGTAATACCACTAAGATTATCCTAGATTGGAAGTAATCAAACATGTACTTGGAATCTGGTGATCTGCTCCTGTAAAGATTATAGCCTAGATTATAGGCCTGGCCATCTGCTTCTGAAAGATCACAGCCTTGAAAATCCTATGGGGCAGCTTTACTCTGCACATATGGGGTTGCCATGAGTCAGAATGCACTAAATTAGTCTGGTGACTCTAGAATTTATTCTAAGAAGTTGACATTTTTAAAAAGGCACAAAGATGTTCATCATTATTTTTAAGCATTTTTAATTGAAGTGAAACTCATATAACAAAACTAAAGTGTATAATTCAGTGGCATTTAATACATCCACAGTGTTGTGCAACCACCCTCTCTGTAGTTCCAAAACATTTTCATCACCCCAAGAGTAGTCCATCCCTATCCATCCCCCCCTTCCAATCCCTGGCAAGCTTTCTGTCTCAATTTACTTATTCTGGACCTTTCATATAAATGAAATCATTATGTTCCTTCACGTAGTGTAATGTTTTCAAGGTTCATCCACATTGTAGCATATATCAGTACTTCACTCCTTTTTATGACTGGTATTCCATTTTGCTTATCCATTCACCTGTTGATGGACATTTGGGTCATTTCTACCTTGTCAGTGTTGTGAATACTGCTGCTATGAACATTTGGGTCGAGTATTTGTTTGACAACTGGTTTTCAATTCTTTGGGGAATATACTTAGGAAGGGAACTGCTGAGCTGTAAGGTAATTCTGAAATGCCCTGGTGGCACAATTGTCAATGAACAGAAAGATTGGCAGCTCAAACCCACCCAGTGCTCTATAGGAGAAAAGACCTGCCAACCTGCTCCTGTAAAAATTACAGCCTGGGAAACCCTATGGGCAGGTCTATTTCATCTTCTAACAGTTCTATTATATCACTATGAGTTGGAATCAACCTGATGGTACACAACATCAGGATGGTAATTCCATATTTAACTTTTCCAGGAACTGACAAATTATTTTCTAGAGAAGCTGCACCATTTTATATTCCCATAAGCAGAGTACAGGGTTCCAATATCTTCACATCCTCACCAACTTACCCCTT
>NW_006921641.1:9393564-9418730 GCF_000298275.1 Orycteropus afer afer
GTTCACTGTCAGACCGCAGCTCCGTAGGTCTCCTTTTTTTGGTATTTTCACGCAAATTCTTCTGCTAGTTGGGGTTTAGTCCAATTCTGCAACCTTTCCTTCAAGGCTCAGGGGTCCAAGATTATTTTCTGTGTCTGTGTTAATTGGTTTCCCTTTTCTTTGTTGAAGAGGGTCTGTGCAATCCTTCTGCCTAGTCCACCATCTTAGCACAGTATCTAAAAGTTCTTTATTGTGGAAACATATATAATGAAAAAAAAAAAAGATTAAGATTTGAAATGTGTGTGTATGTATGTGTGTGTCTACCCATCATATCTTCTTCTGTCCTGTGTGCAGGTCCTTTGGAGTGCTGCTATGGGAAATATTTTCCCTGGGATATATGCCATACCCTAGCAAAAGCAACCAAGAAGTTCTGGAGTTCGTGACGAGTGGAGGACGGATGGACCCACCTAAGAACTGCCCTGGGCCCGTGTATGACACTTTTAAGAACATTGCTACTAGTTGTTAACCACAGTTTTTCTTTTTAAAAGACATCTACAGCCACATATGCTTCATTATTTTAAAATTAAGGGGCAGATGGCTGACCTCATTTAATATGCCCCATGATAGAGATGTGTCTGAGACTTTAATGACATGGGTTTGTCTTCTGCCACTGGAAAGCAATAATGCCAAGCCAGGAAAGGGATCCACGTCTGGCTGGAGGCTAAGGACTCACCTGGCCTGTACTCCACAAGTGTCTCCTAGGACTTCATGTCCCAGACTCAATGCCTACTGCCCTACACCATATGTCTGGGTCTCCTTTAAATATTTCCACTCCCTGTGCTTTCTGCAGTTTTGTCTGGCATCTTTCACCTCCTCCCCATAAGCAAGGCAGATGGGAAATATAATTAGAATATTCTCTTGCAAAAGTGGCTTAAATTCAGGAATGGAATGAGAGGAGTCCTATTTAAAGTAAACATCAGGATGTGTCTGTGTTAATGAGCTCTGGCATTGATGCTGGGACACTGCTCCTTGACCCATCAGCAGAGGGCAGCATGTGCCAACTACATTGGACCCAGCTGAGGTGCCACCCTTGAAGACAAGCGTACTCTCCATTCACTTTAGAAAAAGTGCTGAGGGAAAAAAATGTATTTTTTCATCCCTGTGTTTCTCCTGATTTTCATAAACGTGATTTTTCTTCTTTTAGGTACCGGATAATGACCCAGTGCTGGCAACATCAGCCCGAAGACAGGCCGAACTTTGCCATAATTTTGGAGAGGATTGAATACTGCACCCAGGTATAAACATTTTTCCTCTTGGCCAACATTTACGCCATATGGAAAAGCCTTTAAATGACAAGTTGCCAGAATGGAGTCAAATGATCTATAAAGCGAAATGCCCGGTATCTTAGTTTGCCCATTTAGTAAAATAAATACTGGTAACTGCCAAAGTCTCCACCAGCACACGACACAGTGCCAGACACTCAATAATATTGGAGAATCATTTCCATATGCAAGTAGGAACTTAGTCCCTACTGGGTACCTAATGTTTTATTAGACAAAAACCGAGCTTCAGAGAAGAATGGAACAACCTGCTCTCAAATCGTTTGTAACCTGGCTGGAGAAATTTTAACATGTGAAATAATTAATAGTATACAACTGTTAAGGTATCTGCTCCATAAGGAAAGGTGCCCACTTATCTGGAGATATGTTAACATCATCAGTAATATGTGCACAGTATTCATTAAGCACAAATCACTTTTCACGTATTTCATTTTATTCTCGTTGAGGTAAGTATAACATCCTCATTTTACAGTTGAGGAGCTGTGGTTTGGAGACATTGTGCACACCACACCATATTCTTTAGTAGTCTCATAGGTCCCCATGCTGATCCCTCTCCCATTTCCTTCAATAATCACTATACAATCTCACTTCTCACCCTCATTTACAGCAGACAACTATGCCTCATACCTCATGGAGAAAGTAGAGACTATAGAGTGAGAATCCCTCCCTGTCTCCCAATACAAACTTATTTGCATCTGCACCCACTCTCCACAGCTTCTTTGCAGGGTCAGGGGAGGTGGTGTCCCCTTCTTACTCAAGGCTAACCCCTCCCCCACAACACTTGTGCCCCTCGGAGACTTGTTCCAACTGGTATCTCCTCTCTTCACTGTATCTGCTTTCTTTCCGTTTCCAGATTCCCTGAGCATAACTTTGACCCCCAAAAAAATAGTATATATTTTCAAATTAAAGTCTTCGAGCCTCACCATCCCATCCTCACAGGTTCTTTAAGTTCAGTAGCAGGTGAGCTAGCATGGATCTAGCATGGAGCTAGCAAATGGAACCTGGATGGATTCCATTTACCATATTACTTGGGTTATTTTTCTGAGAACTTTATGTTCAATGAAATTTTAAGTTGCTATAACATAATATTAATGGAATACACCCACTTAAATATATATACTTAGGAGAAATTTTTCTCCTAGGCATATAATATTCTCCTTTAAAGTAGGTGGCTTTATACAAGCATATTTTAAATGCCTCACTATGGAAATGAATAAAATAGGGAGGGAACTAAAGAGTAAAAACAGAATACAATGTTTATTTTTTGTCCTTGAACTTTTTTGCTGGTGACCTCCATTATTTGAGTTTAACAGAAAAGCACTTGGCCTGTGTTCCTGTTAAGTTCAAGTAATGGTGGTCTTTTCCCAATTGGCATAAAATATTAATGAATTAAATTTCCCCAAATTTAAGTTTCCTTCCACAAACTTTCCTATAACCTCTGGCAACTGCTTTTGCTTTTATATACAACAGTCTATCATCACTGTGAGAAGCTCTGGTAGCATAGTGCCTAAGGCACTTGATTGCTAACCAGAAGGCTGGCGGTTCCAACCCACCAGCCACTCCTCGGAAGGAAGATGGGGCAATCTACTGCCGTAGTGATACTGCCTCGGAAACCCAAGGAGGGGTCGCTATGAGTCGGGTCTGACTCGATGGCACATAAGAGCAACAAGATCCTCACCGTAACAATGATCCTGCACAAAATCACTTTTGTAAATGTTGCATTCATTACCAGTTGCCATTAAGTCTATTCTGACTCATGGGGATTACTCCAGAGGGTTTCCTAAGGCTGCTTTTGTGGAAGTAGATCACTAGGCCTAGGTACCTCTGAGAGCTCTAGTGGCATAGTGCCTGAGGCATTCGATTGCTAGCCACAAGGCTGGCGGTTCAAACCCACCAGCCACTCCTTGAAAGGAAGGTTGGGCTATCTACTTCCACAGTAAGCCCGCCTTGGAAACCCAAGGAGAGGTCGCTAAGAGTCGGGTTCAACTTGATGTCAGTGAGTTTGGCTTTTTTTGGTTAGGTATCTCTGGGTGGACTTCAACCTCCAAGTTTTTTATTAGAAGCCAAGCACAGTAACCACTCGCTCGCACCACCCAGGGTTTCGTATTACACATTGTGCCTCAGTATTGCCTGGTTTCCACAAACAGCACTATCACATCTAAACCAGTTAAAGGCCTGCTACACTGATATCTGTATGTGGAATGATGATGTGATATGATGATATAATACGAAAAGTCATAATCAAGTATATTATATACAATGCAGTGGAGCTGGGGAAGAACAAAAAATCAACCTTGTAAGCCAAAATCCTCTCCTCTCCTCCCTCCTTCTCCCCTCTTTTGCCTTTCTTCCCACATATTTGAAGCCAAACAGACTTTTCCATTTAGCTCAAAAAAAAACCCTAACTCACTGCCATGGAGTGGGATCTGACTCATGGTGACCCCTCCTTGGGTTTTCAAGGCGGTATCACTATAGAAGTAGATTGCCCCATCTTCCTTCCAAGGAGTGGCTGGTGAGTTTGAACTGTCAGTCTTCTGATTAGCAGTCAAGTGCCTTAGGCACTAGGCCACCAGAGCTCCCTTCCATTTAGTTGGAAGGATTTTATTAAGAGTAAACTTGAAATTAAAAAAATAATAAAATAATTCATAGTGTTTTTTACAAATTCATTATAAGATTTGCCAAAAGATCACCTGTTCTGCAAAGCTTTTCCTGACCCCCAATCCGCCACCCCCTCCACTCCACCCCAACCCCAACCCCAACCCCACTCCTGTGCCGCAAGCAATTGAATGGTCCTCCTAGCTCCCAGTACACGTTCATTTTATCACTTATCCTCTGAATCTTCAAGGATAAGAATGATTCACATTCATTTCTTTATCCCTGGTGCCTATAAACTAACGTACTATCAATAAATAGGAAATGGTTTCCTCACCTATAAAGTAAGTTTGGAAGAAGTCATCCCTATGGTAACCTTCCAGATCCAATGTTTTTTGTGTGCGATTCTAACTTTTAATCAATTCATTTCTCCCACTGGTAGGATCCAGATGTAATCAACACCGCGTTGCCAATAGAGTATGGTCCACTTATTGAAGAGGAAGAGAAAGTGCCCATGAGGCCCAAAGACCCTGAGGGAATTCCGCCTCTCTTAGTGTCTCAACAAGCTAAACGGGAGGGAGAACATAACCCGGACGCCCCTCCGCCTCTGCCCACCACCTCCTCGGGCAGAGCCCTGAGGAAGCCAGCAGGGGCCGAGCTCTCTGGCCGAGGCCCTCGAGGGCCGGTCGGGGAAGGGGGACACGTTAACATGGCATTCTCTCAGTCCAACCCACCGTCGGAGGTGCACAAAGTCCAGGGATCCAGAAACAAACCGACCAGCTTATGGAACCCAACCTATGGCTCGTGGTTTACAGAGAAACCTGCCAAAAAGAACAATCCTGTAGCAGCGAAGAAGGAGCAACAAGAGCAGGGAACCACGGGACGTGAGGGAGGCTGTACTGTGCCGCCCGGCGCTGCCGCGGGGAGACTGGCAGGCACGGCACTGCTGCTAGAACCGTCCTCGCTGACTGCCAGCATGAAGGAGGTGCCTCTGTTCAGGCTGCGCCACTTCCCTTGTGGAACCGTCAACTATGGCTATCAGCAGCAGGGCCTGCCTTTGGAGGCCACCACTGCCCCTGGAACGAGCAATTACGAGGACACCATTCTGAAAAACAAGAACATGACCCAGCCTGGGCCCTGAGCCCACTGAGAACTCATTTCTCTTCCCGGGGAAGCATAAGCCCAAGAAGGGGGCTGGGCAATGGTTCCTCCACACACCAGAGACCAAATGTCATGTTTCATTATGTGCCAACTTTTTTGAAGTGCCACATAAAAAATGAAAAACGAAAAAAAAAAAAAGCTGTGTTTTCAAAATGCTTTAGAAAGGTTTTGAGCATGGGTTCATCCTATTCTTTCAAAAGAAGAAATTATCATACAAGTGATTGATCAACACGAGGCCCAATTTGGTTGCATAAGGTTTTTATGCATGTTGTATACTTCCTTATGCTTCTTTTCAAATGTGTGTGCTCTGCTTCAATGTAGTCAGAATTAGCTGCTTATGTGTTTCATAGTTGGGAGTCGTAGACGTCTCCTTCCTTGTTGATGTGGACGTGGACCATTGGAGGGGAGAGGGAACAGAAATAAAGGAGTTACATGTAATGATTCAGCATGGGGAAAGACATTGTTTACTTGGAAAAGAAAATTCATAGACAATGGAAACTTCACTTCGATATTTTCAACTGTGCTGATTCATCTGACAATTGTGAAAATGTGGTGAATACTTCCGGTAGATATAGAGAAAACATGTATATATTCATTTAAACAAAATGCAGACATTCAGAATGCTTTGAGTATGATAAAACACCAGATAAAATGTACAGATCCAGAGATTCAAGCATCCAATTAATATACCTCATGCCTTAAGAAAATCAGCCCACTAAAAGTGCAAAACTGAGTGTGAGGTGTCCTACTAGATTTAAAACTCAAGCTATAAACTAATTACTTATTTTAAAAGTTGCTGTTAATTAAAACTCTGATCATTAAAACACAAAATTGTCAAGCAGCAGTGATACATCGAAGCATAGAAACATAACTCATGGGCATAAGTGTTAATCCATTTTAAGCCAAAAAAACTTAACAGTTTCAGTCATGAACCTACCAAACTGAAACGTTTCTACACGGAGGGACAGACTGGGCTATTGGACTAACAGGCACCCCAGTGATCCTAAGGAAGGTTACTAATGCAGTTCCTTGCCCTTTCCCTACTCACCTAAGCTTTCTCTCCCTTAATCATGGGGTCCTAGGGTACATGGTGACACAAATTTGCAGAAACGTACATAGAATAATGTTTATAGCTATCAAATGCTGATTTAAAGCAAAGAATTTTTCCTCTGGGTGGCAATGAGTAAAGGAATGGAGAAACACTTGTGTTGAGGTTGACACTGACATGTTATGGTAGAAGTTCTAAACTTGGTTTTCACAGATGAAATTTATTTCCATGAAAAAGAATTGGGAATCTGTTAAATTTCATTTATGTATGTATGCAACAATGCTTTACTTTTTATTATCAATAAGTTTTCAACTTGTTCTGTTTTTCTGCTTCTTCTCCATTCTCATACTCATTTTCTTTCCTGGTCAATCGCTGTGCCACAGCATCACGTTTGTAGGAAAGCATTTTTAATTGTAGCATTCCCAAGCAAAAGGACTTGAGTCCCTGTTCTGTATATGTGTGTGTGTGCGTGTGACCAGGTCAAAGCATTGTCCAAATCTAAAGCATCACTCTGAATGTGAGAAAGCCATTATGGTCCAAGCCAATACTAGACAACTGTTTCATGTCCCTTAATGCCACTGCCGTGTGCTAGAGCTGGTAGTCCTGTGCATCTGTAGAAGCACTGAAACCCTGGAGACCACTTTTCCTTATCTGCTTAACTGCCAAAAAATATTTTCATCAGACATACATGAAGATGAAATGTCAGTATCTCTAAATCACTGTATCAGTAAAGCTTTGGTTCATGCCAGGCACAAAAGTAAATAGCCTAATTATATAAACGTTCATCTAACTCACAAGCCACCTGAAGAGGCTCAAGAACCAGACTTTGAGAAACACTCCTACAGGATAATGACAGAGGAGCTGTCAAACACTGAGAAAGGCGATTTTGTTTTACATTTGTAACAGCAGTAACCAATTAAACAGAGAGAGTGCTACATGGTTAAACAGCCAACTCTTCACTGTTATTAGTTGGGGGGCAGGGATCGTATCCCTTTCTCTTCTTAAGAAACTATAAATCCATTACATTTTCAGGTCGTGCCTTACTACCGCTGAGATTAATTTGTTGATTTATTCTAATTGTCTTTACTGGTATCAATTTTCATGTCAATGATAATAGTCAAGTCTTAAAAGCCTGTGTACATGGATAAGTAAATAAACAACTCCACACTGAGATAGAAGACCTGACCACAGATGTTTCTTTTAACACCATGTAACCCCTAGGAGTCAGCATGATATTAATCTGGACTATTGCCTTCTCACACTTGCTGCAGCCAGATGACTATAGCAATTCATATGGATGCTGTGGACTCTTAATATTTATTAGCTAATATAGAATGTTCCACTTAAAATTTAAATGGGGAAGAATAAAGTCTGCAGAAGCTATGTTAATGAAGTCATAAGGTATTATAATTATTTATACTCCATATCTACAGAGGCCCACCAACAGTTCATAAACCATTCTTTCAGAAAATTGGTAATCTGTGAGGAATGACCAGTTTGTTAATATGTTGCAGCACTTCAAAAACAAACCAAATCAAAATACTGGGAATAGATGTATCTAAAAAGAGAGAGAGAGAATGATCGACTTGGTAGTTAAAAGCTTGGATTGTCTTCCACCAGTTAGGGTTCTTAATCCTGGTTTTGCTTGGGGCATCTGACCTGTCTATACTTCATCTCTCCATATACACTTCTCACTTCCCCTTAGGGAGACTGTAAAATGTGTTAAAGCACAAACACTCCATTTTAAACCTCTTTGCAAGTGACTTGGGGTTGGGTGCAAGAAGAATTTAAAGTCAGAATTTGTCTATCCATTCTCTACTTTCTTCCTTCAAAGCTCAGGGGTAGTTCTTATGCCCACTCATATCCATCCTATTAGCTCTTCCACTGGGAGCTCTGGTGGTGTAGTGCCTAAGGCATTTGACTGCTAACCAGAAGGCTGGTGGTTCAAACCCACCAACAACTCCTCGGAAGGGAGGTTGGGCACTCTACTTACTTCCATAGTGATACTATCTCAGAAAACCAAGGAGGGGTCGCTATGAGTCAGATCCCACTCGATGGCAATGAGTGAGATCTTCCACTTGTGACATGTTTTGCTTCATCTCTCATTTTTGAATGACAACAGCAGGAACCCTACTAGGACCAAGTCTTTTATCAACTCAAAAGAAAAGTGTAAAGACTCTACCACACTTAGAACTAGGTTCTAAGGTTTAAAAATAAGTACTACAGAAATGAAAATATTTCATCAAGTTGAACAATTATTTTTGTAACTGTTGGCATCTCCAATAGCACTTGGTGAGCTCTATAGCTGTATTATGTAAATATACATTATTTTTGTTCTGTAATACATGGGCCTTTACATCCAAACTCACAGGACACAGCACTAGGAAAGCCTAAGTGATCGGGCTACTTTAATAGACTTTCTCCAGTAACAGCAGGATCAAATTATTTTGAGTTATGTAGAGCTAAAACCAGATGCATGTGAATGTAGCCTACTCTGAATAATAGGCTTCCCATGACAAGACTCATAAAATTGTATAAAGTGGATTGTCAATCTGTCTTTTAACTAATGATTCCTTAAATGGGTCCCCAAAGAACACAAAATTTGACTTTGCTAATTTCATTGCAGCAGATGGTTTCCTGTGTTGTTGGATGAGCATACAAAACAAAAACCAGCATCACCATAAACTCAACATGATGCCCTATGATAAAATGTCATTATTGAGAATAAACAATTACATTTTCTATTCTCATATGGTATACTGAGTGGGTATACTTAATTTTTAATAAACTACTCATGTGCATAGCAATTTTTAGCTGTAGTTTAACAACTTTAAAAGCTTAGCAAGAAGTATCATATACAATTAGTTGTTACTGTTAGTTGCTATCAAGCTGATTCCAACTCATGGAGACCCCGTGTGTGCAGAGCAGAAGTGCTCCATAGAGTTTTCAAGGTTGTGACCTTTCAGAAGCCAGTGGCCAGACCTGTCTCTTGGGGCACCTCTGTGTGGGTTCAAACCACCAACCTTGCAGCTAGTAGTTGAGTGCTTACTTCCATATACAAAGTAAACCAAAACCAAACTCACTGCAGTTGAGTCGATTCGACTCACAGTGACCCCTCCTTGGGTTTCCAAGGCGGTATCTCTACGGAAGTAGACTGCCCAGTTTTCCTTCCGAGGAGTGGCTAGTGGGTTTGAACCATCAACCTTCTGGATAACAGTCACATGCCTTAGGCACTACGTCACCAGAGCTCCTATACAATTAGTAGGGGGAAGATATATGAACTATAGCCATAAAACTAAAGCAAAAACTTTCTTCTCTTCAGTATTTAGTAATGTAAAACAGGGAGCTCTGCTAGCATAGTGCCTAAGGCACTTGAATGCTAAACAAGAGGCTGGCGGTTCAAACCCACCAGCCACTCCTCAGAAGAAAGGTTGAGCAATCTACTTCCATAGTAATACTGCGTTGGAAACCCAAAGAGGGGTCGCTATGAGTTAGGTCTGACTCGACAGCACATAACAACAAATGTAAAACAAGTATATTTTTCCTCATATATAAAGATGGCACAGCCAGGGTGAAAAAAGGAGCTCTGGTGGCACAATGGTTAAAGCATTCAGGTGCTAACCTAAAGGTTGATGGCTTGAACCCAGCAGTCACTCCACAGGATAAAAGATGAGGCAGTCTACTTCTGTAAAGATTTACAGCCTTGGAAACGCTGCAGAGTAGTTCTACTCTGTCCTAAAGGGTTGCTATGAGTTAAATTGAGTTGATGGCAGTGGGTTTGGGTTTTTTTTGGTTTACCAGGCTAACCTTAGAATAAGTGCAAGTACCAAAGTTTGTTTTTAGTACCTTCCCATGTTCATTCCTTAAATCTTCTTCTTGACACACTGTTAATCTACCCAATCCATCGACTAAGGCCTGCCTGCCTCCTTTTAAGCAATTCTTCAGAATGATTTATTCTTCCATCCCCAACATGCCCATTCAGTGTGCTGATTTCAACTTGTGTCAGCTAAAAGGCAGTCCTAATTAAATTGTCACAGTAAGCCTTAGAAACTTCGCTATTAACGCTCCCTAGAATGTTTACATTTTGAGATTACTTGTCACCATAGATGAGTATCAGATTGATACAATTTCAGATGATGATAGTACTTTGGATGGGCTGCGACTCCTCCGTTACTTGAGCAGCAGCAAGCTGACCGGGCAGGAGTAAAGAGATCTAGGTGCTAGACTGCAGTTACCCACCTATGTGACTCAGGAAACTTGGAATTTCTCATTTAAAAATTGAGTAGTTTGGTCTCAAACTCCCCTTTCAACTCTGAAGTCCATGATTCCCTAAGACATCACCTCTGTGAAAGGTACATCCTAACATCCAGGCTGTATTCCGTAGGACATGGCAGGGCTGTGTGTGCATGTGGTGTTCTCCTTGACACTGACGTATAATTCATTACAAAGCCAATTAATTCAGTGCATAACCTCAGTGAGCCAAATTCTATTTAATCTTTATATAGAATTAAACCTGAAAGTTTAGTGTCATTCTCTTTATTCTTTCTATTCAAAACCCTCCTTAACAAATCATAGCATTATTAATATTCATGATGTTAATCAGGGATCGATTCCTGAAAGCAGACAGGTCTGAAAAGCATGCCCATGTAATGATCCTCACTCCTTCAGTGTCACACCACTCTCTCTCTTTTGTGACATTTGTTACAATTACAGCCTTGTTACCAAGTACAATCATAAAAGATGCCTTTTGAAGGTTATCATTGACAACACTTGGGCAATCTACTTCCGTAGTGATATTGCCTCGGCAACCCAAGGAGGGGTCACTACGAGTCGGGTCCAACTCGACAGCACACAACATTTGATGATGTATCAGATGTACCTTCTGTCAATTGTCAATTTGCTTATCCCCAAAGTGAGGTAACAAAGCCCAGAATAAGCCAGATGTTAGAGCCCAGGCAGTGTCCGTGGAGTCAGATGCCCCCTGACAAGTGGCTCCTGGGGTAGTTATGATGAAGCATCCATCTACACCAGGAGTCTTCTCCCCCAGGTACCACAGGACTGCATAGAGGCTCTCTTTAAAGTTTATAGAAATACCACCACCATTGGATGGCAATTACTGGGAACTGTGACTATGATAGCTTTACTGTTGTTATGTGCCATCGAGTCACCTCTGACTCATAGCAACCTTATATACAACAGAACAAAACACTGCCCAGTCCTGTGCCAACCTCATGATCCCTACTACACCTGAGCCCATTGCTGCAGCCACTGTGTCAGTCCATCTTTTTGAGGGCTTTCCCCTTTTTCATTGACCCTCCACTTTACCAAGTGTGATATCCTTCTGCAGAGAATGGTCCCTTCTGACAACCTGACCAAAGTAGGTGAAATGAGGTTTGGCCTGAGATAGCTTTATAGCAGATCTAAAAATAAAATGCCCAAAATTATAGCCATTTCAAACAATTCACCAAAAAGTAATATTAGGAAGACTACAGGCAAGTTTTATACATCTTGGTGCATCTAATAGTTGAGGGAAAATAGCACAATTCTCAGAAGAAATAAAATAATTTTAAAGACAAATTATTTTTCCTCATTTATGTACCAATAAGCAGCTGGATGGTAGCATAGTGGCTAAAGCACTTGACTGCTAACCAGAAGGCTGGCGGTTCAAACCCACCAGTCACTCCTCGGAAGGAAGGTTGGGCAATCCTACTTCCGTAGTGATACTGCCTCGGAAACCCAAGGAGGGGTCGCTATGAGTCAGGGCTGACTCGATGGCACACAACAACAACAACAAGCAGCTGGATGGGAGCTCCGGTGCCATAGTGCCTAAGGCATTTGACTGGTAACCAGAGGGCTAGAGGTTCAAGCCCACCAGCCACTCCTCGGAAGGAAGCCTGGGCAATCTACTTCCATAGAGATGCTGCCTCGGAAACCCAAGGAGGGGTTGCTATAAGTCAAACGGACTCGATGGCAGTGAGTTTGGTTTTATTTCTGGTTTAAGCAGCTGGACATGTCTTCTAAAGGTGAGAAAGTTAACACAGATCACTGCATGGATTTCCTTTGCCACACATCACAGAGGTATCAAGAAAAATCTCCAGCTATTTCTTAGTTCCCCAGCCATTTCTTAGTTCTATTTCCTTCAAGAAGGAGACAGGATCATTTGAGAAAATTACAATATTTTGATTGATATGTGTAATTTATTGGAATTCATATTAGAAACTCATTTTTATTGGTAGGTTCAATACAGGGGACTAAACTGTGTCACTTCTTCTGCTCTGTTATCCATAATACAAAATTCACTTGCCCCTGCAAGCATTACAAGCCTTTTTATAACTATTAAAATTCATTTTAAAATCCATTTTTAGGAATTTCTCCCAAAGAAACTATATACTCATACTTATCCTTCCTAGCAAGAACCATCAGGGGTAGCCAATGTCATTGATACTGTTGACTGAGTTTCAAGCTGAATCTCAGAAGCTGTATAGAAAAAGAATAAAAAGAACAACTTGAAGCTGTGCATATAATTTTTACATGATTGATTTCCATGTCAGTCTGATTTGATTTGTTATGTGAAAAATAATAGTTAGTTCCATCTTTAAGCAGGTAAGTGTACTTCATGTAGAGCCATAAAGAACCTTATCAACCTAAGGAACTTAACCTTTGTGAGACTGACTGACAGGTCAGGGAAAACACAGACAGCATTTGGAGATTTAAACTTATTGTTTAGAAATGCCTAAAATTAAAATTCAGTACAACATAAGCAGATTTCTTAGAAAAGCTTTTAATTTCCTTTTGTCAATTCAAAAATCTCTAACTATATTATGTAATGCTGAGAGGAAATTCCTCCTGACCAAGAAGCCTATTAAGGTGTGTCTGTGGGCATATCTAAGTATCTATAGTACCAACACACTCATGTCTGTGTTCATGTATGATTTGAGAGACTTAAACTAGATTGATGAGAATTTTTAAATGACACCAGTGACCACTGAAAACATGTTATATTTTAAGATAATAACCTCCACTTAAAAACCTAAAAATACCTTCCCGATCCATAAATCCTAACTCACTACCCCCTCCTCAGCACCACCTCCCCACACCCCCACCAGACTTCCCTATCTGAAATGTACAGTAAATGACCAACCGGTATAAAATATATACCTGCCGCTGCTTTATAGCCATGAGAATTCTACTCACTAAAAGATACTCTAAAAGGAAAAGAGGAAAAAAGATTCCCATACCCCTTAATGCCTATCTACCCAAGGGAGAGGCTGTAAGCAGAAAAAAAAAAATTCTACCAAACGCAGTAAGAATATATTGTCAATAGTATGTGTCCATCTACTGTAATTCCTCCATCTATAGTTCTTTTTTTCCCCTCCAATAAAAGAAGCATTAGCAAAATTTTTGGTAGGAAAAATTCCTTTTGCAGATGCAAAGGCATATATTCTGCTTTTAATAAAACCTTAGTGTCTCCTTAACTTGTTCAGCTTACATACAAGCAATGTCTGCTGTATATACAGCAGCTTATGTAACATCGTTTATAAATAAGGGCCTATGTACCAAGGGATATCACTAAACAACTACTAAAAATATGTGATGATGTAAATTTTGTATTAACTACCGTATGTGTATTATATATAAGTGTAGTGAAGCAAAGGGCATGAAGAAAATAATTTAAAATAAATTATTCTATTGGCTTGCAATGTAATGGTATATATTAATATGTCTCTGAGTCAACCACTTAGATAACAGATGTATGGTGAGTGTTAAAATTACTAGATCTGTTTCTCAGGTAAAAATGATACTTAACATATTAGGTTTCTGGCTGTTGGCCAAATAGTACATGTTCTAAATACCAAAAAAAAATAAATAAATAACCCAAACCCACTACCACTGAGTTGATTCCAACTCATAGCAGCCCTTCAGGACAGAGTAGAACTGCCCCATAGGGTTTCCAAGACTATAATCTTTATGGAAGCAGACTGCTACATCTTTCTCCTACAGAGTACCTAGTGGGTTTGAACCACCCACCTTTCATTTAGCAGCCAAGCGCTTTAACTACTGTGCCACTAGAGCTCCTGTTACATATTACCAAGTTCTTTAAATTAGTATCATATGAAAACAGAACTCCAAAGCCAGTCCCAGGCAAAACAATTAAGCAGTCATCTTGAGTGACCCTATTGTGGCTTTCTTCCTCCCTTCTCTCACCCTACCACCCAACATCTTTTTATCACCTACATGTCACTCTTCTGGGGCAAAGTTTGGCAACCATGATTCAAACTCTCCTGTCCTCCTAGCAAAATTTATGTGTGCTGTGACCTAGTCTCTTAAGGCCTAGTATCTGAAGCTAGCTAGATAACATCTATATTTTAAACGATTAATGGTCTTCACTGCCTTTGTTCATTCAACAAACATTAACTGAGCATTTACGAAGAAGCTCTTGTACCGTACTGGGTAAGACATTTGGCTGCTAACCTGGAGATCAGCAGTTCAAACCCACCAGGTGCTCCACGGGAGAAAGATGAGGCAATTTACTTCCATAAAGATTTACAGTCTTGGAAACCAATGTGGGTTACCATAAGTTGGAACTGACTCAATGGCAGTGGGTTTGGTTTGGGTTCTACTAGGTGTCAAGTATCATTCCAGGTGCTGGAGACAGAGTGATGAACAAAACAGTCAAAATGTGTCCTTTAATTGAGTGGGGAAGAGAGAAATACATGAGTAAAAGTTTGGCATGACCAACAGTGGTAAACGCTGAGAAGACAAATGAAACAGGAGAGGGAAATAAAGAGTCCTGGGGAGGAGTGTACAAGGGGATCATGCCAAGATTAAAATGCTTCCATTCAAATGCAAGACATCTGTATCTGAACATTTTTAAGCTCTTGAAAATATTCCCCTAAAATTATCCTAAAATATAAAAACAAAGTTCTCCAGGAGAATATAGGTGATTATTTAAACCTGTTTTATTTTTTAACCTAAATTCAAAGTGTTCCATCTTCCCTAAATAAACAAATGAAGCCCTATCTACATAAAAGAAGTTTGAAGAGATGTTAGAAAACTATTGAAACCCACTCTTTTCTAAAATGGCCCTCCACCCATCAGAACAATACTTACAAGAATGTGGCTAAAACTGTAACTTTATTTGCGGAGTAGAAAGTATGATGATTTTTAAGACTCTTTATAGGAATAAGACAAATCCAAGCCATTTCTAAGACAAAAAAAATAATAATAATAATAATTAAGTACAAAGTAGCCTGAGTTACTGAGAAAAGGAGAGTTACAGAGGGGGTAAAGGACACAATACCATTCCAAAACCACAACAGCTTCCCTTTTTATTAATGCTCAAGAAGTAAACTTTGAATGACATTCCATAAGTGAGACACAAATGAAAACATCTAATTTCTAAGCATATTATATGTAAACATATACTTTATATGGATTTAATAATCTTAATCTAAGTATGGGGGCATAATTGGCTCTTCATAAATTCAGTGTTGGCATTACTGTTTCTAACTTAGAGTCTTTCATATCTCACAGGAAGAACTGTGAACAGTCAAGGTGAGTGTACTCAATGATTGCATGCTAGGGTATAAATAGATTTTTAAGCAATAACGTGTATAATAAAATATGTTTACTTTTGAATCACAGTACATCATTTTCTTCAATCAATAAAAATATACTTTGATTATAAAGCAACCTTATTTTGCAAATGTATTTCAGGAAAATAGCTCCAGCAATCTTTGAAATATCACATGTTAAAAAAAGCAACAAAGCAACAGGGTTTAGATTAAAAATAGTATATTGCAAAATAGTTCAACATATTCTTTCTAAGCACAAAGAGAGCTCCATTCTAAAGGATACTTTTAATCTCATAAACTAAACTGTTCCAATACTTCTGTGGCAACATAAAGTCTAAATATCTACAATAAAAGATAAATCTTTTATACATATAGGACACAAACTTCAGTACATATCCACAGCATAAGCACTTTCATTATTATATCACTCTATCAGAAAGCTTAGATTTGTTAACAGGTGCACAGGAAGGAAAATAAAAACGTGATATAGTTCAGTAGCTTTATAACAGGCTGAACTTTGCAACAACTGGAAAAATAAAAACAGCAACTATAGCAAACACAACCCCAGTTTTATGAATAATAAATCAAAAAAGTCAAGAAATTATGAACACTTAAATGAATTACTACACTCTTCCTAACACATCTTATTTTGCTGTCTTATCTTAAATACATTTTTTAAAAATGTTTTTCATATCCTAGGAGGAAATGACGACTAATTCTCCATAAAGATTAAAGTGCATCATGTTTTCAAAGTGCTTCTTATGTATGCATGTGTATTTTACAGATCAGTCCAACAAGAAAGTTAAACCATTATGTGTTAAAAAAAAAAAAAAGTTCTAATTATGACTTGAATTCATCAACATTAATCGTGGGTTTTTGTAGTCATCCAGATGAGGCAGTCAAGCAGCACAGAAGAAAAATCAGAATTAACACACATTATATAGAGGAAACAGCGCTGAGCCACAAGGCAGGAGACCCGAGTTCTATCCTCAGCCCTGTCAACTAAGGACTTAAGTGGCCCAGGTAACAGAACAACTGCTTTCCATAGACTTGAATTTCCTCAGTTGGCATTGGGAGAGAGGCTGAGCTAGAGGGCCTCTAAGGCCCCATCCAACCCTGAAATTCTAACATATCTTTAGATGAAGCATCCCTGAAAGGGCAAATAATTTCCAGAAAAATAGAAAAAAACTCTAGTTATGATTCTCTTTTTTATACTTATTAATAATAAAGCACAGAAAGAGATTAAAAACTCCCAAAAATACTTAACAGGAGAAGGTCATGTAAATGCCCTGTGTGTAACCAAAGCTTGTGAAAACCTTCACAATTAGAAGCACTACAAAAAATCCAATATCGTGTGCAAAAATGAAACGGAGTAAGCAAAGTAATACTTAAGTTGGTCACCTATGGTGCATTTTTTTTTTCAAAGTACCAGAATTTTCTTGGGTATAAAGCTTTTAAATTTTTCTTATTTTTAAATTATTTTAAGATAATCATGGTAATGTAATTTTTGTCATGAGTTTTAGGGTCACAAGTCATCCTTCTGGGTATTTAAAGGACTCTCTCTGAATTGTTACAGTGATTTTTGTGATGATAATGATATTTTCAAAATTTAAATAATGGCTAGATAAAGTGAATCACTTTCCATGAACTCTATCTACTTTATATCCTATATTTTACTTATAGACTTACACATAATACACTAGCTCTAGACTGTGTGTATGTACACACATATGTGTATATATTACTATATAATACATTAATATACCAAAGCTCATTTAACTGTTTAGAAGTTTAACTCAACAATTCTCATCCACAAGCTTTGACCCATTAATTCCCCGGTAGGTAACTCTGCTTGGTCTAACTAAGACTCCGTGGTTTGGCTTACAAGTAAAGTAGCGTTTGTCACCCACTGCTCCATCATTTTTCCCCTTGGCACTTCGAAGCTCAAGTCCAAGCCAGACACCAGAAGCGAAGTCTGTGGGGCCCACATACCTAACAGTACCCATCTCATTAGAGCTCGTGAGGAGGACCTGAGAGCCCTCTTGCAGCTTCACGCTCCCTTCAACAGTAGTGGTGGTGCTGCTCCAACTACGACGCAAAGCAGTTTTTGATCTGTTCAGAGGGGAAAGAGTAAGAGAAATTCTTAGGTGTGAAGGCTACATAACACAGTTTTTCTTAGTCACTTCCACTGCCAGGTTCAGAATTCATTGTTTTAATTTATAAACAAGAGCACTTTATGATCATAATTTTTTTTTTTTTTTTTTAATTCTAAACAGTAATGCAGTTTGGCTTACCATTTAAAACGTCCTTTTCTTTTGACTAGTTTAAGACACTACTGTAGTCTGGATTTAAGATTTCACTTGCAATTTTTGAATAAACATATGCTTTCATTAAATAACAACTAGAAAAATATACATACCCATTTAACCTTATCAATACAATGAAATAAAGCAAAATTACCCTTAGTTCATTTTTTAAATATTTCTTAATATGAAAACAAAATTTTTAAACTATGAAACCACAACTTTGTAAACTAAATCTGTCTATATAGTCTATATGGAAGCGCTGGTGGCGTAGTGCCTAAGGCACTTGACTGCTAACCAGAAGGCTGGCAGTTCAAACCCAACAGCCACTCCTTGGAAGGAAGGTTGGGCAATCTACTTCCATAGAGATACCACCTCGGAAACCCAAGGAGGGGTCGCTATGAGTCAGGTCCAACTCAATGGCACACAACAACAACATATAGTCTATATAGCCACTCGGCAGAAGGAAGACCAGGCAATCTACTTCCATCAACATTTACCACCTTGGAAACCCAATGCAGGGTGCTATAAGTTGGCATTGACTCAATGGCACTGGGTTTGGTTTAGTTTTTGGTTGTATAGTCTATATATGAATTCCATTAATACTTAAGGGCTTACTATCCTCCCTGCCATAAAATTAAAGAGAGTTTTAGTTGCCTTGTGTGTGTAGCCTTGGTGGTGCAACAGTTAAGTGCTCTGCTGCTAACCAAAGAGCTGGAGGTCTGAACACACCCAGGAGCTCTGCAGGAGAAGGACCAGGCAACCTACTCCCATAAAGATTACAACCCAGGAAACCCAATGGGCCAGTTCAACTATATCATGTGGGGCCACTATGAGTAGAAACTGACTCCACAACATCTAACAACAAAAAGAGTTTGCCTCGAACAGGCTTGCTTTCTTTTTCTCTCAATACAACATTACTTATAATGTGCCATACATACCTCCTAGCACCTGTCAATAATCTAAACTTATAACAAAACTACTTGGGACCCCAAAAAACTCATCCAAGGCCTCAAAGCCAGTGCTGTCCCAAAGCTTCCTCCACTGTCAAGGGGAAATAGCTGACCCTGATATTTATTCACAATAGAAACATTACCTGGAATCTGGCTGTCCTATGACCTGAGACCTTCCCAAACAGTTATCCAGAAAACACCGCCAATGCTACCTGAAGCCTTCCATCCTCCATCTCATCGCATCTGCTCACCCCTCCTCCAAAAGAAATCCTTCTCCTCACCTCACCAAACCAAAACCAAACTCACTGCCATCGAGCCAATTCAACTCATAGCGACCCCTCCTTGGGTTTTCGAGTCGGTATCACTACGGAAGTAGATTGCCCAATCTTCCATGTAAGCAGTGGCTGGTGGGTTGGAACCACCAGCCTTCTGGTTAGCAGTCAAATGCCTCAGGCACTAAGAACCTGTCACCAAAATTGCACAGGACCTTATTTTGAACAGAACTTGGGTCCTAGGAAGGTGGATAAGGTGGTGGATAAGGCATTTGGCTGCTATTCATGTCAGCAGTTCAAATCCACCAGCTGCTCCATGGAAGGAAGATGGGGCAATCCACTTCCATAAAGATTTACAGCCTCAGAAATCCAGTGGGGTTGCTGTAAGTCAGAACCGAGTCAATGGCAGTTTGTTTGGTTTTGGTGGTGCAGTGGTTAAGGCACTGCTAACCAAAAGGTCAGCAGTTTGAATGCACCAGCCCCTCCACAGGAGAAAGATGAGGCAGTCTGCTTCCATAAAGATTTACAGCCTTGGAGATCCTGTAGGGCAGTTCTACTCTGTCCTACAAGGTTGTTATGCATTGGGATGGACTCAACAGCAGTAGGATTCGAGCCTTTTTTATTTTATATTTTATTTTACTTCTTATTTATTTTTAAACATCATCACATACAATATCTCATTCACTCATAAACTATGTGGTAAATAAAAAGAAGGGCAGGTATCAGTCACTCTAATTTTATGGATAAGAAAATTGAGGCTCAGAGATTTGTCCAAAGCCACATTTGCACTAAGAGAGTTCCAGTTTTGAGTCAGATCCGACTCACAGCAACCCCTCCTTGGGTTTCCAAGGCAGTATCACTACAGAAGCAGATTGCCCAATCTTCCTTCCGAAGAGTGGCTGGTGGGTTTGAACCGCCAGCCTTCTGGTAGCAGTCAAATGCCTTAAGCACTGTGCCATCAGAGCTCCCAGTTAGAAAATACAATGAAAAAATTATTTACTATGCCAAAGGCACAAATACAATAGAAAATGTCATGAAATATGCAATACCTCTAAGAAAAATTATGAAGACCATAAAAATCACTGAAGGGCATAAGAAAGAAAAATGAAAGAGCTTCGTTCCTAGACAGAAAGACATATAAGTCATTTCTGAAATCCACCTCTAAAGGGATATTTTTGCAACTTGACAAAATCATTCTAAATTTCACATAACAACAATAGTTATCACTTACTGTATGCACCAAATACTTTACAGACATTATTTCATTCAACCACACCCAAACCAGCAAAGTGGGTATTATCTCCTTCTAACAAAAGAGGAATCTGAGGCTCAGAGAAATTAAGCTATTTGCCTCAGGTTAGAGAGGTGGTAAAGAGCCAATATGGGTTTCAGATCCAAGGCCATCCAAGTTACTCACCATCATAACGGGTATCAGTAACTAAGAAAGAGTCAAAAAATAATAAGGGAATATTTACATTGCCATTATATTAAAATATAATAAAGTTATAAAAATTAAAACAATGTGACTCTGGCACAAGAATGTACTTTAAAATGACAATTAAAGCTTAACAAAAATACACATAATTATTTCATGTGTGATTAAAAACAGAATTTCCAATCAGTGGGGCAGGAGTGAACATTCAATTCAGGATGTTGTTAACTGCTTGGGGGGAAATAAGACTTTTACCACCGACTATATCTAAGGTAGCATAGTGCCTAAGGCACTTGACTACTAACCAGAAGGCTGGCGGTTCAAACCCACCAGCCACTCCTCGGAAGGAAGATGGGGCAATCTACTTCCATAGTGATACAGCCTCAGAAACCCAACGAGGGGTCACTATGAGTCAGGTCCTACTCAACAGCACATAACAACAATGAATATATTAAAGTAAATTCCAAACACATTAAAGAGTTAAGTATATAAATTGAAAAAAAGAACTATAAGAAAATAAAGCTGGGTCTTTATCTAGTCTCACATATGTACAAACACAGAGTACACACATACGAAAGAGCTCTGATAAGGCTCAGATTTTAAGTCTGGGTATCTGATATTAATTGGATTCTGATTTTTTCCCCTTTATTATTATGCCATATTAATAGCTTAGTCCTTAAGAACATTGTAAAAGTTATACTGGGAAAAAATATTAAATATGGGAATATGTTCATAATATATTAAGGGGGAAAAGTGTTTCAAAAGGGTAAATAGCATATGATTCATTCAACTTAAACATTCAGATACATGCAGTAGAAAAAATTAGAAAAGTGTATAGTACCCCACAATGCTAAAAGTGACAGTCTTATCTAAGTGATTATAGATGATTTTTATCATCAGTTTTTCCTAATTTTTCAAAATTTGTACAATCATCTTTCATAAGCAATAGTGTTTGATAAATAAATAAATACTAAATAAATTCTATATCTAAACCAAAAAGTGATGGTTTGGGTGAACACAATATTTTAATAAGAATGATACAATTCAACTTATGTTAAAGCTCAAAAAGCCCATACCAAAAAAAAAAAAAAAAAATCACTTCCGTCCAGTCGGATGCAACTCATAGCGACCCCTCCTTGGGTTTCTGAGGCGGTATCACCATGGAAGTAGATTGCCCAACCTTCCTTCTGAGGAGTGGCTGGTAGGCTTGAGAAATTCAGGATTGCAGTACATTTGAGTGCTATATTTACTCATTCAAAAACATCACTGACCACTTCTAAAATAGCAGGTATAGGGCTAGCTTCTAGGAATCTGTGAATGATATCCAGTAAATGAGTAAAGACTGTCGGGTACTGTATGAGAACAAAGAGGAAGAAATCTATCCTCCCTTAGTATCTCACAAAGAGCTCTTATGGCATACCAAACACATCCAAACTCACTGCCACTGAGTTGATTCGACTCATAGCGACCCCTCCTTGGGTTTCCGAGGTGGTATCTCTACGATAAGCAGATTGTCCAATCTTCCTTCCCAGGAGTGGCTGGTGGGTTTGAACCATCAGCCTTCTAGTTAGCAGTCAAATGCCTTAGGCACTATGACACCAGAGGTCCCAATTAACCATCAGAAAGATACAAATCAAAACAACAATGAGATATTATCTCACACTAGTGTTAATAGCAAAGTTAGCAGTCAAATGCCTTAGGCATTATGCCACCAGAGCTCCCTCTTGTGGCATAGTGGGTGAGGAATTTTGGGTGCTAGCCAGAAGGTCATCGGTTCAAACTCACCAGCGGCTCTACTGTAGGTCTACTTCCATAAAGATTTACAGCTTTAGAAACCCAATGGGGGTTACTGTGAGTCAATCGACTAAATGGCAGTGGGTTTGTTTTTTTGGATTAGTGCCTCAACCAAGACTTCACTGAGGCAGTAACACCTGAACTGACCTGACGATGAGCAGGCAGGGAGGGACAGCAGAGAGTCACCTGAGCAAAATATTTATTTTTGCTGTTAGGTGGTGCCCTCAAGTCGGTTCCAACTCAGCAATCCTGTGTACAACGAAACAAAATACTGCGCAGTTGTGCACCATCCTAACAATCCTTGCCATACCTGAACCCACTGTTGCAGCCACTGTCGATCCATCTCATTGAGGGGCTTCCTCTTTTTCCTTGACCTTACCAAGCATGATAACCTTCTCCGGGGAATGGTCCCTTCTGACAACAGAACAAAGTAGTCAGACTTACAAAGTCTGGCCATTCTCACTTCTGAGGAGCATTTCAGCTGCACTTCTTCCAGGACAGATTTGTTCTTCCTTCTGGCAGTCAATGGTACTTTCAGCATTCTTCGCCAACACCACAACTCAAAAGCATCAATTCTTCTTTGGTCTGTCTTATTCGTTGCCCAGCTTTCATATGCATATGAGGTGACTGAAAATACCATGGCTTGGGTTAGGCACACCTTAGACTACAAACAGAAACACACATCTTTGCTTTTCAGACCTCTTTGAAGAGTTCTTTCGAGTTAGATTTGACCAGTGCAATACAACATCTGATTCCTTGACTGCTGCTTCTATTGGTGTTGACTATGGATCCAAGTAATATGAAATCTTTGAAAACTTCAAACTTTCCTCCATTTATTGTGAGGCTGCTTACTGGTCCACTTGTAAGGATTTTCATTTTCTTTATGTTGAGGTGTAATCCATACTGGAGTGTAGTCTTTAATCTTCATCAGTAAGAGCTTCAAGTCATCTTCACTTCAGCAAGCAAGGTTGTGTCACCTGCATATCACAGGTTGTTAACGAGTCTTCCTCCAAACCTGATGCCATTTTCTTCTTCTTCCAGCTTGTCGGATTATTTGCTCAGCATACAGATTGAGTAAGTATAGTGAAAGGATACAACCCTAATGCATACCCTTCCTGATTTCACTTCCTGATGCAGTAACCCCTTGTTCTGTTTGAACAACAGCCTCTTGGTCTATGTACAGGTTCCGCATGAGCACAACTAAGTGTTCTGGAATTCACATACTTCCCAATGTTTTCCATAATTTGTAATGATCCTCACAGTCAAATGCTTTTGCATAGTCGATAAAACACAAGTAAACATCTTTTTGGTATCCTTTGTTTTCAGCCAAGATCCATCTGACACAGCAATGATATCCCTCATTCCACATGCTCTTCTGAATCCAGCTTGCATTTCTGGAAGTTCCCTGTCAATACAGTGCTACAACTGTTTTTGAATTATCTTCAGCAAAATTTTACTTGTGTGTGATATTGATGATGTTGTTTGATAATTTCCACATTCTGTTGGATCACCTTTCCTTGGAACAGGTACAAATATGGATCTCTTCCAGTCAGTTGGCCAGATAGCTGTCTTCCAAATTTCTTGGCATAGACGAGGAAGTGTCTCCAGTGCAGCATCCGTTTTTTGAAACATCTCAATGAGTATTCTGTCAATTCGTGGAACCTTGTGTTTTTGCCAGTTCCTTCAGTGCAGCTTTGACTTCTTCCTTCAATACCATGGGGTCTTGATCATATTCCACCTCCTGAAATAGTTGAACACTGATCAATTATTTTTTGTATAGTGACTGTGTATTCCTTCTATCTTCTTTTGATGCTTCCTGCATCATTCAATATTTTGCCCATAGAATCTTTCAATATTACAAATCAAGGTGTGAATTTTTTCTTCAATTATTTCAGCTTGAGAAATACTGAGTATATTCTTCCCTTTTGGTTTTCTAACTCTTGCACATTTCATTATAATAATTGACTTTGTCTTCTTGAGCTGCTCTTTGAAATCTTCTGTTCAGCTCTTTTATCTTGTCCTTTCTTCCATTTAACTACTCTCCATTCAAGAGGCAGTTTCAGAGACTCTTCTGACATCCATTTTGGTGTTTTCTTCCTTTTCTTTTTAGTGACCTTTTGCTTTACTCCTGGATGATGTTCTTGATGCAGTCCCACAGTTCATCTAGTTTTCAGTCAGTCATTTGTGTTCAATGCATCAAATCTATTTTTCAGTATAGTCTCTAAATTCCTATGGGATATAATAAAGGCCATATTTTGGTTCTTGTGGACTTGTTTTAATTGTCTTCAGCTTCAACTTGAACTTGCATATGACCAGTTGATGGTCTGTTCCACAGTCAGCTCCTGGCCTTGTTTTGGCCGAAGATATTGAGCTTCTCCATACCTTCTTTCCACAAATGAAGTAGAACTGATTCCTGTGCAATGCACACCTGGTGAGGTCCACATGTATGTTGTTGTTGTTAAGTGCCGTCGAATAGTTTCCGACTCATAGTGACCCCATGCACAGCAGAACGAAACACTGCCCGATCCCGCGCCAGCCCCACAATCCCTGCCATACTTGAGCCCATCACCGCAGCCACCGTATCAATCCATCTCGTTGAACACCTTCCCCTCTTTCGCCGACCCTCCACCCTACCAAGCATGACATCCTTCTCCAGGGAATGGTCCCTTCTTACAACATGACCAAAATAGGTGAGACGAAGTCTGGCCATTCTTTCT
>NW_006921641.1:9422165-9430750 GCF_000298275.1 Orycteropus afer afer
TTATCCCCTTTCTCCTGCTCTTCCGGCCTGCTACTCTGGGCATCCCTGAGTTGTCTCTCCTCACCTGTAACCCTGGGGCTGACTGCTCTTCTGTCCGGGTTCAAGGCTTTTATCATTTCTATCACCAAGGCCATATTTTTCAACAACCAGTGATTGTTCTTCGTTTCCAACTTTTGCATTCCAATCACCAGTAATAATCAATACACCTTGATTGCATATTTGGTCAATTTCAGACTGGAGAAGTTTGTAAAAATCTTCAATTTCCTCATCTTTGGCTTTAGTAGTTGGTGCATAAATTTGAATAGTAGTAGTATTAACTTGTCCAGTGCGGTAACGCAACCGATCCCGGAGAAGCCGGTGGGAGCCCCGGGGAAAGTTCTCTTTTCTTTGTGAAGGGCAGGGCGCCCTGGAATGGGTTCGCCCCGAGAAAGGGGCCCGCGCCTTGGAAAACATCGCGGTTCCAGCGGCGTCTGGTGAGCTCTCGCTGGCCCTTGAAAATCCAGGGAAGAGGGTGTAAATCTTGCGCCAGGTCATACCCATATCTGCAGCAGGTCTCCACACGTATAGCTGCTATTTATGTTGTTGAAAAAGATATTTGCAATGAATAAGTCATTGGTCTTGCAAAATTCTATCATGCAATCTCTGGTGTCATTTCTATCACCAAGGCCATATTTTTCAACAACCAGTGATTCTTCTTCGTTTCCAACTTTTGCATTCCAATCACCAGTAATAATCAATCCACCTTGATTGCATATTTGGTCAATTTCAGACTGGAGAAGTTGGTAAAAAATCTTCAATTTCCTCATCTTTGGCTTTAGTAGTTGGTGCATAAATTTGAATAGTAGTAGTATTAACTTGTCTTCTTTGTAGGCATATGGATATTATCCTATCACTGACAGCATTGTACTTAGGATAGATCTTGATGCATTCTTTGTGATGATGAATGCCAAACCATTCCTTTTCAATTTGTCATTCCCAGCATAGATCACAAGATTGTCTGATTCAAAATGGCTAAAACCAGTCCATTTCAGCTCACTAATGTCTAGGATATCAATCTTTATGTGTTTCATTTCATTTTGACAACTCCCAACTTTCCTACATTCATACTTTGTACATTCCAAGTTCTCTTTATTAATGGATGTTTGCAGCTGTTTCTTCACATTTGAGTCATGCCCTGTAACAAATGGAGGTCCCAAAAGCTTTACTCCATCCCTGTCATTAAGAGTGAGTCCACTTTGAGGAGGCAGCTCTTGCCCACTTGCTTTTTGAGTGCCTTTCAACCTGAGGGGCTCATCTTCTGGCACTATACTGGACAATGTTTCAGGGCTATTCATAAAGTTTTCCAGTAATATATCAGATAGTGTTTCACTGTTATTCATATGGTTTTCACTGGCCAATTCTTTGAGCAGTGGATGGCCCCTTCCTTCTTCTGAGTCTTAGTCTGGAAGCTCTGCTGAAACCTGTCCAGCATGGGTGACCCTGCTGGTATTAGAAATACTGGTTGCATAGCCACCAGCCTCACAGCACCATGCAAGCCACTGCAGAATGTCAAACTGACAGACGAGTGATGGAGAAAAATATAAATATGCTTAACTTTTTTTTTTCTTCCACAGACAGAGAACTGCTAATCACTTGTGAGAATTATGACATGAAAGGCAAGGCAAGATAAAGAGACAGGAGTCAGTTTTGCAGGACTCTACATACTGTGCCAATGAATCTGGACCTCATCCTGTATGTCTGAGAATCCAGAAGCTTGAAAGGACAGGCAGAAAAATACAAACATATGATGGAAAATGATGGAACCCAGGGCATATTGGATTGTGTGAGCTCTACCTAAAGACATTCATATTTGAGCTGGCCAAGCAAATCATGTCAAAAGGATGGATTTCACAGATCAGACCCAGTAAAGACTTAGTTAAGCAGACATTCACTGTGAAAATGTAGAGAGGACCTGAGGGAAATTAGTAACAATGAGGATGAGATGTAGCCAGAGATGTGAAAAACTGATTAAAGACTAGATGTAGACCAAGTAAGAAAGGATGCCTGGTATCTATCTCTGTGATGCATATGTTAAAACCTCAAGTTCACTTTCTTGTTACTTCTGTTCTTGGCATTATATACAGAATGTGTGTGTGTGTGTGTGTGTGTGTTCTGTCTCTAATGGCATAGTGGTTAATGCATTTGCTAATAACCAAATGCAGCCGGACTGTTCCTTGGAAGAGAGAATAGTCAGGCTTCATCTCACCTACTTTGGTCAGGTTGTTAAGAAGGGATTATTTCCTGGAGAAGGATATCATGCTTGGCAAAGTGGAGGGACAACAAAAAAAGGGAAGACCCTCAATGAGATGGATTGTCAAAACAACAACTAACCAAAAGGTAGGTGGTTTGAACCCACAGCTGACTGGTGTGAGAAAGATGGAGCAGCCTGCTTCCATAAAGATTTAAAGCCTTGGAAACCCTATGGGACAGTTCTACTCTGTCCTATAGGGTCACTATGAGTTGGAATGGACTTGAAGGCAGTAGGTTTGTCTTCTTTTGTGTGTGTGCTTTGGGTGCAAATTTCCAAAGTAAATTTGTTTTACATTCAACAGTTCATGCACATTTGATTTCATGGCTCAATTACCATCCCCAACCAAAAAGCTCTCTCTCCCCTCTCCTCCCTGTGCCCTTCTTAACTATGCATTCCTGTCTATCCAGCTTTCCCTCTCTGTGAATGCTGCCCCTCTGGTATCTCATGGCTGACTGACCTAAGGGGTTCATCTCCCTAGAGTACATGGATGCATCACTCTGGGGTAGGTGTTCTGCATGTAGGTCTTTCTATGCCTTTTGTTTTTTTGATATATAGAGAACTCGGAAGACAGAAGAATTGCTTCCAACCCCTTTTCCATCACTTTTTCCTCTGAATGAAATGCATTTGTCACCACCATCTTAACACATGATATAGATAAACAAATCCTCTCCTTCCACAAAAGTGACATTGTAACCCCCTACTTTCCCTGTTCTCAGTTTTCTCCCAATCATACAAGTTCCTAAGGCATTTGACTGCTAACTAGAAGGCTGGTGGTTCAAACCCACCAGCTGTTCTATTTCCATAAAGATTTACTATCTTGGAAACCTAATAGAAGTTGCTATGAGTCGAAATAGATGGTGGGGAGTTTTTTGAGTTCATACGGGATAAGAATATCCAATGACCTAAGTCCTTCAAATTTCTTGCTCAGGAATTTTAAGCATCTCTGACTATGCTTTCCATTTTTTTTTTCTGGAAGTATCATTTATTTCCATATGAACAAACAAATAAACAGGACCAAAACCAAAAAAAAAAAACAACTCATTGCCATTGAGTCAATTCCAACTGATAGCAACCCCTCCTTAGGTTTCTGAGGCGATACCACTATGGAAGTAGATTGCCCAGTCTTCCTTCCATGGAGTGGCTGGTGAGTTTGAACTGCCAGCCTTCTGGTTAGCAGTCAAATGCCTTAGGCACTAAATTTCAGGTCTTTGTTAGGCCTCCCAGTATCTTCGTGCTGAGCTACTGTATAAACAACCTGCCTATTGCTCAGCTGCTCAGCAAGTTCTAGGGCTTGGGCTCTAATTTCTAGTGGCTTCCAGGGCCCCAATCGTCAGCAAGTACACTTCTCTGCTCTGCTGGCCTTCCCCCACCAACCCCCAGCATTATTCACAGATTAACTGGAAGGATTTTAAAAAAAAATAATAACTCCTTGACCCAAACAGTCTAAAATAATCTAATATTTATTTCTCTAAAAGTAAAAAGCTTTTGGTTTCAGAAAACCAAAGGAGGAGTAAAGCAAGTAAACAGAAGGAAGAAGGGCATTCTCTCAACAGCAATGATACAAAGCTTCCTGAGCAATAGACACCTACTCCTCGCTTATTCATCACCTCATTATCCAACACCTCACAGTTATGACAATAGTGAAAACATCTACTACCTAACTATTTTATGCATTAATGACACATGGCTAATAGTAACCAACACTGAGGTCCCTAATGGGGCCCCTGACCCATGGACTTCATGTGCATGTAGAAAAGCAGCTCACATTGCATAGTATTCCACAGCCTAGAAGGGGAGAAAGGGTGTGGTCTTCCTGAGCAGCTGGGGTGCTAGGCAGAGCAGAGGGGGTGCTAGAGTGGGGTTAGTAGGTTTGGAAAGCTGCCTAACAGGTCCCGGATACCCACAGGGGACTGAGGCCGGGGAAGCAGCAGCTAGTGTCCTATAAGTGGGCCATCCTGGGACCAGAGATGAAGACGGACCCCAGTGACTGGCCCCAGCTCTGAGCCTCTAGGGGCAGTAGAGACAGGCCAGGCTGTAGTCAGAAGGAGACTTGAGATGGAGTAGTTAGGTGACTGGGCACTTGTGCAGCCCTTTATGCTGCCTCAATGTCCCTTCCTGGCCAAGCACAGGTGAAAGTGGGACAGGCTATCTGGGTGCGGATGGTATCAGAGGATGAGTGCCCAGCAGCAGCTGCAGCCTAAGGTCAAGGGCAGAGGCTGAGCTTGGCCATCTGGGACTTGGAGGAAGTGCTGGATTATTAATTCTCAAGGGACATAGACGGGATGCATAGGTAAGGGGCCAGCAAGGGGACCCAGTGAGCAGTGTGCACATTCCCTGCAGCACCCAGGTCCTCTCCTGTGTACAGGGAGCCCTTTGCCCTCGACAAAGCTACCAAAGGCATTTTGATATCACTGAGGGGATAAGCTGGGGTTGCCAATCATGAAAATACAATGAGGGCAGGAGAAAGGGGGGATGTCAGGGATGGGAAAGAGGGCAGCACTTGGGCCACCCTTGCTCTGGAAGACTAGGTGGCCCGCCCCTGGGGGCAGCTGTGGGGGCTGAACTCTCCTGAAGTGACGTCGGGAGAGAGGAAGGCAGTAGTGCCAGGTAATGTCAGTAAGAGCCCAGTGGGACATTCACAATACAGGTAACAGAGTGAGGTGATGTGGTCATCCTACATTGTTGCATAACACTAATACTCACATAAGGGCCTGGACTTTGGAACCTAACAATATCAATAATGGAGTGGAGTGGCTGGTGGGTTTGAACCACCATCCTGCTGGTTAGTAGTCAAATGCTTTAGGCACTGAGCCACCAGAGCTCACTCAATAAGTGAGGGAGGGAGTGGGTGTACTCTAGAAAAGGATGTGGAAACATTTTTTAAAATAATAAGATTATGTTATACATTTACATATTATTGGTAGGACTAACAATGTTAAATCAAGTTTCTCGCTAATAATTTAAAATCAAGAGCTTAAAATCAATCCATCCTATTCAGTAATACACAATGTAAGCACCTCAACTTTTATTAATAGTACTAACTTCTTCAAAAGGAGCTGGCTCAGTGCCTAAAGCATTTGATTGCTAAACAGAAGGTTGGCAGTTCAAATCCACCAGCCACTCCGTGGAAGGAAGACTGGGCAATCTACTTCCACAAAGATTTACCACCTCGGAATCCCAAATGGGGTTGCTATGAGTTGGAATTGACTCAATGGCAGTGAGTTTGGTTTTTGGTTTTGGTTAACCAAAACCTCTGGTGGCTCAGTGCCTAAAGTATTTGACTGCTAACCAGCAGGATGGTGGCTCAAACCCACCAGCCACTCCACTGAAGGAGATGGGACAATCTACTTCCTTGGAAACCCAATGGGGTCCACTATGAATCAGAATTGACTCGATGGCAGTGACTTTGGTTTTTTTGAACTTCTTCAAAGATAAATTACATGCAGTATACTATTTTTAGTAATTTGTGACATTTTAATTGAGCTTGCAAAGGAGGGAGGAAGTACTCTTCTCAATACATTCAATCACACTTTTTCTCCTTAGTGTTAAAAATCAACCAAGCAATGTAAAGATACAAAATTCCTCTGTTGTTCCTTCACAGAATCCCAAGTCACGTTTATCCCGAGAGGTGTTTTTCTAAATCTTCTTAATACTCACTTGGCAAAAGCATTTCTTCTGTTAATCTCTTTTTGAGAAGAAGCAGAAGTTGTACTGAAACTTCTCCTAAAACCTAAATATGAAAGTTAATGTTAGAAGGAGAAAAATAAATTACAAATTTACAGTCTTCATTAAATGTTATCGTTTGTCATTTTTCTAGATATGTTCTATTATATCCAACGTTTCTTCAGAAATAGAAAGCAAAGAAGGTAAGAACACATACAGAATATAATTGCAGGTTAGATTTCTTGACAATTTTTCTCTAAGATCTAAACAGCTCTGTACCTTTCTCATCAAATGATGCACATACATGAATAAGTTAAGATTACACCATTACTTTCAGAAGTTTTATTACAAGATTTCTAGAAAATCATGTAAAACTGAATTAGGCATTGATAAAGCTGCCCATTTTTTAAAAAGTATTACATTGTGTTTTAGATGAAAGTGTACATACCAAATTAGGTTCCCATTGAACAATTTTTATGTACCTTGTTCCATGACATTGATTGTATTTTTCACAATGTGTCAACATTCTTATTCATTATGTCCATTCTTTGTGCTCTGTTTCCATTAAATCAAATCTAGCTTCCTTACCCTTCTTAGCTTCTCATCATTGTTTTAGGGTAAATGTTGGCCCTAAACGTTTGGTCTTATATGGATGATTACAGGAACATGGTATTTATGGGTGCTACTGTTTATTTTAAGGAGCTCTGGTAGTGTAGTGCCTAAGGCACTTGACTGCTAACAGAAGGCTGACTGCTCAAACCCACCAGCCACTCCTTGGAAGGAAGGTTGGGCAATCTACTTCCGTAGTGATACTGCCTCGGAAACCCAAGGAGGGGTTGCTATGAGTTGGATCCGACTCTATGGCAGTGAGTTTGAGTTTTTCGTTGTTGTTATTATTTATTTTATAAGCCAATCTATTATTGAGATGAATGGTGACCACAAGGAGTGACTTCAGTTCCAAGTTCAAATGGTATCTTTGATGATAACCTCAGGGATTCCTCTGATTTCAATCAGTCTAATAACTCTGGAAAGCTGGCTCTCTTTACTAATGAATAGTAATCCTGATAAATTGTATTTTAAAAGTTTTTTAAAAAACACTATCAATGTTTTACAACATTACACAAACATCAGAAATTATGACTGCTGGCATTTCCAAATGACTGAATTTAAATAATAAAAAAATCTCACAAAAGGTAAATTTTTTCAAAGGAATAGGATTTCCATTTCTGGCAGTTATGGCAGCCCAGATAAATGTCTTATTTAAGTAACTATAATTTAAAACAACTACAATTTAAAGACAAAACACTATTGAGGTGGCACAAAAGGCACAATTCCAAAGCCACCAAAAACCAAAAAGAGAACCCATGAGACATAACCAAGCACCAAAGTACTCTACCATCTTGTACTACAAGAGAGTGATGCACAGGCAAGAGAGAAGAAGAAAATGAAAAGCCTAAACCAAAAACCAAACTCTTAGTGCAAGGTTAAATGGAAATAAAATGAAATGTCATTCAGATGAAGACATTAAGGAAAACAGCTCATGTCAAACTAGGTGGTCAGTAAAAAGAGAAATTTTCTCTCCTCCAAGTTCATGATCATAAGCCAAACTCATGTTTCCTGTTGCAATGTAAAAACAAAACAAAAAATTGCAGAGAATATAAATTAGTTTCAGGTTGGCAGTGGCTCCAGACAAATGACAGAAGTAAATTTCATCTTCTCTGGAGGCATTAACCCAGGCTTCACAGAATCCCCAGATATAAAATTCTAAAGAAAATATGCATCTCACAGTAATAAATTTAAAAGCTCCCAAGGAAAGAAGGTACCATATATTAGGTTCAGCAGTAATGGATGGCAGAATTAGATTGACAAGAACTTCAGGTACTAAAATATTAAATATAAAATAAAACATGATAATTTAAAACAGTGTTTAAAAACATAAAATATTAAAAATGTGAGGAAAGAAGAGGACACTAAGTAACTGAAGATTAAGTAACAAGCAAGCACATTTTCAACAAAGAAATAAAATATTATCCTTAAAAACTTGGTGGCCTGATTAAGCAGTGGAATAGACACAGCTGAAGAGAGGATCAGGAAACTAAAGAATAGATCTGAAGATATCCAGAATGTAGTCCAGAGGGACAAATTTGTGAAAAATATGCAAGCAATGTGAGAAACAGGCTAAAAATTCTAACATACTAGTGATTACAATTTCATAAGGAAATAATACAGAAAATGGACGAGAATGAATATTTGAAGTATAATAGATAAGAATTTTACAGAATTGATCAAAGTTACCAATTCCCAGATCCAAGAAGACCTATGAATGCCAAACAGGATAGATAAAAATAAAGTTACACCTAGATACAGCATAGTAAAACTGTAAAACAGGAAATAGAGATCTTAAAAAGCAGTCAAAAGGAAAAGATAAATCATCTACAACGGAAGTTAGATGGATAGCTGATTTCTCATCAATGATGAAAGACAAAGGAGGTGAGGTGGACAAGAAGTCAAGGAAGAAAAAACATGTATTAACATACAGGAGCTCTGGTAGCATAGTGGTTAAGGCACTTGACTGCTAACCAGAAGGCTGGCGGTTCAAACCCACCAGCCACTCCTCGGAAGGAAGGTTGGG
>NW_006921641.1:9431121-9458113 GCF_000298275.1 Orycteropus afer afer
TGCCTTAGGCACTACACTACCAGAGCTCCTAAATCCGACTATATTCTATGAGAAAATATTTCAAAATCCTAAGAAAGGATAGAAATCAATGGATAGAAAAGATGTATTAGGCAAATCCTTGAGCAAAAGAATTAATACATGAAAAGAGAATCACTAAACAACGATTAAAGGTTCAACTCACAAGAATGTATAGTAATTCTAAACTTAAGCTACATTTAAAAATGTAGCTTCAAACCACACAAAGCAAACATTTATAAAACTCAAAGAGAAAATGACAAATGAGAGATTTCTCTATTTACAGATCAAGCAAACAAAAAATTTCATAAAGATATCTATTTAAACAGTACAGTTAACGAACTTGTTTTAAAATACTAAACACAATTGAGAATACATATTCACTTTAAGCACACATGCAATATTTGTCAAAATGTTGTGCTAGACCATAAAGTTAGGCTCAACAAATATTTATACCAATCACATTCTCTTATCACATTGCCTTTAAGAAACAGAATAATAAGAGAACTAGAAAATCCTCATGAACTTGGAAATTTAAAACACACTTTTAAACATCTCATAGGTCAAAGAAGAAACATTATAATGGATATAAAATGAACCACTGAACACTAGAATACTATGTATACAAATTTGTGAGATGCAGGAAAACAGAAATATATAGCCTTAAATGGTAACATGGAAAGAGGAAAAGATTGACTTAATGAAACAGGTATCCAACCCAAAAAGTTAGAAAACTAGCAGAATAAACCTGAAGAAAGGAGCAGGAAGGAGACGAGGTAGGTCAGTGGTAGAATTCTTTCCTCGCATGTGGAGACTCAGGTTCCACACAGCCAATGCACCTCAAGCACAGTCACCAATCATCTGTCAGAGGGGCCTGCACTGTTATTATACAGAACGGTTGTCAGTGGAGATTCCAGGCTAACAGAGATTAAGAAGCAAGGCCCAGTGATCTACATTGAAAACTCAGCCAGTGAAAGCCCTATGTATGACAACAGTCCAATTCTGCTGTGCAAGGGATTACCATGAGCCAGGGACCAACTCAAACGTACAGTAGAAAGAGTCCACAAAATCATAAATTGGTTCTTGGAAAATACCAAACTCATGACAAGATTAAACAGGGGATAAGAGAGAGAGAATGAAATGAAAGGAAAGGAGGAAATAAGTACAAAGGTTATAGAGATTAAATATGAAACATGTAAGAACAGGATATTTGTAATACATTTCTGCCAACATATTTGAAAGTTTTTAATAAAATAGATAAATTCCTGGAAAAACAAAAAACTACTAAAACCAACTCAAGAAGAAAAACCTAAATAGTTCTAAAATTTTTAAAGAAATGGAATCAATAATGAAATGAAATAGAAAACATAGCCCCAGGCAATCTAAAAGTCTTGTAACAGACAATTCCCAACTAACACAAATATTTCCTAAAGGCAAAAAAAAACAAAAAAAGAAGAAGAAGAAGAAGAAGAACAAAAAGAAAAAGAAGAAATATTCTTCAACTAATTTTATAAGCTAGCATAAGCTTAAGGAGCCCTGGTGGCACAACAGTTAAACACTTGGCTATTAACCAAAAGGTCAGTGGATCAAACCCACCAGTGGTTCCACAGAAGAAAAGACCTCACAATCTGCTCTCATAAAAATTACAGCCTAGGAAAGCCTATAGGGCAGTTACCAAGTTGATTTCAAATGCATAAGGAAGAACAAAAGCCATCAAGAGCTAAGACATTCCTGAAGAATAATAACAAGGTATGTGTGTGTAGCTAGGGGAGGGAGAGTCTTAATTTACCAGCTATCAAGTCTGGCTAGAAATCCATACTAACTAAAGTAAGAACAAAGATTTCAAAGTAGAGGACTAGGACAGAACAGAGAGGCTAGTAACGTAACAGTACATATAAATGTACTTGATTTGTGATAATGTAGGCAAAGCAGATCTATGAACAAAGAACAGACTTTTCACAAAAGGTTATCCACTTGGGGGAAAAAAATGAAATTAGATCCTTACTATACACAAAAACAATTACAGGTAGATTGACAACTTAAATGTGAAAGGCTGAGGTGGAGTTAAGATGGTGATCTAGCTACATATTCTACACCTACCCTCTACAACAAAGACCCGAGAGACCAAGTAAAATGGATACAGATAATGGTCCTGGAACCCTAACATCAAATGAAAGGATAAAAGTAGACCAAATACTGATGGAAGAAAGGTGCAGAGGTGCTCTCCCAGACAACGCAGCATAGAGCAGCCATTTTGAGTCATAGGAAAGCAACTTTGCGGAATCCCCAATAAGTCAGAGATACAGTGTAGACAAACCCAGAGTGAAGTAAGGAGAGCAGCATACAGCTAGATCTAAGGAAGGGAAGTGGAAGAGATCTAAGGAAGGGAAGTGGAGGAAAGGGGGCTAGAACTCCAGACTCAGGTGACAACAGAGCAGGGAGGGAGCAAGTAAATAAAGATAAACCACTCACTGGCTGTGGTCCCTAGTCATTTGGGTAGGGGACCCACATGGGGAGGAGGGCCTGTGGGGTGGCAGCTGGATACACTGGATTCCAAGAGCCCCTCACCTTGCAATGAGTCAGGCAGGAACCAGATAACTGGCTGAATTTGCACAGGAATGCACAGGCAATCACACCAGTAACTGGCAACCAGAGAAATGCATTCTGCCTCTTTAACCCCACTCACCCGCCCAGTGACCAGGGTCATAGCTTCCCCAACCCCTACTCACTCAGGAGCCAGTGAATCCCCCCACAACCCCTCCCCTGCAGAATGCTGCTACCAGCCCACCTCCCCCAATTGCATGGTCCCCCACCTCCTGCTTTGCTTCCCCAGTGGCCTGAGGCATGTTCCTATAGATGGAGCACCATAAGCCTGCCACTTCTGAGCTCTGCAGGGCATGCTCTCATGGGTCATGTGCTGTGTAACCACTGCCTCCTTGGTCAGCAGCACGCACTCACATGGGCTGTGGGTCACGCCTTCCTCTCTGCAGTTGGCAGTGCACAGTGTCATGGATTGGCAGCCACGCCCCCACTGTCTCCTCAGTCAGCACAGCCACTTCTGCAGCTGATGGCAAGTGCTTATGCCTGCTGCTGCACGATCTTTTTTCTCCCCCCTTTCTCCCTCCCCTTTTTTTCTTTTGCCCTATCAGTAAGGAGCGAGCAACCCTGCCTAGCCACACCCACCACACCCACAACACCTGCTGCCTCACCCACAGGGCACATGCCACTACCTGCTCCAGCACCACTGGATCAACAACAGACACCAGCCAACATGCACACAGCCTGCCCTCAGCTGCTCTACACAATCAACAAACTGATGCACACTCACATTGCCACCCACTACCAAATCCACCTAGAGACAGGTGGTGAGCACCCCAGTGCTGCCAAACTAGCAGAGTAGTACGCCTACCCCAAAAGCCCAGATATATCAAAATAAAACAAATAAAAAAATCAGGGTGAACCAAACCAATATTTAATTAACAAATAAATACAAGAACATAACAATATTTCAGAGATAACCAAAAAACAAAACTCAATGCCGTCAAGTGAATCTCAACTCATAGCAACCCCTCCTTGGGTTTCTGAGGCAGTATCACTATGAAAGTAGATTGCCCAACCTTCCTTCTGAGGAGTGGCTGATGGTTTTGAACTGCCAGCCTTCTGGTTAGCAGTCAAATGCCTTAGGTACTACACTACCAGAGCTCCCTCAGAGATAACAGACTTCAAATCACACACACACAAAAAAAAAAAACAGAACAAGATGGCTCAAGTGACCAAAATACAGGGCCAGAAAATCTTCCAGAAGAAATGGTAATGGAAAGACCTGATAAGTAATTTAAAGAAATTATACTTATGACTCTTCAGCAGATAGATACAGAGATAAAGGAAAACAAAGACAAAACCAAAGAAAATACAGATGAAAAACTCCAAAACTATTTAGGAAAACAATACAAGAACAAATTGACAAAATAAATAGACAATTAGAAGCCACACAAAAACAGCAAATCCAAAAATCTGGAACATTAACACCAAAATCTCAGAATTAGATAATGCATTGGAAGGACAAAGAAGTAGAACTGAATCCATGGAGACATTATCAGTGAAACTGAAGACAAATCCCTTAATATTGAATGTGAAAGGTGAAAGTATAAAACTTTCAGAAGGCAATAATAAAAGAATACCTTTGTGATGTCCATTTTAGGAAAAGACTTCTTAAGATAAAAAATGCAAATCCTAATGGAACAGATTGCTAATTTTAACTTTAAAAATTAAAAATCTAAGTTCATTAACAACAGATGACATCAATTAAAAAAAAAAAAAGCTACAAACTGGGCAAAAATATATGCTACACATAAAACTGACAAAAGACTAGTACCCACTATACTCCAATGCTTATTGCAGCATTATTCAAACAGCCAGAAGGTAGAAACAATCCAAGTTTCCATCAACAGATGAATGGGTAAACAAAATGTGTTATATACATACAATGAAATATTATTCAGCCATAAAGAAGAATGAAGTTCTGATACAAGCTACAACATGAGTAAACCTTGAGAACATTATGCCAAGTGAAGTAAGTCAGACAAAAGGACAGATATTGTATGATCCCATGTATATGAAATCACTGAGAATAAGCAAATGGATAGAGACAAAAAGTTCATTAGTGGGTGGCAGAGACTGAGGAATAAGGGGAATGGGAATCTATTGTTGAAGGGACACTCAGTTTCTCATTGAGGTGATAAAAAAACTTTTGGAACTGGATAGTGGTGATGGGTGTACAACATAGTAAATATAATTAATGTGTCTGAATTACATATTTAAAAATTGTTAAAATGGAAATTGTCATATATATTTTATCACAGCAATATTTTTTAAAGAAAGGCAAGTCATAGTACAACAAATAATAATAGTAAAAAGATTAATACACATACTACATATAGAAACCTACAAATTAATAAGGTAAAGACAAACTTCTCAAAAGAAAATGGGCAAGAGATTTGAAAAAATACTTTATAAAAGAGGAAACATATATGGCTCATAAACATCAAACTACATTCAACCTCATTTTTAACCTGGTAAATGCAAATTAAAACTACAATGAGTTATTATTTCCAACCATCAGATGGGAAAAGCTTCTAAATCAAGCAATATAGCAAGGTGACAAGCAACAGAGACCTTTGCCCGCTGCTACTGAGTGTGCACTGGAGTTTGGCACAACCCTGGAAGAGGAAGATATGTCCTCTGCCTGTACACCCTAGAGGAGCATTTGCACATGTGCACCAGGTCATGTACAGCATAGTTTTTTAATAGCAAAAAAAAAATAAAATAAAATAAAGGATATAACCCAACTATCCATCAGCTATCAAATGAATAAACAATGTATTTCAATGTAACACTAAATAATAGTATAGTATGAATAAAAAACAACAAACAAAACTAAACATTTATCAGTTATGGATACTTATATGTGAGCAATAAAAATATAAAGAAAGGCAAATAATAATTAATAAAAAATTCAAGACAGTCATAAACTGAGGATGGAGAATATGAAGACAAAGGTAAGTGAAACTAGGAGGAGTATATTCAGGGGATTTCTATCGTATAGGTCATCATCTTCCGCTGGGTGGTGGGTAACATGTTTGCTGTAGGACTATATGAACTCTAGAAATACATTTCATATAATTTTTCATGCACGTATACTTCACAATAAAAACTTTTCAATAAATAAAAGCAAAGGAATAATTATTAGGAACACAAAACTGTAATCTTACCAGGATAAGAATGATTCGGTTTATTTGATGAAATTTCTGAAAGTGTATCCAGGGAATCTGTTATTCTATGAATAAAACAAACAAATTATGCACATCTCATTAGGAACAGCTGATCTTAAGATTTAAGACTGGCTCTCTACTGAGGTTCTCACATTGATTGTTATTCGTTATTTCGTTCATTCAACAAACATTTATTGAGCATTGAGAACCCACCTATTATGAGCTAGGGATGAGATTCAATCTAGTATGGGAGACAGGCAATAATCAAATAGAAAAGTTCCTGTTATCCAAGGATAATTAATACTTTTAAAAAAAAAAATCAACTTAAAGTGAATTCACTTAAAACAGAGGCCCAACTTTATTTCTTTCGAATTTTCAAAAGTGAAACTAAAAATACAAAAGGAAGTTTATTTTCAATTATATTTAACAAATGCTTGATTATTATTGTGAAAATATCACTAATTTTTAAAGTGAAGGGAAAAAAAGACATTGGGCTGCTTTACGTATGTGTGATTTTCTGATGAAACTGTATGGTTAACACAATTCAACATCCTTTACTTTCTGTTTGACTCTAAGCACAACCTTAAAGGCCACTTTCCCAACAGGTTTCTCTTTATTTTTTGATGTTCATTTCATTCCTTTTCTCTTTCCTTTTTTTTTTTTTTTTAAAGGCCAGTCCTAACAGCCTCACTTTCAACTGTTTACTAATCTAAATCTGTGGGCCTTTCATTTGTCAATCACTACCTCCAGCATAGTTTATTACTATCTAGAAAGCCACAACTCTTGCAGTATTTGCAATTTCATCTTGCAATTCATAGTAATCATTTATAATGATATACAGCATACAACAATCATGAGAGACTGATGGACACAAAGATAGTGGCTTGATGAACAGGGCAGATATTTGAATTTAAGTAGTGAGGGACAGCTGAGAGGAACATAATCTAAAAAGTGATCAGTTCATTAGTAACAAGTACCTAATGGTGAGAAAATGAAATACTATACTAATGAAGACTATCTGGGCAATACTTATTTATTATATTATATAGATCAGGTCACATTTGATACAATCATTAAGTTTTCTTAGAGCTTCTCTAAAGTACTAATGACTGATTTATCCTTTAGCAGAAGAAAAGGTGTTAACCGGAGAGATGAACATTGTCTGGAGGTAGATGGGTCTAGATAGCCATCCAAAGCAAAGATTTTGGGACAGGGGGCACATTTTAAAAATGGACAGAAAGCAAAGCAACAACAAAAGGGCAGCTATAATCCTGAGGAAGAAGGACATGCAAGATGAGACTGTGGCTGGTTACTACCTCATTAAGACTGTCCCCTAAGCAGCCCCTAGTTTAAAATGCTTCCATCTTTTTTATTTTCCACTCCCCATTTACCATGTCCAGCCCTAACCCAGTCTCCTCCCCTCCCTGCCCAGTAACTGCCCCCTCCACCCCATGCCCTTCATAGTTATGCACTCCTGTGTGTCCTGCATTTCCTCCGTGGGAATGTTGCCCCTCTGGTGCCCGGTGGTTGATTGCTCCAAGGGATGCATTTCCATAGAGTATGTGGGTGTGTCACCCTGGGTTGGGTGGTCTGCATGTACATCTTGGTTATTACTGTGCTGAGAGCCTGCCCCTGGGAGAGAGTTTTATTCCAGGCCCAGAATGTATCCCAGGGCCATACTATTGGGGGTCTCACCAGATTCCATCCAACGAGTAATTCTGGTCATTACTGAGTTTTTGGATTTTGTTTCACGTTTTTCCTCTCACTCTATTCTTCCATCTTACAGATCTGTGGTGTCTTTAAAGAGCTCCAACGCTAGTTTAGATTAGAAACTCCACAAAATCAGAGACTGTGTCTGTTTTTTTTGTTTATGGAATGCCTAGCACAGCACAAAGTGCTAAAAGACACTTAATAGTATTTGATGATGATGAATGAGACAATCAGAAGATGACAGGAAGACAGCTGGATCGAGATAGCAGTTCATTAAGAGAGTCCTGTTTCTTTTAAGGGAGAAGAGAGGCTGCTTTTACATGAACCACCTTAAAGAAGACCAAACAGGAGAGAAGTAAAAAATAAATAAATAAATAAATAATGATGATGATGAAAAGTGTGTCCCATAAACAACGTGAGAAAAACCATGAAGCCATGAGAAAGAAAGTGGCTTCACAATATAAAGGAGAAGAAAAAGCTATGACAGCATAAAAAGCACTGAACTAGGGATCAGTTTATTTGGTCAATATTTATTGTGCCTATCACATGCTACAGTATGGTCTCTGGATAATCAAACATGAAAAAAAAAAAAGAATCTGAGCCCTCATAACTGGGAGGCAAACAAAACTTGTAAGAGATTGTTATAAGGTATTCATGAAGATGTGCTCAAATGTAAGAACACAGTAGGCTGGTGACTCAGCATGGATTTTATTCCCAAATCAATCGTTTATAAGATTCTTTTTCCTAAAGAAAGTCACTGGATCCTCTTTTAACTATTACCAGGTAATGGTTAAAGAGCTCTGGTGGCGTAGTGGATAAGGCACTTGGCTGCTAACCAGAAGGTCAGCATTTCAAACCTATCGGCCACTCTGCAGAAGGAAGATGGGACAATCTACTTCCAAAAAGATTTACAGCCTAGAAAACCAATGGGGGTCGCTATGAGCTGGAATTGACTCAATGGCAATGAGTTTGGTTTTGGTTATTTTGGAGGTAATGGTTAAGAGCACACTTTCTTGGGTTCAAATCCCCCTTGGCAACTGTGCACATCTGCACAGTTCACTTAACCTCTCTGTGCCTTACTTTCCTCATCTGTGAAAGAGATGATTACAGTACTCCACTCATCAGGTTGCTGGAGAGGATTAAATGAGTTAATATACATATGGATGGGCAGTTCTACTCAGTCCTCTGGGTCACTATGGGTCATAATTGACTCAATGCCAATGGGTTTGGGTTTGGTTTTTTCTTTAATATATGTACAGTACTTAAAACAGTGCCCTGAACAAGAGCTATTCATTAGTTAATACCGTCTAAAAGAAGGGGCTTACAAAAACAATTAAAATAACAAATAGGTTGAGTAAATCCCTTAGCCAGGTTACTTTATCATTTGAAACTTGTTTCTTCATTTGCAAAATGGGAATGATCATAATACCCAAGTCCCTGTTTTGGGGAGACCAGTGAGATATGCACCTAAAGTCCACTGTACTTTCCATTTATTAAATGCCCAACCAGTGTTTGTAATAGTGATTGTTGTTTCCCATCTTGCCTGATTAAACATTTATTAGGATTGAATGAAACAATATTTCAGTGAAGATACTCTATAAACTACAAAGCATTATATGTTAAATGTTGTATGATCATAAATAATAAAAGAATTACATCAAATATATCATAGAATAAAAGTAATTAATATAAAAATTACATATAATTATTTAATAAGAAAAATTAATTGAGGAAGAAAATAGATGTAAAAACTGTTAAACTTGCCAGAAGGAAGTAACAATGTTTATTATAACAGATTTCATTGAAAAAAAAAACAAAAATTATTCCAGGTACACTAAAAAAGAAAACTAAAATATAATGTGAAAGTATAGACATTTTTAAAGAAAACTATGTCACAAGAAAATCTGAAATAATACATTTGAACATCTGTCAGACTATCTAGTGCCACACAATTTATATTGGATTTTTATGGAAAGAAACTAAAGAGACTCCTAGATCGTGACTGTAGGTCTATTCTCACGACTGTGGTTATTTATACCATACAGGTTATTTTGAACAATTATTGTCCCATTTCCTATTCACTAAAAAGCAGACCAAGCCAACTTCTTTCAGCATATAGGGGAAATCATTTCATGTAACAGTACCTAGAGTTTTTTCATGAGGACTTGTTTCTGCTCAACTTATTTTTTAAAATCCAAGTGAATTAGTATAAAAGTATACTATCTTAAGAAGGAACACAAGGAGGTACGTTATATATAAATCCTTGAAGCTTCACTTCCCCCAAGGATCTACTGCCTATCTATTTTTGAAAACTAAAGAAATTAGAGGCAAAAGCCATTTGGGTTCCATTAGGTTTGTAGGAAAATGAATGGGGTGCCTGCTGGCAGGAGATTTAATGTGGTTAGGATGTGACTGAAGCAATCAGAGAGCATTTTTACTTTTGTTTGCATGACAGATTAAGCTTGCTGCTCTCACTGTGCTTAGCGGCAAACGCCACTTCTAATAGCCTACGCATACTCATAGGGTTTGCAAATGAGGAATAAAGGAGGTTTTTAAAATTGCAAATCCTCAGTAAAGCAAATTTAGCTTTCCATGGGCCTTCTCTCTGAAGAAGGTGGTCGGTTAACCCCTTGAAAGAAGATTGGCCCTACATATCTAACCAGAAACCACAGAAAATCACAAAAGGTGCTTATGAATACTCACAAATTCCATTTTTCTCACCTTTGCACTCTGGATGGGGGAGCAAATATTCCATATCTTGGAGAACAACTAAAATATTGCACACCTCCAACTGAACCATCATTCTTACCATGGGGTTTTTCAAGCTCAATACCGTACCAATACCCTAGAAAACACGAATATTTTAAAAGCATATACACTTTACACAAAATTGTTATGCTATTATATAAACCCAAAGACTAGATGGTGTTACATTTTCACAAATGACTGGAATGATGGAAGATCATCATAATCATTAAGCTTTCAAATAATAAAATTATAATAATAAAATTTGAAAAGCAAACAGGAAATACATTTTACCAGCGTAATTGCAGAGAGGAACATTAAGGGAAGAAAATAAAATGCACAAACACAAATTTGGCAAGGATTAGCTATTAGCTATTATGATCAAAATGTATCTAAAAACTATACCAAATAAGAAACTGTCCTTAACATTGTCATATAGTGTGTTTTAGTGAGAAAAGTGTAGCATAATATTCAGATGCATATATCATAAAATGAATATGCAAGCTTGTCATTATACCCTTTCAATACTAGAACACCATAAACAGTCCCTAGATAATTAAGAAAGAATGAGAATAATGTGGAAAATACCACTACACATCATGGTAATTTTCTGCTTTTCTTCCCCCTATCTAGGATGAAAGGAAAAATAATTTTTAACAAAACTGAGAAGATTTAGGTTAGCTAACAGGAAGAATTTTCTGAAAGGCTTTTTAGTATTTGAAAGGACCCACTCTGAGGGAAGTAAAGGATTTCCTTTTCTCGGAAGCCTAAAATTATAGTAGTGAGTGTATTTTGGGTATGGTTTATCCCAATATTAAGTAAATGGGCAAACATTCCTAAAGTAAAAATTCTAGAACTGAGGGTGCTTCAAGACTAGTTAAAAACATCTCATCTTCTTTTAAATAACTGTGATTTAAAAGAAGAGTAAAGTAGCAAATGTATTTGGTCTCTTTTGATCAATATCAAACAAGATATAAGGACAGAGATATTGAAAAACATATTGCAACTTACAAAATACAAAAATACTGGTTTCTTTCAGATTACTAGTTCAAAGTGTCAATTATGTAAACTCTAAAACACGAAGCTGGAAGAAGTTCTTAATTTCTTTTCCCTCTTGTTAAAAAAAATGACACCTGACCCTATTTCCAGGTACTGGGGTAAAGGTTAAAAAACTAATGACCTTTTATACTCACATAGTCCTACTATGACTAGGTACAGAGCAATGTCTACAAACCTATTGCTCAGTCATACTAATGCTCTGAAAACAGGTTATCACATTTCTGAATGTTGTAAACCAGATTCGTCTGGTTGCCACTCAATTTCTCTGAATGCCACAGTCACAATTTATCAAGTTTTACTTCCTTCTTCCTTTGATGTTTTCCTACATAATTTTTGCCCATTCCTATTTTAATTTACCATATAACTGCTTTTTGGTGTTCTGCAATAACCAATCTCTTGAAAATGTGTAACATAGCAGAAATACATTGACAAGTGTTAACAACAGTAGCTACACATTGTATGGTAGTGGTGTGGAATGAGTATCTTACCATTTAAATGTTCATTTTCTTCCAGAGGTGGTATGGATAAAAACACTGAAAAGGCTAAACATGACCTCTTCTTAGGACTAAATCTTATGATTTATAAAAAGCTTAGACATTCTCACTGTTCAGAAGAATTGTTTGACCTAAATTTGAAATACATGCTTCTTTCTTAAGGGCCAAATGACTTTAAGAAAAAAGTTTCCAATTTTATTAGATTTGCATATTATTTCCCAAATTTCTAAAATGTTACACATTAGGAATTTAAAAATTAAAAGTCAACCTGAAAGGATAGACAGTATCCTAAGAATCAAATCATTCTAGCTTTGCTTAATTTAAGAGGGAAAAAATATGGTCATTGAGAAAATTAACCTACATTTGAGGTACCAAGTTTTATTTAAGAAGTATTTTTAAGAACATCCTAACTAATCTCAGTTAATACCTGGATACTTGAGAGAAACGTGAATTATAAAACATGCAACTCATTTCAAATCAATTAGTTGAACTGCAATTAAAAGTAGTATTAACAAAAGAAGAATGTGTTGGGAGACAGTTCTCTATGGCACACTTGCGTTTCTGCATGTCTGATGGGTAGAGGGATTGACTGCCTTTGTCCCAAGCTGTCTTCTCATGGATGTCTGTATAGAGGACAGCCTTGGAGGATAGAGATAGTGTTTCCCTCCAGAAGAAAAGACAAGCATGCTTACTGTTCAGCATAAGGTTCAGATTCCTTAAGCTCAGGGTTCTTCTAACATAAATCATGAAGTGTGCAGGTGTCACTTGGCCCTCTTTGTATCATCCTGTGGGAATTTTGGATTAAGGAACCAGAACAAGAAAATGCTAATGCTCTAGCTATGGCTATTTCTGTGAGTAACAAAGTCCTTTGTCTCTGATCCAAGAGTCTTATATCTTCTGCCAACATCCATGAATCCGTGGCAGGCTAACTTGTTAGTTTTCAATTTGAGTAAAATCTCAGATACTTCACCGTTCTTGACAGAACGTTACAAACTTTTTTTTTTTTTTAAATCAATTTTCTAAGTTATATTTTCCTAAAAGGCTGCAATGCCACCATGTGTCAAAATAGTATATTGCTATTGAAAACATATAGAACATGGTTTCATTCAACTGGCTTCTATTTGAAATCACAATTACTGAAAATGTAAAAGAAAGATAATCTTTACTTTGTAAACACAGTATTAAGTCTAACTTGGAATGAATATAAAAATATGCAGACATGTATTTTTTTTAAGGTCCCAGAGTACGTGGAATCTTTTTCAATTTCCTTGGAACTCTCCTGTGTACATTTCTCTTCAAGTCACTCTGATAAAAAGATACTCAATTAACTCATTATCACTAATTTTAGAGATTATCCTTAGCAAAAATCTAATCCTAAAGTTTTCCCTGTTGCTTGGCACATTCTGCAATCAGTAAGAGTAAAATCAGAGAGTGACAATTTTAACATTAGACAATAATATACTGGTAACAGTCAACCTGAATAAAAATAGTCTGAGTTTTAATCATTGTGCATTTTTCTGTGCCATAGTTGAACTCTTAATCAAGAATTTTCTAAAACTGAATTTTATTTACATGTAAAATTGTAAAACTTTGGTATTGTAAAGAATTCAAATTGAACAAAGAATATACAGATAAGTTACCTGGAGCAAAGTTTGTTGTCCCAAAGAACTTAATGGTACCAATTCTCTGGCCTACCACCAACACTCTATCTCCAAGGTGGAGTTCTCCTTCACAGCGGGTACTATTTGCTACGGATGTTGCTGAGGAATTCAAACCTGTTTAATTGGTTGAGGTGAAGGGGCAGAGTGGGACAAGGGAAGAGAAAACAAAGGAGGAAAAAACTCAAAAAGCACATCAGCCAAAGTATCACTATGTGTTCCAAACAAGCTAAATATTGGGGATTTCGATTTTTGTTGCCTTTCATTATTTATAAGGAGCTCTTCTGGGAGCTCTGGTGGTGTAGTGCCTAAGGCATTTGACTGCTAACCAGAAGGCTGGTGGGAACCACCAGCCACTCCTCAGAAGGAAGACTGGGCAATCTACTTCCATAGAGATACTGCCTCGGAAACCCAAGGAGGGGTTGCTATGAGTTGGAATCAACTCTATGGCAGTGAGGTTTTTTTTGTTTGTTTGTTTTTTGGTCTGGTGGTGTATTGAGTAAGGCATTTAGATGCTAACCAGAAGGTCAGTGGTTCAAACCCACAAGCTGCTCTTCAGGCAGAAGATGAGGCAATCTACTTCTGTAAAGATTTATTGCCTTGGAGACTCAATGGAGATGATTATGAGTCGGAATCAACTCAATGGCAATTTTTTTTTTCATTATCTATGCCATCTATAGTTGTATTTCTCACTTGTGAGGTCAAGGAAGGGAATGTGAAGGGTTTCTTGAGAAAAGTATTGCCTAGAGTAAGCATGGGAAATTAGCACAACCTGATTCCTGATAAAGTATCAACTCTACCAGGATTGCCTGGTATCAACTCTACCTAGTTCACTCTAAACTAGAACGTGAGTCGGCAACCTTTCCCTATGAAGGGCCAGATAGTAAATAGTTTAGGCTTTGTGAGTCATGCGGATTCTGTCACAACCACAACGCTGCTGGTCTAGGGCAAAAACAGCCACAGATGAATATAAACAAATGGACTTGGCTGTGTTCTGGTAAAACTGTATTTACAAAAGATACCGGATCCAATTTGACCTATGGGCCATAATATGCCAATCACTGTTCTAGTAAAATGTAAGAATTATAGTAGTTCCCTGGGAGTTGGTGAATACAATACATACAAGAATGTGATTTGAAGGTATAATTGCTGTAAAGTTCCAGCTACCCCAAAGTGACTTCCTCTTTAGAAACAAAACCACTCTCTCTCATCTATATTAAAACCTAAACCCTGAAATATCCATTAAAAAAATTAATCAAACCCATTACTGGGAGTCAATCCAACTCATAGTGCGATCCTATATGGAGCTCTGGTGGCATAGTGATAAGGCATTTGACTGCTAACCCAAAGGTCAAACTGAGTGATCTACTTCCATAAAGATTTACAGCCTCTGAAACCCAAATGGGGGTCACCAGGAGTCAGAAACAAATTGATGGCAGTGAGTGCGGGTTTTTTGTTTTGTTTTGTTTTAGTGACCCTATAGGAGCTCTAGGGTCACTAAAATAAAACAAAACAAAACAAAAACCCCACACTCACTGCCCCATAGGAGTTCTAGGGAGCTCTGGTAGCATAGTGCCTAAGGCACTTGATTGCTAACCAGAAGGCTGGCAGTTCAAACCCACCAGCCACTCCTCGGAAGGAAGATGGGGCAATCTACTTCCGTAATAATACTGCCTCGGAAATCCAAGGAGGGGTCGCTATGAGTCAGGTCCGACCCGACAGCACATAACAACAACACAACATAGGAGTTCTAGGAGCTCTGGTGACGTAGTGCCTAAGGCATTTGACTGCCAACCAGAAGGCTGATGGTTCAAACTCACCAGCCACTCCTCAGAAAGAAGGTTAGGCAATCTACTTCCGTAGTGATACTGCCTCAGAAACCCAAGGAGGAGTTGCTATGAATCAGATCGAACTTGACAGCAGTAAGTTGGGTTTTATGGGACAGAGTAGAGCTGTCCCACAGGTTTTCCAAGGCTATCATCTTTACAGAAAGAAGCTCTGGTGGAGCAATGCCTAAGGTATTTGACTGCTAACCAGAAAGTTGGCAGTTCAAATCCACCAGCCACTCCATGGAAAGAAGACAGGGCAATCTACTTCCATAAAGATTTACTTCCTCAGAAACCTAATGGGGGGCACTATGAGTCAGAATCAACTCAATAGCAATGGATTTGGTTTGGTTTGGTGGAATCTTTATGGAAGCAGATCACCACATCTTTCTCCTGCAGAGTGGCCAGTGGGTTTGATGCCACGTGGAATCAATTCAGCCTGCATCTTCAGTTGAAGGCAGATAAGTAAATACATAACTCAGTTCCTTAAAAACAGAATAGAATGAAAGCTCAACTATCACCTCCACCCTGGTTAAGAAAGATAGGCAGACACGATACTTCATGAATCAAAGCTCAGTCCACATCCTGTCTGCATCCTATCTGTTACCTCGGTTGGAGACAGATAAGAAACACCTTGAAAATTAACTTTGGCTCATGGACATGCGCAATGAGCCAAAAGGAATGAAGTTTCTGGGAAATGACATTCTCACCTCTGCCCAAGCCCCAATCAGCCGATGACAGGAAGCCAATGTGACTAATTTGGTGCTCAAGTGCACTGCATTAAAAATCGACTGTCCCTTTAAACCGAAGCAAAGGAAGCCTCAGCCAATCCCCAGTTAATTCACACCCAAATTCCTGAACTTTTTATGACTATATATAATCCCCCTTTCCTGAAGTTTACAAAACTGTATCCCAACCTCCATTCAGGGAGTCAGATTTGGGTACTGCCCCGTCTCCTTGCATTGCCGCTTTGCAATAAATAATTTTCTCTCCTCTTAGTAACTCAGTGTGTAAACTATTTTGGCCTGATTGCGCACCGGGCAGGGACCCACGTTTGGTCCTACTTCAGGCTCAACCCATGGACCTTCAGTTATCAGCCAAGCACTTAACCGCTGTGCCAGCAGGTTCTCCTAAACTCTGAAATGCCAATTGTTAAGCAGCAAAAATACTAACTCTAGAAAGCTGTTCAAATACAACAGGTGAAAGAGAAGCGGTGGGCCCTTGAATCTTCTTCCATTAGAACTTAAACAGAGATTAGAATAGCTGTCATCTGAGAAGGCCTGGAAGACTACAGATGAAGGCATGGTATGGAGGAGAAGTTGCTTGTGAAAGAGAAACTAAAAACATGGCAACAAATGAAGGAATATAAACCCACAGAGAAAGGAGGTCTGGATAAGGTGCTATACCAAAAGGCCCTAGCCACTTATCCTAAGTGATATTTCCATAGCATTTCACAGTGTGCAAAGTGCTTTTCATAAAAATTATAAATGACAACAAACTCGAGAATTATCTAAGACACGGTGTTCAAAACTAGTATGTGTTGCATCTAGATTGAAACCCAGATCCTGTGACCACATATCCTCAGGTCTGTCCTCATGCTGTCTATAGACAATGGGTCAAATAAGGCAAGTTCAAGAATGGGACACAATGAGGCTGAGGCCCAGAGAACAGACTCCCTCCTCTACCTCTCCCATTCCCTTAACCCTTTCTTTCTGCTGCTCTCTCTCCTTAATTCGTTATCCTAACTTTTCATTATTGTCTAATCTTTGCAGTCCACATCTCCTTCAAATGCAAAACTACAGAAAAGTAGAGTACCTACTCACTCTAGAAAAATGTCTTAAGGCAATGTCCAAACACAGACTTTCTCTCACATATCTCCTACACTTGCTCTCCGTCTCACCCCTTGCCCTCTTCTCACCCTTTTCTTCTTACATGGGTATTTACCAGAAAGCTGGTAAATCCCAAAAACATCGCAAGACCTCAACAATAACAGTATTTTTAGTAATTAACCGCTCAGTGCACCTCTATAATACCAAAACCCAAACTCACTGTTACTGAGTTGATTCCAACTCATAGAGACCCCCACTGGGTTATAAATCTTGATGAAAGCAGACAGCCCCATGTTTCTACTGTGGAGCAACTGGCAGGTTCAAACCACTGACCTTCTGGTTAGCAGCCAAATGCCTTAACCATTATACCACCAGAGTTCTTTATCTCCACAAACTTTTTCTCAATTCAAAATAAATTCCCCAACCAGAAACTCCATACCACTTAAGCAATAACCCCTCATTCTCCTCTTCTCCCAAACCAAACCAAAAACCAAACTCACTGCCATCAAGTTGATTCTGACTCATAGCAACCCCCACTGGGTTTCTGAAGCAGTCAATCTTTACAGAAGTAGATTGCCCAGTCTTCCTTCTGCGGAGTAGCTGGTGCATTTGAACTGCCAACCTTTTGGTTAGTAGTCAAATGCCTTAAGCACTACGCCACCAGAGCTCCTTCCCCTTCTTGCAGCTCCTGGAAACCACTAATGAACTTCTATCTCTATGAACTTGCCTATTTTAGATATTGCATATAAGTAGGATCATATAATATTTGTCCTTCTGTCTTAATTCACTCAGCATAATGTTCTTACCTTTCTAAAAGGTCCCCTTTCTCATTCTTTCTCTAATTGATAATTCTTCTTCATCTTCACTACTTTTAAGCCTACCTTATTCTCAGATTCATAAAAAGAAAAAAAAAGTTTAATATGTAATCTTATTAGAAGTATTTAATATGTAATCTTATTAAAGGGTAAAAAAATTAACTACAGCTCTACCTATAAATTTTAAAATCAAACAAATGTCAAAAGCCCAAGTGCCAAATGAAAGTGGTCTTACAATGCAGAAGAAGTGGGACAAGTAGAGTTGATACATCATTACATCCTCTCACCTCTGTGCCTCACAGCTTTAAAAGAAATTGTTGGGAGTTGGGGGGAAGTTATTCCAATAAATATTCTAGGTAAATACTTTCAGGCAAAACTCTTAGGTCTCCAACTTTTAGGGTCCCACATTTTACATTATATGTCAATGTTTCTGTGGAGGGTTTGGGGTGTTTTTCCCATCAGTAAAATATTTTAAAATGGAAAAAAAAAAAAAACCTGTCATGAACATTTTATAATAAAATATTGGTTCAATACAAGTATTAGAAATATTAGGATATGAATTTGGTAATTATTATGAGTTTCATTAAGAACAATTTATGACAAAATGGCTTCATTTCCTTTCTAGACAAGTTTGCTATACAGGTTAATAAGTGAACTGCAATAGATATGTTGATTTCAACAAGAAGTTTGATAATGTCTTACATATTCTTACACATAATGGAAGAAATGTGGACTAGATGCAGGATTCACAGTTAGTTAAAAACCATATCTAGCCCTTGACCATGCATAGGGTTGGCAGATGACAATCTACATGTGCATCTGTATGTGCTATAAGAATATCCAGGTGTATAGTAGAGCCGACAAGGGGCAAGGTTGTGGTGGCTTCTTGGACACAGCCAGCTACCTGGAGGGAGCAAGTAGTCAGACCTGTGGGCTCCGGACCATGGTCACAGGGGACATCAAGCTCAACTGGTATAACATACTACATAAAAACGTTGTTTCATATGAAGAACAAAGAAGAATGAAGAAAACCAAAAACGCATGGAAACAATTAGTCCAAGGAACTAGCGGACCATGCAATCCCCAGTCTATATGATGATGAGACCAGGGGAACTAGATGGTACCTGGCTACCACTGTCAACCACTTGGAGGTGATAGGTGTAGGAGATCCTGGATAGAATGGAAGAACAATATGGAACAAAACTCAAAATCATTAATAAATTTTTTTTAAAAAAAAAGAGACCAGGTTTGCTGGTCTGATAGAGCCCAGTGAGACCCCCTGAGACTATGGCCCCTAGTTACACTTCACGTCTGGAATTGAACTCACTCCTCTGGCTTCCAGCCAAACAACAGACAGATATATGTTGTGAATATTTACATCAGGTAGACACACTACTTGGAGCAATCAATCATGGGAGAACAGAAGGGCAGTGTTTACACAGTGAGATAGCTCAGGGGGCAGAAGTGCATAGGAGGTAAGGACACAGGGAAGACTAACTACAGGGAGGAAGTAGGAAGAGAGCTGTTACACTGTGGGTAATTGCAGTCAACGTTATGAAATAAAATATGTAAAGCTGCTGTACAGAAAATGAATTTACTCTGTAAACTTTCACCCAAGTCACAATAAAATTTAAAAAAAAAAGAAAAAATCATATCCAGAACAGGTTATCATTGTCAACCTGGAAGAGTCTTTGGCCTTCTCCCAGATAAATTATTAAACAACCACTTGGATAAAAACAGAGGAAACATGCTTTTTAAATGCAAAGATATCACAAAGCTAATAGGCAAGATGCAAGGAACAAAATCCAGATAGGATGAAACTGGTAAGATTAAATTAAATGAAAATAAATATAAAGTCCTATATCCAGCAGCAAAATGAAGAGACCTGAACAGACTCAATTTGAGCCAACAATAAAACGTGGTTACCAAAATTGCCCAATAACAACAGCAACAACCAAAATTGCGCACATTGCCTTAACCTCTATTTATAAAATGGAGAGCCAATCGAAGCAATAGTTCAACTCTATAAGGAGCTCTGGTGGCATAGTGCCTAAGGCATTTGACTGCTAACCAACAGGTTGGCAATTCAAACCCACCAGCCACTCCACAGAAGGAAGATGAGGCAATCTACTTCCATAAAGATTTACTGCCTCGGAAACCCAATGGGGGTAGCTCGGAGTCAGAATCAAGTTGATGGCAGTGAGTTTGGTTTGGTTTTGGTGAGTTCAACTCTGAATCACCTGGCTGGTGAGGATCTGCAGACTCTGTGCTTAAGGAACAACTAAAGGTACTGGCAACAGAGGCAGACAACAGCAGCTGAGGGAGTGCAGGCTACAACATCAGGCAGACCCAAGGGCAAAGGCCGGGGTGCCACTCAGAAACCATATGCCCGTGGACCAATGGTTTCCTTCCTAAGCTTCAGTTTCCTCATTCATAAAATGAGAATAATTAACAGTATCTACCCTATAAATTTGGGAGCTCTGGTAGCGTAGTGCCTAAGGCACTTGACTGCTAACCAGAAGGCTGGCAGTTCAAACCCATTAGCCACTCTTCAGAAGGAAGATGGGGCAATCTACTTCCGTAGTGATACTGCCTTGGAAACCCAAGGAGGGGTCGCTATGAGTCGGGTCTGACTCGACGGCACATAACAACAACAACCACCCTATACATTTGAGAATTAAATGAAATAATGTATGTAAACTGCCTAACACTGTAGCTGAAACAGTAAGTATGCAATAAATGTTAGTTATTATTACAAGGTTTAGATAAGAAAAGAAATGAGAAGTAATAAAACATAATAGTTTCCAAGTATCTGAGGATCTATCATAAATTTCTACAATGAACCTTAAAGGACTGGAGGCCTTAGATATGTCAGAAAGAGAAGTAGTCAGTCCAGACAAGAAAACTGGTGAGAGTAATACGAGAAAAGAAGAGAAATCCAACATATGTTTACAAAGGGTGTAAGGGGTAGGATGGGAGTGGGGGCAGGGAAGAGTGCAAGTAGTTCAATCTGATTGAAGTAAAGGGTTCCTTCTACACATTTAAAAAGAGCAAATCTACTTACAAACAAACCAAGATAAAAAACACCAAGAAAGCCTGGTTGAAAAAGCCATAGATACCAGCACTGGCTCGAGATGAAAGAGAAGAGCTTTTGCTCATTGTCTTCTTGCTATTGCTACTTGCACTCAATTTCTTGAGGTAGCTCTGTTTGTGTTCCAAAGAAGATGTAGAGGAGGAACTGCTGATGGATCCAAGCAGGGTAACTGAAACAGGCAAAGGAAAGAAACGTATCAAAGGGTCGGCAATGAGAACAGCAGTGCATGTGTGAGGTGCTCTTCCAGGCAAATCTTTCTGAACTCTCTATTAGCTTCCTTTGTCACGGATTATTTAGTGTCAGATTAAATGCTTGATTTCATCCAAATATGCAAAGATTTTATGTATAAACTTTTAGGTTTAAGCAATTGTTTTGTAAGGATTCAGACTGTAGGATTACAACCTTTTTAAAAGAGAGTGTCGGTCAACACATCAATTAACTTAAAGTTGAGTACCTACTGTAATCACCACTATCTCCCACCCCTCACTTTTGTTGAGCTAATAGAGCCCTATCACATTTGTACAAAAAAAAAAGCTATTAGCATGTTTTAAGGGAAAAAATATTTAATTATTAAAATCTTTTGAGTTAAACTTTAAGGCAAGCAAGAAACTTGTGACTTTTCTACTCATGCCCTATTCACCTAATGATTTGACAAGTAACAGCAACTTAAAACATACTGTCAAGTCATCTGCACTATGGCATTTCCTTTTTTTCCTCTCTTTTAATCTAGTCCACTCATTCTGTAATTTACATAGACATAAGATCACATAAAGGACAATATAAAAAACAACTATGTATACACTTTATCATGAGTTGCTAAAGGAATTTTCAAGGGTTATTATTACTAAGCTTTTTTTTTTTCCTACTGACTTTAAAATGTAATCCCCATGTAAACTGATTTCCCACTGTATTACTTTAAATTTCCATTGGTCAATGAGTATTTTGCAAAATGAAAGTTATATATCATATTACCATCTTTCTCTGTTACAGTCTTTGATTCTTCACCAGGGGGTAATGACAGTGTGGATTCAGAAGCACTGTTTCTTTTTGATGTCATTAATCCTAGGACACAGAAACGTACTACTTTCAACAAGAGAGAGGGTTTTTTTTTAACATAAACATAAAACCATACTTGTTTCTTAAGGGATAGGCATCCTTCAGTATCTAAATATTACCCATTTCTGAAAGCAAAGCTGCATAACAAATTCATAGACAGTAGGAGCCAATATTTCATTATTTAAACAGAAAAGGTAAGAATGCATTCCCAGCTCATATAAAACCCCCCAGCAATTTCCCCAAATATCACTAACATTTCTTAAATCTATGCAACAATCCACAAAGAATTTCAAAGTAATATAAAGCATTTACAACAGTTACCTAGTTGTTTGATACTTAATGCACTCATTAATGTGTTTGCATAGTGCTAGCAAGTAAAGCAAACTTATCACATGTGAGATACAATTGATGCATACTCACCAGGACTTGCAAGTAATTTATATGATTTTACCGATATGTACATTCAAACTCATTACAGTGGATTTTCAATCTAGATAGTGAATTTTGAATAAAATTTTTTGCAAATTATTATAAAGAGTATTCATTTAAATCAGAGTCCAGATAGTAAGAAATCCTGCACTCTCTGCCATTGGTCTTATAAAAAAGAACCTCTTGAGCAACACTCTATCTTAATAAGACTTTTGTTCCAATCTTACAGAACCAAATTATTTAATGGATTGCACCCAGTTTTAAACTCTGACAGACATCCATTCCAACTCACTTAGTAAGCTTTCTGGGTTAAGAAATGTGCTTGAGACAGGACCTTTTCAATTTCTTATGATAGAAAGACATGGACATACATAAAATATGAAGGTGTTTTTGATGAGCACTAACAGAGAAGGAAACCAAAAAACCAAACTCATTGCTATAGAGTTGATTCCAACTTATAGTGAGCCCCATTGGATTTCCAAGTGGTAAATCTTTATGAAAGCAGATTGCCCCATCTTCTTTCTGTGGAGCAGCTGGTGGGTTTGAACTGCCAATCTTCTGATTAGCAGTCAAAATGCATTGTGCACTGTACTACCCTCCTTATCAGAGGAGGAGGAGACAAGAATTGAAGCTAAAATGATAAATTAATGCCTCATCAAGATCACATTCTGCGATGAGTCTTGAGGAATGGATCAGATTTATTCCAGAGAATACTGGCAGTATGGCCAGGAAAAACTGAGGCATTCTAGATAGATGGTTAAAAAAAAAAAAAAAACCCTTAAAAGACATGATCAGAGAATGTTGAGTAAATTGGCTGGAATAAAAAATACTTTGGGGATTTGAGAGAATTAAGACTGGACAGATCTGCTGAGGGTATGATTTCAGGGGGTTTTACTGCTCGGTTAAGAATTCTTCTACAAAGAATGAGTCTCTGATGGGCTTTGAAACGGAGGATGAGTTGCAGCTGGATAACATTACTCTAACATCGAGGTTTAGAAGGTAACTAGAGGAGGAGAGGTGGGAAGCAAAGAACAGTTAGAATTTATTACAATAATCCAGGCATGAGGACCTGAACTAGAATAGCATGAACTGAATAGATGGGGTGGAAAACAGAGCTTTGGGGAGGGCAGATCTTTTTATTTTTCAGTTATATTTTTCAGTTCTAAAATATTCATTTGGTTCTTTCTTTTTATTTGACATTTTTATTGAGATTGTTTTTGATTCATCTGTAGTTATAAAAATTAATACAAGAATATCTCATATATTTCACCTAGTTTTCCCCAATGGTAACATTTTGCAAAACTATAGTATAATATCAAAGCCAGGATACTGACATTGATAAAATTCATCATTCTCATTCAGAGTCCCCCAGTGTTACTGGTACTCATTTTTGTGTGTGCATGACCATGTGCACAAACATCATTTGGTTCCTTTTTTCTTATCTTCTATTTCTGTGCTGCACATTTCTCTTTCCATTTGTTTCAAGGTTGTGATATTTGGAGCTGTGTGTCAACTTGGCTAGACCCCAGTTCTGTGTGGTTGTTCCCATGATGGGATCAGATGACTGTGTTCTGAGTGGCCAAACTGCCCAAGGGGAGTTTCCCTAGCGGTGTGGCCTGCTTCCAGAATATCCAGGGACATCCTGGGAAGAGAGACATTCTTCTGTGGATCAGGACCCTGGTGTGCTGCCTACAACCTTCCATGAGTGAGCAGCCCACCGCTCGGCCTGGAGATCTTGGATTCATCTTTCGTTGGAGTCAACAACCAGTGTACTGCCTGCCAGCCTTGAATTTCTCGGCCCCCTGCAGTTGCGGAAGCTAAGGCTGCCTCCAGCCCGACATTTCCTCCAGGGACTTTGGACTTGCTGGCTTCTATACGTTTGTGTGAGTTGGGTCTGACTTGACGGCACATAACAACAACATACATTTGTGAGCCATTTCCCTAAGATAAATTTCTCTCTCTCTCTCTCTCTCTCTCTCTCCCTCTCTCTCTCTGTATATATATATACACACACACACATATATATATACACACACACATATATAAGCTTTGCTGGCATTTGTTTCTCTAGAGAACCCAGTCTAACACAAAGTTGTTGCTGTTGTTAGCTGCCATCAAGTCGATTCTGACTCACAGTGACCCTGTGTGCAACAGAACACAACACTGCCCTGCCCTGCACCATCCTCACTATCACTACCATGTCTGAGCCCATCATCACAGCCATTGTGTCAATCCATCTTGTTGAGGGTCTTCCCCTTTTTCAATGGCCCTGTACTGTACCAAGCATGATATACTTGTCCCTTCTGACAACATGACCAAAGTACAGGAGCCAAAGTCTGGCAATTCTCACTTCTAAGGAGCATTTTGGCTGTACTTCTTCCAAGACAGATTTGTTCGTTCTTCTGACAGTCCACGATATTTCCAGTATTCTTCACCAATACCATAATTCAAAGGCATCAGTCCTTCTTCAGTATTCCTTATTTACTGTCCAGCTTTCACATGCATATGAGGCAATTGAAAATACCATGGCTTGGGTTAGGTGTAACTTAGTCTTAAAAGCAACATCTTTGCTTTTTAACAATTTAAAGAGGTCCCTTGCATCAGATTTGCCCAGTGCAATATGACATCTGATTTTTTGACTGCTGCTTCCATGGGTGTTGACTGTGGATCCAAGAAAAATGAAATCTTTGACAACTTCCATCTTTTCTCTGTTTATCTTGATGTTGCTTATTGGTCCAGTTGTGAGGATTTTTGTTTTCTTTATGTTGAGGTATAAACCATACTGAAGACTGTCTTCAATCTTCATCAGTAAGTGTTGCAAGTCATCTTCACTTTCAGCAAGCAAGGTTGGGTCACCTTCATTTTACAGGTGGCAAATAAGTCTTCCTCAAGAGTACTCACTGCCATCGAGTCGACTCCAGCTCATAGCGACCTCTCCTTGGGTTTCTGAGGCGGTATTCTCAGATCATGGTTATAATATATTCTTTAAAGTCTTTATCTGATAATTGTAAAATCCATGTCATCTCAAGATGGGCATACCTTGATTATCTCTTTCTGTGAGATGTAAAGATTTTCCAGCACTTCATATTTTCAGTAATTGTGGTTTGTATCCTGGACATTCTGAATATTAGAGTAATATATTAGAATATTAGAGTAATGGGACTCTTGTGTAAATCCTATGAAGAGTTTTGCTTTCCTTTGCTGTGTTTCAACAAGCAATTGACTCAGTCAGACCCAACTTTGCTGCCCTGTAGTTATAAGAGCAGTTGTTTCCAAAGCCTTTGCAGTGCTATTTGGATCTGTCCTGTGTGCTGTGCCACACAGCGGTCAGTCTGGGACCTGGATGGTGCACTTCCCAGAATGGAATGCTGGTTTGCTTTGTATGGTTTTATCTATGCATGTGTAATTTGGGAGTAAGCTTCATATCCAACATTTTGGGTTCACTTTCTTGAGTTTCCTCCTCTCCGTGATCTCCTCCTGACACTTTCCTCTCCCAAGACACCCCTTCCTGGAATTCTGAACAGAACCCTGGGCTTTAGTTTCCCTACTCTGTCATATACATCTTGAGATTAATTCTGCCTCCAGTACCAAGCACCAGGAAAAGAGAAGAAAAACTAATGGGATTCCATCCATGTTCTTGTAATCATAGTTTCTCTGGTCAGACAAGGGTTTCCAGTCCCTAGGAGTTAGGGCCCCTGGCTCATCCACTACTGCTATAATACCATGCAGGATTGCTTAGGGACTGGGGTGGGAGAGAACCAAAATAACAATAATAAAGCAAGCAGAGGATTTCCTTCACTCTGTCTAGAGACTTTCATGTTCCTCCAACCAGAATGAGAGGGCTTCGCTTGGAGTATTCTGTCTATACTTGGTGTGCACTTCCCATTTACAGGTTGCCTTTGAGTCCACACTGGAGAGAGTGAGAAAAACTCCAGGAAACTCACAACTGGTTTGTGGTATTTTAAGATGTTTTCCTTCCTTAATTGCTTACTACCATTTATTCCTCAGAGTTCTCAGATAGTTGCTCCATGTAACCAATCCAGGGTTTCAGTTGCAATCAGTAGGAGAGGCTAGGTATTATGTGTTACCCCACTGTAGCAGGAATCTGGAACCTCGTCCTAGAATTTTATTTGTTTATTTTCCATGAAATATTTAATTTTGTTAAGCTCCAAAACAAAATCCTATTGTCTTTCTTTATTGGAATTATGTTATCTCTACAAAGAAGCTTTTATAAAGCAAACACTTTTCAATATTTAGTTTTTACATGCAGAAATAATCTATCCTTAAAGTTATTAAAAGGATTTTTTTAATGAACTCTGTATAATTTTAAAGACTTTAAAAATGAATGTCTCTCACATGTTGTGTTATTGTTGTTGTTGTTAACTGCCATCAAGTCGTATCCGACTCATAGCGACCCCATGCACAGCAGAATGAAACACTGCCCGATCCCGCACCAGCCCCACAATCCCTGCTATACTTGAGCCCATCATC
>NW_006921641.1:9459543-9465963 GCF_000298275.1 Orycteropus afer afer
AGTGACTCTGTGTATTCCTGACATCTTCTCTTGATGTTTCCTGCATCATTCAATATTTTGCCCATAGAATCTCTCAATATTGCAACTCGAGGCTGAAATTTTTTCTTCAGTTCTTTCAGTTTGAGAAATGCTGAGCGTTGTGTTATTACCAAGTATTAATGTTGCTATTTTAATTGAATATCCTTTTTTCATCATATATTCTTACTATTTATTGGCAGGATACAGGACAACTACTAGTACTGTTCATTGGTACTAAATTGAGCCACTTTATTAAATTCTTTTATTAGCTTTAATTATTTTTAACTGATCTCCTTGGGTGTTCTATTTAATTAATCATATGCTCTACAAAGTATTCGTTATTCACCATTAAAGATTTTTGAGTTATCTGTGACTCCTTTTCATTCTTATTGCTAATATTTAGCTCAATGCCAAATTCTATCACAAATGAACAAACAATCCTGATATGTACAGTAGTGTGCAATCATAAAAATTACTATGCAAGCTGAAACCATTCAAAGTGAATTCATAATCAATGGGAAAAATTAAGATTATCGCATGACCTTTGAAAATGTTTGACAAAACATTAAAAATGTTCTTATTGTTGGCTCCAAGTGGCATATGAAAATAAAAAATACTAAAAGAAACATTAATTCAGTACACTGTAATTTAAAACAATAACAATTTTGAAAATTTAACTGTTTTCTTTGGGGAAAAAACACTTATCAAGAGTGGTTTCAACAGTGCTTGCCTTTTTATTCTCACAGTATGATTCATGATACAAAATGAATATCTTTTCTACACCTTGGCAAATCATCACACTCCTAGTCTTTGCATCAGCTTCCAACAGCTTCTTTCCACTTCCAATGTTGTAAAATATGTCTGAGTGTTCCTTTGATGTGATGTTTTTTTACTGATGTCACTTCCTCCAGGACATCTTTATCTTTGTCATCACAACACTTTCCTAATTCATGTTGGTAAGTTCACCTTCACTAAGTTTCTCTGGCTATGTATTTCCAAAACCAAACTTACTGCTATCAAGTTGATTCCAACTCCAAGCACCCCTCGTTGGATTTCCAAGGCTATAAATCTTTATGGAAGGTGACTGCCTCATCTTTCTTCCACAAAACGGCTGGTGGATTCAAACCACTGACCTTTGATTTCCAGTCAAACGCTTTAACCACTACACCACCATAGCTCCTTGGCTGCTTATTTAGCACTTTTTAAATGGTAGCATTGTCAACATTCCATGGTCAGCTATTTCTTCTATAACTCTGTTTATGTTTAATTCAAAATTCACTTCAAACATTATCACTTTTCATTTCCTTGCTGCATTTTCATCTTTATTTGACAATTTCTTCTGGAATTATCCATTTTTGTAAAATGTTACATGCATTTATCACTGAGAGACAAGGAGGCAACCCAACTACACACATTTCTGCCTGTGTGTAAACAGAATAACAGATGCACAGTGACCAATTACCAACAGACTTTGAAAGAAGTGGCATGATTTGTTATCTGTTATTTACATACAGAATTTTGGACTAAAGAACTAGCAGGGAAGTTTGTACTCTGTGTAATTACTCAATTTTAATACAGCATGGTAACTTAAATTTAAGCCATGTTGCTAGGGGATTTGTGTTATGTATCTACACTGTAGTAACAAATTTGTGCATATGAGAACTATGCAATGCAAAGACTACCTGGATGCATATTTTAACACATAGAACAAGCCCCTCAAAAAGCTATACAGAGATACCATCAAACACTCAGTTGACAAATCAAAATGTAATACTACAAAATATTAAGTAATTCAAAAGAAAGCAAAAGGGGAAAATAAAAACAAAAACAAAGGACAGAAAACAAGAAATAAAAGGACACCCCTAAATCTAAAGACACCCATAATTACACTAAAACTAAATGGTCTAGCATGCTTACCTGGTCTCAAAAAAAATAAATAAATAAATAAAAATAATAATAATAGTAAATGGTCTAAATACAGCAATCAAAAGACAAAGATTGTCAAAGTGTATTTTTTTAAAAAATGAACAGTTATATGCTGTTTACAGGAAACTTAATTATAATAAAACAATAAGTTTCTAGCTTATGAATGTCCAATTTACAGGTAATTCACACTTCCCCTTTAATGTTATATAAATCTGCTCTCATTTTAAAAACATTGAACCAACTGCTACCCCTCAACAAGTTCTTCATCACAATCACCTTTACATGCTGCATGGGTAGCTTTTAAATCATGGAAAAGGCTTCCAGCCTTTTCTTGCATTAAAATAAGGCTAAATATGAACCATATCTGCATGCTCTGACTCACCTACAAATATTACTTAACTATATACATAGAAGCAGATCTCCTTCATAACCCAGGGACTACCTGCACAGGCAGACGAAAAGTTAAAGGAAGAAGAGGATACACATACAAACTCTAATCAAGAGAAAACTGCAATGCTGTTGTTAGGTTTAAAGCTGCAGTAGCAATATTAGTATTAGACAAGGTAGATTTCAGAGCAAGGAAAATTACCAGGGTTAAAACATTATATAATGACAAAAGAGTCAATTCACCAAGAAGACATAACAGTCCTAAATGTATATGTACCTAACAACAGAGCTTCAAAACACATGAAGTGAAACATGAAATAGCTGAAAAGAGAAACAAAATAATCCACAATTATACATGGAGACTTCAACCTCCCTCTTTTGGTAATCAATAGAACAAGTAAGACAGAAAATCAGCAAGAATATAGAAGAACTAAACAACACATTTAGCCAACTGGATCTAATTAACATTTACAGAGCACTCCACCCAATAGGAGAAATAAAAACATTCTTTTCAAGTGAGCATGGAACATTAACAAGATAGACAATAGCCTAAGTGATAAAATAAACCTTAAGAAATTGAAAAGAATAGAAATTATACAAAGTATGTTCTCCTACCATAATGGAATTAAACTAGAAATCAATGACAGAAAGATTTTGTGGAACACTGAGTTTCAGTTTAGGATGATGGAAAAATAACATTGACTAAGAGTAGGGTTACATGGCCAATTAATGTAATTTCTGCCAATAAATTGTATACCTGTTAAAAGTTGAATTGGCAAAAGTTGTGTAATAGATATGTTTACAACAACAACCAAAAAAAAAAGAGAGAGAGAGAGTAGCTACTGAGGCTGATTATGTACAACCAAACACCTCATAGGATTTGGTTCCTTGGTTTGGAGGTTTAGGGTCATGGTTTCATGGGACATCGAAGTTAACTGGCCTAATGTGTTTAGTGCTTCTGTTCTCCCTCCTAATTTATTGTGTAGTACCTGGGGTCTTAAGAGCTTACAAGTGGCCATATGAGGTACAATAATTGGCCTCCATTCACCAGGAGAGACAGATATAGGAGGAGGAAATGGAATGTGTGGCTAATTGCCTTCATGAACAATGGCCTCCTTTGTCAGGAGACCAGAAAAACTGGTCTCTGACTGCCATTACTGAATGTTTTGATCAAAGTTTCCATAGAAGAATCTTGATCAAAAGGAGAAAAATACAGAATAGATTTTCGAATTCTCACAGGCTCCAGACTTTCTGGAGCTGTGGAGACTGGATGAATCCGATACTATTGGCCTCTAAACATTAAACCAAAAATAGGAAACCCCAAAAAAAAGTTTTCTTAAAACCAAACAACAGTTTAACTTAACTAGTAAAGAATGTCAGCCCTACAAAAAGGAGATAAGCATTACAGACTAAGGGTCCAAATTAAGCAAAATCACAGAAGCAGGACATTTATGTTAAAACCTTCTAATTTTCCCCAAATATTTGTTCTCTTCTTTAGAACTGAAACTCACAATTTTCAGGTAGGCTAATGACAGACTAGAATAAATACTACAAAAAAAAAAACAAAAAAAGAAGAAGGTCAGCTTTGAGCACTGTGCTCTTTAAGAACAATCTATGTGGAATCACACTGACCACAACAACTCTAAATATTAGACAGGAACCTTAGGGGACAGTGAGCTTATGCTAATGGGGAGGAACAATTTGGAAAAGGAGGGTGAGAATGGTTGCACAACTAGAAGTACAAAATCTTTGTCACTGAATTGTATACATAGAAATTGTTGGATTCATGTATGTTATGCTTTGTATAGTCTCAACACAACAAAAAATAATAAAATAAATTAAAAAAAAAAAAAGACAGAAGGGTGACTGTACAATCTCCAAATCTTGGAAATTGAACAATACACTTTTAAATAATCCACAGATCAAAGAGGAAGTCACAAAGAAAATTAGGAAATGCTTTGAACTGAATGAAAATAAAAATATAATAAAATGGGATACAGCTTAGGTAGTGCATAGAAAGAAATTTACAATATTAAATTAATATTAGTATTAAATATAATACTAAAAAAAGATCCCAACTCAACAACCTCAGTTCTTACCTTAAGAAATAAGAAGAGCAAAATATACCCCAAGTGAGCAAAAGCAAGGAAATAATAAAGAGCAGAAATCAATGACATTGAAAATAGCAAAATGGGAGTTCAAAATGGAGTCGAGCCAGTGAGCAGCATGCTTTATCCCTCTGGCATCTAAGGTCTTGGAAAACCAGCCACAACAGTCTGAATTAGGAATTTCAGTGCTCTGAACAGCTCACAGATTCAGAGTACATCAAACACGGAAGAGCAGAATTAGAGGAAAGGCACAGGGAGATTATTGAGGAAAGAGCTACTAGAGGAGGACGGACAGGCACCTGAGAGAGGCACTGGAAACTCTTCTGGAGCAGTCACTGTGTGCCAGGCTAGGACGCCCGCCTGATATCCCCGAGCCAAGAGGAAGGCCGCTTATAACAGCTTACCAGTGACCACTCTAATATTCCGGCGGGCAGCGCTAGAGACCTGCCTCTAGCAGCTGATCTTAATTTTTTGGAGGTTAATTTGAGTCTCCTGGGTACTGGCTGCGGGCACGGACACCTCCACTGAGATTCAGAGGAAAACTTACTGTTGCGACAGGAAGGGTAGCTCTCTCCCCTCCCAGCAGGTCACAGAGTAGACTGGGGTCAGACTGGGAGACATGGTGCTTTTCTTTGTCACAGAGATCGGGACTGCAGGTCACTAGCAGGTACTCCCCAACCATAACACTGCTGAAACTGCACACATCTTTGGCGCTGCAACTGGGTGGTATCACAGACAAACTCCAGAGCTGGCCATTAGCGATCTGGCGGGATTATGTCAGCACTGCAGGCAGACGGAACAGGGAGAGGGAAGAAACCGCATTCCTGGGATTTTTGTCTTGGAGCCATTCTTTAGTGCTGTAGGGCCGCGGAGGCGGGATCCTTGAGTGTGCCTGAAATTGGTGGAAATTTGTGATGCTCTAACAATAAGAAATCTTTCCTGAGGTTGAGCTGCAGTCTTGCAAATAAATATGTCATCAAAAATAGCCTGCTCAAAGCCCTAGAGCCCTAGCAACACCAAGCTTTCCTTCTTCTGCTCCCACCTTCTCTGCCAATATCTTTACTCACTCAATAGAAGAAAACATATTCAGCCAATTACCATAAAACCTCCCACTTCGAACTCTAAACCCTCTTTACGACAAAGAGAAACACATATCCACACTACACACAGGGATTCTACCACTACAAAGAAAACAGCAGAGCAACTCAACACACTTGAATCAATAATAATAATAAAAAAAAACAGCTTCACCTTTTCAAAATAGTAAACCATAAAACCAAGACAAAACAAATCAACACGTAACCAGAAGCTAGTGACAACCTAAAGAGACAGTGTCTACCAGATCCCAGAGACTTAAGAAGAGGTCTGCTTTCCAGTAACCCCAACAACTCTCTGGAAGTGCACTGCACGACTGAAAAGGTCCTAGTCTACACCTTCTTCTTCTTTTTTTTTTTTCTTCTTTCTCTTGTGGTTAACCCCGTCCCTTGTTGGTTTGTTTTTGTTGTTGTTGTTGTTGTTGTTGTTCTGTTTTTCCTTTTATTTTCTTTTGTATTGTTGGTTTGTTTCTTTATTCATTATTCTCCTTCTCTACCTTTCTACTCTCAGTGATCTATCCCCAGATATTGCAGATTTATCTGTTTTCTTCTTCTTTTCCCCGCTTTTTCTTCTTTTGGGTTACTGATCCTGTGTGATTTCAGGGTGTATTTCTTGTCCATGTGCTCATAGTTTTTTCAATAGTCATTCAATTGTAATTTTTGCCTAACTGACTGGGACACAGCAACAGTCTTCATAAAATACAAGTACACCCACACATCCCGCAACTTCACTTACTGAGCAAAAGCCAGCACCTCTTTTTCCACCAATGGGCCAATGATAAAAAACCACCAAGAAGAGCCTGAATCACCCTTGGCTGCTGTTCACAAACAATTAACAAAAATCTTAACACAATACCATGATGCCTCGGAAACAACAGACCATCACA
>NW_006921641.1:9471246-9479458 GCF_000298275.1 Orycteropus afer afer
AACCCTAAATAATGTAGAATCTGCAAAACACCGCATAACGTGGATGAACTTGGAGGATATTATGCTGAGTGAAATAAGTCAATCACAAAAGGACAAAACTGTATTAGTCCGTTATTGTAATAGTCAAGGAAACGCTTATCTATGGAAGGTCATTTTCTTTGTTGGTTACCAGGGATGGGATGGGAGTGGAGGGAATACTGTTAGATAGATAGAGATAAGTTTTGATTTGGGTGAAGAAAAAGGCAATGTACCAAATGTGAGTGATCAATATAGTGTCATTGAGGAAGAGAAAGACATAGAGAGGTACGTGGGAAGTACAGACAACAAAGATGAACCCTTTTGCACATATAGTACAGCATGCTCAGTGAAGGTAAACACGGGTATATGGGTGGATAGATGGTTGGACAGGCTGAAATATTAGGTATCTATATGAAGTGGAGAGTGAGCCCAAGAACATGTACAGGGTTGGTAGACAGTGATCCAATAACTTTATGTGTATGATCTGAATTCCCAGGTGTATAATGGGGCTGACAAGGGGCAAGGTTGTAGTCACTGCTTGGTCACAGCCAGCTACCCAGAGGGACTGAGTAGTTGAACCTATGGGCTCGGGACCATGGTCGCAGAGGACATCAAGCTCAATTGGCATAACATACTACACAAATCATTGTTCCACCTTCTACTGTGGCGAGTAGCGACTAAGATCTTAAAAGCTTGCAAGCTGCCATCTAGATGCAATGATGGGTCTCTCCCTGTCCAGAGCCAAGAAGAATGAAGAAAACCAAAAATTCATGGAAACAATCAGTCCTAGTGACTGGTACACCAACTGATCTGCAGCCTATATGACTATGACACCAGAAGAAATAGACAGTGCTCGGCTACTACCGTCAACCACTTGGAAGAGGATCTTTGTAGGAGATCCTGGATAGACAGGGGGAACAATGTGGAAAAAAACTAAAAATCATTTGAAAAAAAAAAGCAGGGAACAGGTTTGCTGGCCCGATGGAGACTGGTGGAACCACTGAGACAATGGCCCCTAGCTGCCCTTCAGGTCTGGAATTGAACACACACCTGTGGCTTCCAGCCAAGCAGTAGACAGGCATACTAGTTGAGCATTTACCTGAGGTAGATACACTTCTTGGAGAGAATAAGCAAGAGAGAAAGAAGGGTTGCTCAGGCACAGGGAGACAGTTCAAGGGGCAGGAGTGCATGGAGGGATGGACACAGGGAAGCAGTACCTATCGGGAGGAAGTGGGAGAGGAGATGTTGCATTGTGTTAAATTGTGGTCAATGTCATGAGACAAAGTGTATGTGATCTGCTGTATGGAAAGTGTATTTGCTCTGTAAATTTTCACCCAAATCACAATTTAAAAAAAAACAGCATAATGGAGAAAAGAATCAAAACCAATGTTTCTTTTCAAATATAAATAAAATTGATAAATCTCTTGCTGGACTAAGTAAGGAAAAAAGAGTAGTGGGAAGAAGACATAAGTTACATTATCAGGATGAAAGAGGTTCATCACTGCAAACTCCACATTAAAAGGAAATTAGGGGACTTCAAACAACTCCATTTCCAAAAATTCAACAACTTGGATGAAATGGACCAATTCCTTGAAAGCCACAAACTACCAACAACAGATACACAACCAAAACACATCTAACCTGAATAGTTCTATATCTATTTTTAAAACCAAATTTATAATTTAAAAATTTCACAATAAAAGAAACTCCAGGCCCAAATGATTTCACTGGCAAATTCTTTTAAACATTTAAAGAAGAAATAACATAAACTCAACACAATATCTTCAAGAAAACAGAAGAAGAAGGAACACTTCCCACATCTCTTTGAGATCAGCAAAATCAGACAAAGATAGTACAAGAAAACTGTAGAAGAATAAACCTCATAAAAACAGAAATAAAAGTTCTCAATAAAAATATTAGCAAGATATAAAAAAGATAATTAGCCATTGCTAAGTAAGGGTTATCCTAGGAATGCAAGGCTAATTCAATATTTAAATATCAATGTAATCTATTATATTAAGCCACTAAATATGAAAAACCACATGAACATCTCTAAACGTAGAAAAATCATTTGATAAAATTAAACTTTCATTCAAGGATGAAATAAAACTATTCACAGATAGTATGAAAATACCAAGGAATGTACAAGAGAGCTCTTAGAATTAATAAGTGGGTTTAGCAAGGTCACAGGACATAAGGTCAATATACAAAAAATCAGTCATATCTATATACTAGCAATCTACTTCCGTAGTGATACTGCCTCAGAAACCCAAGGAGGGGTCACTATGAGTCAGGTGCGACTCGACGGTACACAACAACAACAACAGCAATGAATAAACAATTAGAAACCAAATTTTTTAAAAATGTCCCTTACAATAACTCCCTTCCTCCCCGCCACCCCCAAATGCAGTACTTAGGTGTAAATCTAATAAAACATGTATAGGATCTATACAATGAAAACAATGATTGAAGAAATCAAAGACCCAAATTAATGGAAAAATACACTATATCAATGACGTGGAAGACTCAGTATCCTTAAGATGGAGAAAGTAAGGAAGTGCTTTTCAAAAGAGCAAGAGGGGTCATGTCAAAATAGTACAAGAGCCAACCTGAAAGAGTTCCCAAAGGTCAAATTGGGAACAAGTTGAGCAACAAAATAAATAATGTACTGAATTATAACCCAAAGAATAAAATAGTTATCCATGAGTACACAAGTCAATACTGATATAAATAATAACTGAATAAATAAATGGGGACTGAAAGGACAACACTTACAGAAGAATTTCAATTAGTAACTAGAACATCACCATTAGAACACCACATTAATAATCACCACAGGCAAGATCCACTGTTGAATGCTGAATTTAGCAGGCAAAAGCTCAAGCAGAAACAAAATAATGGCAAATCTAAAAATATGAGTAATGACAGAGGAAAACAATAACTTTATAATGGAGCATCCTGGCAGACAACATTTTAACCAAGTAGTCAGCATTATCATCACCTCTCTTACATATCAATACCATGGACTGCTGGGAAGGGCCTCTGTGGTATCTTTCCCAATAAAGGCAGTTCCCAGGTCATGAATCTCCAACTTAGGGACAACTCATACTTGCTCTTTAGGTTAGGTTAGGTTAGGTCCCATTGAGTTGGTGTGGGCTCATAGTGACCTCTAAGTATAACAGAATGAAGCACTTCAGGCTCCTGGCCCATCCTCACAAATTTTACTATGTTTGAGCCCACTGTTGCCTTTAACATTACGTAAATCCTCATTTTGAAACTTGGGCCAACCCCTACTTACAACAAACTCTTCATCATAATCACCTTCACTTGTTACACATGCAGTTTTAAATCACTGAAAAGGCTTCAAGCCTTTCCTTGCACTAAAACCCAAATCCAAACCCACGGCTATCTAGTCAATTCTGACTCACAGTGGTCCCTTTTTAGGACAGAAAACTGCCCCATTGGGTTTCTAAGGCTGTAAATATTTACGGAAGCAGACTGCCTTATCTTTCTCCCACGGAGCAGCTGGAAGGTTCAAACCACCAGGCAGTTGGTTAGCAGCCAAATACTTTAACAATTATCACACCAGTGCTCCTTCTTTTGCTGTAAAGTAAGGCTAAATAAGAACCATATACACCTGTTGCAACTTACCACAAATTCTGCTTAACGACTTACTTAAAGACACACTTAGGAACAGATCTCATTTATAACCCAGGGACTGCCTTAATGAATAAACCCAATCTAATAATGAATAAATATCAAATCAAGCCAAACTAACAGATTCTAGAAAATACCTGACAAGCAACCTTCAAAAGTGTCAAGGTCATGAAAAACAAAGACAGACTGAGGAACTGTTACAGATAAGAGGCAACTAAGGAGACATAATTAAATGTGAGATTTTGGATTGGATTCTGAAACAAAAAGACATTAGTGAGAAAAATGGTGGGATCTATATACATTCTGCAGTATTTACTCCAAGATCTATTTCTTAATTTTGGTCACTGTTCTAAGAGCTCTGGTGGCATAGTGCCTAAGGCATTTGACTGCTAACCAGGTTAGTGGTTCAAACCCACCAGCCACTCCCCATAAGGAAGATTGGGCAATCTACTTCCCTAGTGATACTGCCTCAGAATCCCAAGGAGGGGTCACTGTGAGTTGGAACCAACTCAATAGCAGTGAGTTTGGTTTTGGTTTGGTTGGTCATTGTTCTATGGTTATATAAAATGTGACAAAGGGCTACATAGGTAAAAGGTATACTGGAACTCTGTACTATTTTTACAACCCTTCTATAGGTCTAAAATTATCTCCAAATGAGAAGTTAAAAAAAAAAAAAAACCTACCATAAGCATTATGCATAATGTTGAAATGTTGAATAAAACAAACATGCCTGCTAGAAATCCTTCTATTCTCAGTGCACTGGAGATTCTAGCCAGTGCAGTATGGCAACAAAAAAGAATAAAATGTGTAAAAATTAGAAAGGAAGAAACAAACTTGTCATTATCATAGACATTATGAGTGTGTATGTAAAAAATCCCAAATTACATGCATAGCTAAAATTTGCTGGCTATAAAATCAGTATATGTTATTGTTTGTTAGGTGCCATTGAGTCATCTCTGACTCTTGGCAACCTTATGCACAACAGAATGAAACAATGCCTGGTCCTGTGCCAGCCTCACGATTCTTGCTATACCTGAGCCCATCGCTGCAGCCACTGTATCAATCCATCTCATTGAGGGCCTTTCCCTTTTTGCTGACCCTCCACTTTATCAAGCATATCCTTCTCCAGGGAATGGTCCCTTCTGACAACATGGCCAAAGTAGGTGAGACGAAGTCTGGCCATCCTCACTTCCAAGGAGCATTCCAGCTGCATTTCTTCCAGCATAGATTTGTTAGTCCTTTTAGCAGTTCATGGTACTCTCAGTATTCTTCACCAACACAACTAAAAAACATCAACTATTCTTCAATCTTTATTCATTGTCCAGCTCTCCCATGCATAAGAGGCAATTAAAAATACTATAGCTTGGGTTAGGCACAACTTAATCTTTAAGGAGACATCTTTGCTCTTCAGCAGTTGAAAGAGGTCTTTTGCAGCAGATTTTCCCAGTGCAATACGTCATCTGATGTCTTGACTACTGCTTCCATTGGTGTTGACTATAGAACCAAGTAATATGAAGTCCTTGACAACTTCAATCTTTTCTCCATTTATCATGACACTGCTTATTGGTCCAGTTGTGAGGATTTTTGTATATAAAAGTATATACAAAAGTATATAAAAGTCAATAAATAGAACCATCAACAATTAGAAAACAAAATTAAAATGGTAAAATCTTACTGAAATCTTTTTTAAAAAATCTAATTAGAGAGCTATTCCAAGCTCATAATTAAAAAACTGACTATTATAAGGATGTCAAAACCAAACCGACTGCCATCGAGTCAATTACAACTCATAGTGACCCACATAACGTTTCTAAGGCTGTAAATCCTTATGGAAGTAGAGTGCCTCATCTTCTTCCCATGGAGTAGCTGGTAGGATTAAATGCCAACCTTTTAGGTAGCAGCCAAATGCCTTACCCACTGTGCCACCAGAGTCCCTTATTAATTGATATTGCATTTGAAGCTTAAACCTATTTGGGGAGAACTGACATCTTTATGTCAGGTAAATTTTCATGGAGAAAAAGGATCTGAATATGGAGATAAAGAATAACTAGGTCCTCAAATGGCAGAAGTCAAATTACTGCAACTTGAGAAACACCATGAGACAAAGTGTGAAGGAAGGAGTAAGAATAATGTATGCTAAAGACAAGGAAAAGACAATAAACACAGTTCAACTGTGGAAGCCTCATAAGGCTACGTCCAATAGAGAAAGAGAAGCCAGTTTACAGAGGACTCAGAATTGTAATTTCAAGAGAAATTTCAAGAGAAGAATGTTCTTCTGATAAAAAGTCACTAAAGATCCTTGAATAGATAAGAGACATAAAGCTAGTTGCGTTTCACAAATTATTTATTGGCAGTATAAAATTCAGCTTTGAGGTTTAGATTATGGGGTGATAAAGGCATGGAGATAGTAGGAAAGTAAAAGAAGAGACAAATCTGGAATAGGAAATGAAAATCATAAACCATGACTGAGGTTTAAAAACCAGTAAGATGCAGGTTTTATTAAATTCCAGTTTCACAGTTAGCAGACCAAAAAAAAAAAAAAAAAGAAAGGAGCTCTTGGTGGTGCGGTGGCTAAGGCATTTTGGCTGCTAACCAAAAAAAAGGTTGGTGGTTTGTACCCAGCAACTGCCCCACAGAAGAAAGATGGGGCAGTCTGCTTCCATAAAGATTTAAAGCCTTGGAAACCCAAAAGGGGTCTGTGAGTCAGAATTGACTCAGTGGCAGTGAGAAAGCAACCTAAACATAGAAGCATCACAAATAAAATCAAAATGCTAAAGAAGATAGTTAACTTTCTGGCTTGACCTACCAGTATTTACTTTGGATGTTACATGGGTTACATCAATTTTCTGGGACCTGATGAGAGGTACAGCTTTTGTGGTAGAAGTGTGCACCATAGTCTTCCTTCGGTCTTTTACTTTACTTATCTTAGAAAGAGGTGCAAAAATACCTAAGGAAAAATGTAGACATTTGGTTAGGGTTAAGCAACTAAAAGCATTTCAAATAAAGAGGCAAGTACAATTTAGTAATAAAATATGTAACTTCTTTTTTAGTGACTCTGTGTCCTACAGTGAGTGACAAAAAAGAAAAAAAAAGGCATAGTACTTGCACTCAAAGTGTTTACAATCTAATTGTCAAGACACACACACACACAATACTTTAAGAACCACATCATGTTGTTGTTGTTGCTAGCTGGCACCAAGTTGGTTCTGACTAATAGTGACCCTATGTACAATAGAATGAAACATCTCAGTCCTGCACCATCCAAGGACTGTTCCCTCCTGAGAACATGTCCAACGACATGAGACAATGTCTCACCATCTTTGCTTCTAAGGAGCATTCTGGCCATACTTCTTTCAAGACATATTTCTTCATTCTTCTGGCAGTCTGTGGTATATTTAATATTCTTCACCAACACCATATTTCAAAGGCACTAATTCTTCTTTGGCCTTCCTTATTCACTGTCCAGGTTTTTCATGCATATAAAGCAAATGAAAATACCATGGTTTGGATCACATGCACCCTAGTCCTCAAAGTGACATCTTTGCTTTTTAACGTCAAAGACATCTTTTGCAGCAGACTTGCCTAATGCAGTATGTTCGATTTCTTGACTACTGCTTCCATGGACAAGAACCACATAAGGTATACATAATCAGGTGTTAAGTACAATTTTGGAAAAAGAGAAATGAGTAAGGGTAATAGTTCTCTACTACTATTTCTGGCTTAGCTATTGTCCAGTGTGTTGCATGGTATATACATCTGTCTCATTTTCCACTGTCTCTCTCCTTTAAATAGGGGTATGCTGTGCCTGACCTAACATAAGGCTAATCCTTACATTTGTGCACTGGATTCCATCCCACTAACATTTTAAGGATTTTCCTCCTATAATTATCCCCACTCTCTTCTGCAACATCAATTTCTCCCTCTCTCTTCTATTATCAGTGTGTAAAGATATAATGTAACATCTGCTATCTTTAAAAAGCCCTCCCTAAATTCACAATCCCCTAATTAACTACATAAGTAACCTGGAGGAAAGTTTTAGCTAAAAATGATAAAAGAGTAAAATTTGTTTATTTTAAATTATTTCTTATTAATTTAAATAGCATCTACCTTACCATATTTGGGGGCACATTTAAAGTACTGGACTTTTCCAACACTTCCATTGTTTTTTCCTTCTGGTTCATCCAATTCAATGCCAGCCCATTGCCCACTTGCAAATTCAGTTGTTCCACAAAATCTTAATGTTCCAACCTAAAGAAAATATAGTATCAGAATAACTTTTGAATATAATTAGTAATTCTAAGTATCCTATTTTTGCAAATTTACTTTGCCATGGAAGTTTTTAAGAATCTATCCTCGGAAGGAAGGTTGGGCAATCCTACTTCCGTAGTGATACTGCCTCGGAAACCCAAGGAGGGGTCGCTATGAGTCAGGGCTGACTTGATGGCACATAACAACAACAACAACAACAACATCCTCTAAAAGTATACATGAGAACTAGAAATATTACCAGGGACAAAAAGGGCCATTAAATAATAAT
>NW_006921641.1:9479893-9497022 GCF_000298275.1 Orycteropus afer afer
AAAAACCAGTCCCTGGGTGGTACAAATGGTTAACACACTAGGCTGCTAAGTGAAAGGTTAGAGGTTTGAATCCAACCAGAGGCACCTCAGAAGAATGGCCTGGTGATCCTCTTCTGAAAAACAAGCCATTTAAAAAAAAAAAAAAATCCTATTGAGCACAGTTCTACTCCGACACACATGGGGTCACCATGAGTAGGAGTCAACTCAACTCAGTGGGAACTGCTTTTTGTTCTTGTTTTTCATCCAAAACAGCAGGATACAAATTTAAAAGAAATCATGTAAAATATGTTCTTAGATCATAATGGAATTAAACCAGAAATCAGCAGCAGAAAGACACATGGAAAATCTCCAAATATCTGGAAATTAAAAAACAAACTCCTAAATTATCCATTAGTGAAAGAGAAAACCCCAAGGAATTATAATGAATTGAATGAAAATGAGAACACAATATAGGAAAATGTGTGTCATGAAGCAAAAGCAGTGCTTAGAGGGAGATTTATAGCATGAAATGTTTTATTAGAAGAAAAGAAATGTCTCAAATCAGTGATCTAAGTTTCTACCTTAAGGAGTTAGAAACTGAAGACATTAAGCAAGCAAAAGGAAGGAAATAATAAAGATAAAAGAAATTGAGAGCAGATAAACAATAAAGAAAAATCAGTGAAACCAAAAGTTAATTCTTTGGAAAGATCAATAAAATAAACTTTTAAATGGATTGACCAAGGAAATAGAGAGAAGACACAAATTACAAACATTGTAAATGACAGGGAGCTATGGTGGCGTAGTGCCTAAGGCATTTGACTGCTGACCAGAAGCCTGATGGTTCAAAACCACCAACCACTCCTGTAAATGACAGAGAGATCATTAACAGGATAACAGAAAATACAGTGAACAACTTTTGGGGTAAAAAGGAGGGGGGCCTCTGATGGCACTGTGGTTAAGGCATTGGGCTGATAACCAAAGGGTTGGCAGTTTGAACCCATCAGCCACTCTGTGGAAGAAAAATGAGGAGGATTGCTTCTGTAAAGATTTATACCCTTGAAAACACAAAGAGAGATCTTCAGTCATTAAAGGGATGACAGGAACTACTATGAACAACTTTAGAGCCATAAATCTGACAAATGAAATAAAATGTTTCAATTCCTTATAAGACACAAATTGTCAATGCTCACTCAAGGGGGAAAAAAAACAAACCTGAGTTGAATTTCTAGTTAAAAACTTTAAAATAAACAAATTGATCATACAAATAAATGAAACAGAATAGAATCCAAAAATATATACTCTACAAAGGCAGAAGATAATTCAACAGAGAAAGAAGTCTTTTCCAAAACATGATGCTAGAGGACCAACAATAGATGACAGCCAATACAAGTCCAACTCACCCTTCATTGATTTTCACGAACAGCAAACAGAGATCTGTGCACCTATTCTCATTCACTATCACACCTACCAGGAGACAGGTGGTTGATGACTAAGTACTGCAAACTAGCGAATAAAAGATCACAGTACCCAGCTTACTAAGATATATCACAACAAAGAAAAAAAAAAAATCTTAGGCAAATCACAGCAACATACAATCACCAATTAAAAAATGTCACAATGTCTCAGTGAAAACAGACCATCACAGTCCACACAAAGAAGCAAGATAAAGTAGTAGAAACAAGGGACCAGGATACAGACCTAGAAAACATCCCTGAGGAAGAAGCAGCATTGGAACTCCCTGATAAGGAATTCAAAACAATTACATTTAGGTACCTTCAACAGATTGAGAGACAGATCAAAGAAAACACTGACAAACAAAGAAAAACACAGACAAAACTCTCGAACAATTTCAGAAGACAATACAAGAACAAAATGACAACAAAAATTAAAAATTAGAAATGATACAAAATCTACAGATAGAAATCCAGAAGATTAACACTAACTTCTCAGAAATGGATAACACATTGAACAGGCAAAGGAGTAGAATCAAATCAATGGAAGATAAAATTAGTGACATTGAAGACAAATACCTCAATACTACTTTGGTAAGGGAACAAACAAAAAAAAGATCAAAACAAAATGAAGAAAACAAAAGATTCATATGGCATACCATCAACAGGAATAACCTAAGTGTAACTGGAATTCCAGAACAGGAAAAGACAAATAAAACCATAGAGAAAATTGTCAAAGATTTGTTGGAAGAGAATTTCCCTTATGTGATGAAAGATGAGAATATATCCATTCAAGAAATTCAACAAACCGCAAACAGGATAGACTGCAAAAGAAAATCACCAAGATACATCATAATCAAACTCACCAAAACCAAAGACAAAGTAAGAATCCTGAAAGCAGCATGGGAAAAATGAAAAGTTACCTACAAAGGGTAAACAATAAGACTAAGCTCAGACTTCTCAGCAGAAACCAAGCAGGTGAGAAGGCAATGGGAGGGTATATAAAAAACCCTAAAAGAAAAAGATTTCCAACCAAGAATTATGTACTCAGCAAAATTGTCCTACAAACATGACAGTGAAATTAGGACATTTCCAGATAAGCAATAATTAAGGGAATTTGTTAAAAGCATACCCTTACAAGACATGTTAGAAGAAGAACCAACAACAGCAAAAAAACAACCAATGATAAATACACATGATGACATAACCCAGAAACCAACCCAGAAATGGAAGCATCCAAAGGAAAATAAGCTTACAAGAGGGACCAGAGACATCAATTATCAAATGAGAACAACTACAAACCAAAAAGAGGGGAAAAAGAAAGAAAGAAAGAACAAAAAAACCAGTAGGTACAGAACTTCTAAATGATGTGGAAGTCAAGACAACTGTGAGATAGAATGGACTGTTCTAAACATAGGAAGAAAATTATAAATCATAAACCTCAAAGAAAAATAACAGATCTTCACATCAAAATAAAAAAGAGGACAAGCATAAATATTTAGCAAATACTAAAACAACAGCAATGAAGGAAATGATAACACAATTGATAAACAAAATGAGCTCAGCACAGAAAATTATATGGAACAAAGAAATCAGCAACACCATGAAAAAACACATAACAATGACAGCCACAAATTCACACTTGTCAATAATTACACAAAATAAACGGATAAAATCCATCCCTCAAGAGATGGAGAGTTGCAGACTGGATAAGAAAACAAAACCCATGAATATGCTGTCTACAAGAGACATACTTTAGAGACAAAGACAAAAATAGAAAATCAAAAGTTGGAAGAGATACATCAAGCAAATGGTAATCAAAAAAGAGCAGGAGTGGCAATATGAATTTCTGATAAAATTGACTTTAAGACAAAAACCACCATAAGAGACAAGGAAGGACATTGTATTATGATTAAAGGATCGATGGACCAAGAGGACATTATCATAATAAGTATCTATGCACCCAATGAAAGAGCCCTGAAATACAAAAATCAGACTTTAACAGAATTGAAAATGCAAACAGATGACACCACAGTAATAGCAGGAGATTTTAATATACCACTTTCAATCAAAGATAGAACACAACTGGCAAGGAACTCAACAAAGTTGCAGAACTAAACAGTACAATCCACCAACTTGACCTTATAGACATCTACAGAGCACTTCACCCAGCAACAGCACAATATACATTCTTTTCCAGCGCACATGGAACATTCTCCATGATAGACCACATTAGGCCACAAACCAAGCCTCAATAAATTAAAAAAAAAAAAAACCATGATGCTAGAATATAGCTAACTGCATGCAAAAAAAAAAAAAGGAGTTCTGGTGGCGCAGTGCCTAAGGCATTTGACTGCTAACCAGAAGGTTAGCAGTTCAAACCCACCAGCCACTCCATGGAAGGCAGATGGGGCAATCTACTTCCATAAAGATTTACCATCTTGGAAACTCAGTGGGGGTTGCTATGAGTCAGAATCCAGTAGATGGCAGTGGGTTTTTTTTTTTTTTTTTAATATGTAAAAAAAGAAAAAGAAAAAAGGCCATACTTAATACCCTATACAAAACTAACTCAAAATTAAATATAAAACTAAAAGTAAAGCTTAAAACTATAAGATTTCTAGAAAACACAGAAGATAATTTCTCAGCTGTGACACCAAAAGCATAATTCTTAAAAGAAAAAGTTGAAAAACTGGATTTCATCAAAATAAAAAAATGTCTGCTCCTTGAAAGACACTGTTAAGAAAATGAAAAGACAAGCAACAAACTGAGAGAGAATATAAATGAGACCAGTCTGGCCATGAGTTGGTAAGTGTTAAAGCAAGTTGACTGGTATATGTATGTTCATTACACTTTTACATAGCTCACAATTTCCAAAATAAAAAGTAAAAACCATAAAATAACTCTTTAAAAAGTCCATTCTCAAACTTTCTTTGTTGGTTACCAGGGGTGGAAGGGGAGGGGGAGGAACACTGCAAAAATAAATAATAATAATAATAATAAAAGTCCATTCTCAGACATACTACAGGAATACTACAAAAGCTGAATATCAATCCTATATACATATATAAATGCTATGCATTCATAATTTTTTTATATTTTAGCTCCATGGTAAACACCCTATGAATGCATTCTTTTGGAAGCTGATGACTATCACTGTTAAAATAATAGTTTGGAAGTAGTTTTGTTTCATTTTTAATGCAATTTGCTCAATAAGTCTAATCTTTAAATTTCAGTTTTCTGGAAAAGTTAGCCCCCTTCCCACAAAATCACCCAAACATCAAGAAGTACTAATATTAGAAAATTCAATATCCAAGCAGGAATTCTGTTTCATTCTCCAGAATGAGTTCTTTATTAACTCCAAAGTTAGTTGTTTGTTTGTTTGAAAAAAAAAAAAAAAAAAAGAGTTTCATAAAAGAGAGCCTGGCAATAAGTGAATGTCATAAGGAAATAGGCTTTGGAAAGACAGAGATGCCCGGAGCACTTCCAGTGAGGGGCAGGGAAGAGTCATCTTTTCCATATACATTTTCATTATCAGTTTAATATAATGGCTAAGATTTCCCTATCTGGGGGACCCGAAAGCTAAACACCATGAATGGTGAGGGTCTCCTTTGCTCAATTTCAGCGAGGTTGTAGTGGGGGAGAAGCACCATGGTGAGCCAAGGGAGGGAGGTGCAAGGAACAATCTGCAGGCTGGATCATTTCTCATCTTCTGCCTCTAAACTCGCACAAATGTCCTACTATACTGAACTCTCTTCCCATTGAAATAAAGACACTGTCAAGTTCAAACAGTTCCTATTTTCAAATCGTACTTTATATTATACTTTAATCTAAGTCTCACAATTTCCATTAAGTGTCTTTCTACCTACATACTGAACCTTTTTTAAAAAATCTTAAAATTCTGGCCATCCTGTATGCAGTCCTTGGCACACAGGCCATGGGCATGATGACCAAGGAGTAGCTTAAGGTGACAGTTAGTTATTTACTATACCTTCTGTCCTGCAATAACAACACGATCCCCCAACTTCAGGCCAAGTGATGTCAGCATCGTCTTGCCCATGACATGATCATAATTTGGAAGCGTCGCCTTTGAGATATCACACGACAGAGGCACTGCATCTAATAGCATCTGCTTGATTTCTTTGGCAGTTGCTGCTGCATCTGCCATTTCTAATGGCATATCTACTGGGTCTGGAACAACATCAGCAGGCATCTGTCCTTTGTCATTCTACAAAATAAATAAATAAATAAATTCATATTTATACAGACCTCTACAGAGTCAAGAGGAGCTCTGGTAGCATAGTGCCTAAGGCATTTGACTGCTAACTAGTGATACTGCCTCAAACCCAAGGAGGGGTCACTATGACTCAAATCCAACTCGAGGACAGTGAGTTTGTTTTTTCTACAGAGTCAAAGAAAATTATTTTTGCAGAAATTTTAAGTTAAATCCATTCATCACTTACTTATTCAGAAATATTTATTGTGCTAAATTGAATATGTGAAAGTGTTGAAATGGCAAATGTTCTGTCATATATATTTTACCAGTTTAAAAAAAAAAAAATTACTGAGTACCTACTATATGCCAGACACAGCTCTAAGGTGCTAGAGACACCACAGTAAAGAAAACAAAAAGTCCTGTCCTCAAAGAGCATATATTCTGGTAGCTGTTGTTATGTGCCGTTGAGTCGGACCTGACTCATAGTGACCCCTCCTTGGGTTTCCGAGGCAGTATCACTATGGAAGTAAAAACTGGGGACTAACTGATGAACTTAAGCAGAAAGAAAAGTGGCAAAGAATTAAGGAGGAGAAGGAAAATAAGAAAGTGACAGGGCAGAGGAAGCTTTTTCAAACATTACACTGTTCTCTGCCCATCCGAGTCCTTCATAAGAAGTCACAGACCCAATTAAGAATTTCTGCTAGAGTGAGTCACTGTTATTTATATAAGGAATAGAAAAGTGAGAACCACTTTCTCAAAGACAATAAAATACTATAGGATTTGAAGATTATGAAATTCAATCCTGTGTGTTAACTTTGCACATTAATGATATTATCACTGTGAAAAAAATATATTTTTTCTTTTAAACATTTAATATTTAAAGGTTCATTTCATTCTTAAATGTTTATTTTTTAACTTTCCAAATGAAACTTCTTTCCAAAAAAATTTAAAGTATGATTTAATAGAAAAACTCAATGTGCATACTCATTTTAATTTAACAGCTTACTTTTCATAAACACGTTGACAATGCATATGAAAGATATCTAAAGTCAAAGATTATGACAACATAAGGGGCATCTTACTTTCCTGAATGGAAATAAGTTTTGTAGAGCTTATCAATATAAGAGGACTGAAATTCACCGTTATGCCTTAAGTTTATTTCAGATAAAGTTTATCATCACTACTATTTATATGTGGCACAAAAATATAAATTACCTGCTCAAGTAAGAGTCCATTATAATATTCAATTCTTTCATGGGAGATAACATAAGGCTTAATTCTTTTCTTTCCCCTTTTAAATTAACCTCTTACCCTAAATGCGGGATTTGCTCCATGCTCCAATAAGCATTTCACAGCACCTGCACACAAGTTGTATGCTGCAATATGCAGAGCAGTTCCAAAGTTAAAGTCACTGCAAGTGGCATCCACATCTGCAATTAACACCATAAGACTATTAACTGAAAATTTAAATTTACCTATTATAATTTAAAAGGAGACAGGGTTTCAGGGGAGGATGTTGTTTTGTTTGTTGTTTTTTAAATTATTGATGAATCTTAAACCAATCCCCCCAAATGCACCATTTCACAACGGAACAACATCTTCATATCACAACCTGGTTAACTAGGACTACAATAAAATTTAATTATAAAATGGACTGATATTTTCATGAGTTTTCCAACTACCACAAACTAAACCATACTTAACAGCAATAATGGCAGTAATTCATATTTGTAAAAAGCATCTATCCTAACACAAGCACTCATTAAACCTCTTGCATATTTGCTACGACATCTACAGCAAGGTAGTCAGGTTTAAGTCAAGGATCAGCAAACTATGGCCCACATGCCAAATCCAACCCATCACCTGTTTTTGTAAACAGTTTTATTGGAACATACTCACACACGCACATTTATTCTCCATAGCTACTTTCATGCTTTAACAGGGGACTTGTGTAGCTGCCACAGAGACCATATGGTCCACAAAGCCTAAAATACTTACTACCCAACCATGGTAGGTAAATAAGGCAGAATTTTCAAACAAAGAATCAGCAAAAGCCTAATTAACATAGGAATGTTTACCCATAAAATTGGTTCATAATACTCTATACAAGAAATTAATTTGGGCTTCATAATAAGAAAATGAATCCTGCAATTCTAAGAACATTTTAACAACAATCAGAAAATCATTATTATACAATTCTTAAACACAGGAAACACATCAGATTTGGGAATCACATTTTGAATGCTTACTCTAACAAGGGTTTAATATACCTCTGGTTCTGCAAGGCCTACCTTCACGTAAACCACACAACCCCATACGTTCTATCTCCAACATGCTCCTGAGTTATTACTATCAACAGAGGCTTCCTTACTAACATCATTCAAAAATAAAATGAAAAGGTAAAATTTAAGGAGAAAATTGGCAATTATACAAAGTGGAAGTTAGGAACAAACATTTTAGGAAATTTATTATTCTATCTCTAAAACATGTCTTCTACATATGGGAAAAGTATTATATACTGTCGTAAAGCATTGCACTTGCTCTCATTTCTTTTTCTCAAAAGAAAACTGACCCACTGAAAGAACCAGAGAGAAAGTCAAAATACCAGGAGTGTAATGTAGATATTCTAATGTTCATCTGGAACTGTGATGGTACAGTGGTTAAGGTATTCAGCTGCTAACCAAAAGGTCAGCAGTTCAAACCTACCAGCCACTCTATGGGAGAAAGATGAGGCAGTCTGCTTCCATAGAGATTTACAGCCTTAGAAACCCTATGGGGCAATACTACTCTGTCCTATAGGGTCACTGTGAGTCAAAATCAACTCAGTGGATTGGGTAAGCAAATTTCAGTATATCACCACCAAAGTGTGTGGTAGACAGAAGACCTGAAGTTTTATTATTTAAGGAGAATCAGAATTTCAAAACTGAGTGCCATCAAAAATATATATTCTGTATTATCTGACTGCCTACCTCTGAAGGCTTTCTTTCCTCTACCTCTGGCTACACAAGCTATACAAAAGAATTACATAGCATATGGATTCAATTACATAATTATAAAAGCCATGTTTTCTTGGGTAATACTGCTCTTTTTATGCCTTTGGTAATAGTATAATAGTTACTCAATAAAATTTTTTTTTAAAAAAAATGCATTGACCCATGTCACTTTAGTTTTGTGTATTTCACTGTACATAAATCACATTTCAATAAAATGTATTTTTTAATTTTTTTTTTTAAATGGTATAGGAGACCATATGGAAAAAGATGGAGCAGGAATAAAAATTTCCTTGAATTAAAATTTTTCTGACACTAAAAAAGTTTTCAATTAATAGCTTCTAATGGTGATCTTCTAGCACTTGCCTTTTGGTTTCGATGTCTTCAAAATCACTCTCACCAGCTCCGGGACATCAAAGTAAGCAGCATAATGCAAAGCATTCATGTTGGTCCAACGACTCCGCAGACTAGCATCTGCTCCCCGATCCATAAGTTGAGTTGCAAATTTTACAGCTGTCTCAACATCACCTAAAGAAGATTTGCTAAGTTATTTTTCTTTTAGTCTTCAGTACAAAATCTAACTTCCAATGGATAGCTATTTACTACCTCATTTAAAAAGCCAAAGCCAATGGCATACTGCATATGCTCTTATACCTCAGAAACTTTACTTTCAGAAATTTATTCTAAAGAAACCACACTCAGGGTTGTGGACAAACACTTTACTATAAAGATATTCATCACAGCACTGTTTACTATGACTGAAACTCTGAAACAACCTAAAAGTAAGTAAGAAATAGGTTAAACAAACTGATATGATGGAATTCTACGAAATCATTACAAACATACTAGACCAGTGCTACTCAATAGACCACTGCCAGTCTGCAAGCTGTAACTTCTTTTTGGACTTTTTGTAATTCTTTTTCTTTTTCCCTATGAAATGTTTCTTCTGATTATATGAATTCAAATGTAATTTATGTATTTTGAAAAGCATTTCGGCTTCTGTTTTTGTATGTCTATTTTGTGTGTGTCTTTTTAACTCCTTTTTTTTTTTTTTTTTTTTAATTTTACAAAAGTATCAGCCCATGATGGATTAGGGGGAGAAAAAGGCCCTTCGCCACCAATAGTTTGAAAAGCACTATATCAGATGATCAAAGCACAAAGAGATGTTCACAATATATAGTTAAATAAGTGAGGCAGCTTTATAAAATGGTATAGCATAGGACAACACCAACTGTGGAAAATATGCACATGTATTGTATACACAGGAGAAGACCAGATAGGCCTAAAGACTAGGGCCTGGTGAGGAATGAGACACTGGGAAAACTGACCTTGGACTACCACACCCTTGCTGTTAACCCTCAGGAAGGTTCTAAGGTGTTAACAGGTGTTCTCATCTAGTAAGCAAACAGGATATAGCCTGTTCCAGAAAACTGGAGGTGCCAAGACAGTATAAAGATCCCACTGAGAAAATGTAGGGAAAGGAACAAGATTTTTGGAAGAACTTAACTGAATCCTCAAAGAGCTTTAGTGAAGCAATGGTTAAAGTATTTGGCAGCTAACCAAAGGTCAGTGGTTCAAACCCTCCAGATGCTCTATGGGAGAAAGATGAGAAAGTCTGCTTCCATAAAGACTGACAGCCTTGGAAATTCTATGGGAGTCGCTATGAGTTCAAATAGACTCAATGGCAGTGAATTTGGTTTGGTTTGGTTTAACGCAATCAATCCTCATGTATTCAGGCAGTATTACCAGCAGCTGGGTGCTTTCATAGGTACTTGAAGGATGGGAATTACATCCCTCCGACTGCCATAAACATAGATTATATAAGCACAGATACAGATTTTCTAAATAATTAATGGAATTAGCAAGTACTTACCAATACCATGAGCTCCAGATTTGCAGGTATAATGTAAAAGAGTCATATCTGTCAATCCATCTCTGTCGTTCACATTGCAACCTCTCTTAAGAATCTCAGGAAACCAGGGAAAATATGATTACAATGTGACTACTGAAGTGTGAGTTGATTTCCAATCAATGCTGAGGAACAAACTTAGTTCATCATATCCAAATTAGTTTTCAATAAAATACATAGATAGAACTGGCTTCTCTTAAGGATAAATTTTAAATGTGCACCCAACAACAGTTATGAAAATTTAACTTATCACTTGACTGGAGAAAATTGTTAAAGAGTACTTCAAAGTAAGCCAACACTCCATGTCCCTTAACCCTGTCAAAAAATAAGCAAACTTTTCTTTCTAATGGTTGTAATGGTTCAATGCAGTAAATTACTTAATACAGTCCTTTTAATCATAATGGTCTTATAACTCCCCACATAACAATTGGGAAGGACCATGCAAATGAGGTGCTTGTTGCCCACCAAGAATACTGGACACCTTGCTAATAATGCAATTAAGGTGCATAGCACCCTTGTATAAGTGGGACAATGCGAATAAGGTGTATGGAACCCTAACAAGGGGATTGGTCAATGATGCCATCCCACTAGGCTCAAAATGAACCACCACAAGGGCAGGAAGATGGAACCTCATGACCACCAAGAAGAGATAGGAGCCGACCATGCTCTTTGAACCTGGGGTCCCTGTGCTGAGAATCTCCCAGACCCTGGAGACAGAGAAAGAGAGAGAGCTGTAACACCAGAGATGGTGCACAACAGCAAGAAACAGAGGCAGAGAAACAGCAGCAGCAGAACCAGGAGACTGGTGCAAGATGGTGCAGTGGGCCCAGCCCATGGAGCAAGGTGGCTACAGTAGGTATGCTGACCCACAGGGTAAGTTGAGTGCCTTTGGGCTAAGGCTTACTGGCACAGTGCAGTGCCTTCAAGTAGTTATTGGCAGACCTAAAGAACTTTGCTAACACTCACCAGAGCACAGCAAAGGCTGGATTGAGGGGTAAAGGGGCTGAAGGGTCAAGGAACCAAGGGATGGAAGAGTCAAGAGGCTGAGGGCCAGAGAGAACCTTGCCTGGGCATGGCTCAGAAGAGGCTGTCCTGATTAAAGAGCTGTATCCTGAGGTATTATTGATCCTGAATTGTAACCTGTTACTTCCCTAATAAACCCAGTAACTCTGAGTATGGTCTGTGAGCTCTGTGTGCCCATTACAACAAATTATCAGACTCATCAGAAAAGTAGAGAATGCAGTGGATGGGACAGTTGGTGTGAGAATTGGTCAAAAGGTTGGAGAGAGGAGGTATGTCTGACCTCTGCTTCACAGGAATCAGCCTTGGTCTGATGATGATGGTGATGCTTCACCCCTAGTGAAGCTAGACAGGAGTTTGGATGGTGCCTCCACCCCATTTTTTTTGCAAATGGTATTTGAAAAAAGTGTAAGCTATCTCTTCCTATAAAACATGCAGGTGAAAGAACCCACTTATTTTTCCATATGCCCCCTTCCCCAGGAATAAATTTATTTGAAAAAATTATATTTAAGCCTACATATTTGCCAAACCACCTAAATGTGTAGATAGAACATGTTGCTAATCAAATCCCTTAATGAAATGCATCAAAAAATTTTTGCAAAATTAATTTCTACAAAGAAAAGAAATAAGAAAATGCCCCTCTGCTTCTACCAAGAGTTTGTAATGGCAAAATTCCAAATGTAAGAAAGTAATGTATATGAGGAAATAATGGGAAGAATGCAGTACTAACTCACTGCCCATGAAGAACCTGGAAATACAAAGAACAAGCATCAGAATGTCAAAAGGGCCTATTCTTCAATCACCACCCTTCCAGCCAGATGGAAAAACAATTCTTCAGCATTAACAATCCTAATAATGCAAACCTTCAAATTTAAGAATCTCTTACCTCATTTCCAATAATGTCAATGTTCTGCTGGACCTGAGGAACCCACTGTCTTAAAATAGCAAATAACTCTGACACCGAAGTTTTGGGATCAAAGAGAATTTCCTGGCATGATGCATCATTAGGATCAAAGAAAGAAAACTCTGAAATAAAAATATATAATTAAAATTTATCAAAAGCTTCAAACAAACATACTGAAAATAATTTATTACTCTTTAGAGTAAGAGGAAGATTCTAGTGATAAAAACTGTTTTAGATGCTAGGAAAAGCAAGTGTACATTAAGCAATTCTCAAGACCAAAGTCAAGATGGCCAACAAGTATGAGAATGAGATTTTCACATATCATCTCACACTTAATTTGAGATGAAACAAAATGTGAGTCCCCAGATCTCAAAGTCTGAACTTCCTAAAGTACTATTTCTATGGCACAGAAAATCTGTCAAACTTTATTGATACTTTGCCTCTCAAAATATAGATATATTATGAATAAATACATCTAAACCTATTATTCAAACCAAAAAAAAATTACTGAAACATACATAAAAGAAGAAACATATTATTCTAGTATATTAACAGTATACCAGAACTTCATATAATTTTAAATATTCTTTTTACTTTTTTGTAGTTTCCTAATTTTCTGTAATAAGCATATAATTACTTTCTCCCCACTGGAGAAGCATGAGGGAAACTGCTATTCCAATCAATAAAGAAGCAATATCCGACAGCACAAAATGAAAGGAATCTAGGGGCAAAGTGACTGGGTTATTCAGGAATCTGTATTTGTAAAACCATGGAATACCAGACAAAATGGAACGCATGATCCAAATATTTCTAAAAACTTTCTAAGACTCAGATAAAAGTTAGATATTCCTTATGGATTAAGAATAAAAGAGAATGGGTCATGAAAGAAATAAAATCTTATGAGAGATGAAAATCAGATTCTATGTTCTGAACAATTTTAAAAAACGGAAGGAATTTTTTTAAAAAAAAGCAGAAGCATCAAAGGAAGGGAAGCAATGGAGGACTTACTACAATGGCTAAGCACTTACAATTTAACAAAAACCAAACCAAATATGTGCCGTCGAGTCAAACCCAACTCATAGCAACCCCTCCTTGGGTTTCCGAGGCAGTATCACTATGGAAGTAGGATTGCCCAACCTTCCTTCTGAGGAGTGGCTGGTGGGTTTGAACCGTCAGCCGTCTGGTTAGCAGGCAAGTGTCTTAGCCACTATGCTACCAGAGCTCCCCCAGAGCTCCATACAATTTAATAAGCACCTTACAAATCCTCACAAACACTGTACTTGACAGGTAGTATTTCTCTCATTTGGCAGATGAGGAAACTAAAGTTCAGACTAAATAATTTGCTCAAAGTCACACACTTACTGAATTGCAAATTCGGGATAGAAAACCAGGTCTGTCTCTAAAGTCTATCTTCTTTCCTCTATCATGCTGCCTCCCCAAGGGAAGTCACTACTGACCTCAGAATACATGCACAGTGGGATTCGTGTTTTTTATTTTCTTCTTTGTATTTTCACATATTATCAAAACTATATTATGTATAAAAACACAAAACCATCTGCCATCAAGTTGATTCCAACTCATGGTAATGCCATGTGTGTCAGAGTAGAACTGAGCTCCATAAGGCTTTCAATGGATGCTTTTTCAGGAGTACAACACCAGGCCGTTCTTCTAAGGCACCTCTGGATGGACTCAAACTACTAACATTTCAGTTAATAACCAAGTGTATTAACTGTTTACACCAGCCAAGGGCTCCTCTACTATGCATCACAAAAGATGAAAGAGAGGCACAAAACCAAGGACATGTATAAAAGTACTGCAGTAATCCATTAGAAGAGAATCAGAAAAACGAAAGCTAGACTGAGATACAACCTAAAAGCTGACATAACAAAATGGTCCTTTAACTACATTCAGAAAAGAAAAACTGCAAAATAAATAAATAGACATCCAACTTGGAGAAGCACCTTGCATAGTTTCTTGAACATAGATTTGGGTGTGTTTTTTATAAATAAACAGCAGTTAATTAGATTTTTGTTGTTACTGCTATTTAATTCATTCACTAAATATTTATGAATCAATCACTTCCCCATGCATTGGGGATTTCTAGTGGGGGCAATTTTCCAAATACACATCAAGTCAGACTCTCCTGCATGTATCCATAAGGAGACATGGACCTGACTGTTTACTATGGCAGTGATTATAATAGCAACAAAACTATAAACAGGAATGTCTGTCCATAGAAGATGGGTAGAATATAGCACAGTCATGGGGTAAAGTCTAAGCTAATTTACAATTAAATGAATTTGGTATCTAAGTCATGTTATCAATAAGGATATACCAAAAACCAAATTCACTGCTGTTGAGTCAATTTGACTCATAGCGATCCCTCCTTGGGTTTCTGAGGCAGTATCTTTATGGAAGTAGATTGCCCAATTGAACAATTTCAAGTGGTCAAACATATGTGTAATTGGAAGGGGGTGGGGTACATAAAAAATATTTGAAGAAATTATCATTTCCCAAATTTGATGACAACTAAAACCCTCAGATCAAGAATCTCCACAAACCCTAAGAACAATAAACATATAATTATAGCACAGTACATCATAATAAAAATTGTTCTTAGCCAATCTTAAAAGCAACCAAGAAAAAAAAGTCATATTCTAAACAGAGAAACAAAGATAAGGAAGAGAGGAGATTTCCCATTAGAAAGAGTGTAAGTGAGAGTGAGAAGACAGCAGACAAACATCTTTAAAGTACTAAAAAGAAAAAAACTTACCAACCTAGAATTCTATATCAAGCAAAAATATTTTTTCAAAATAGAAGGCAAACTAAAGACTTGTTCAGACATATAAAGGCTGAAAGAATTCATCATGGCAGATGTGCACTACAAAGAAATGTGCAGGCAGAATGAAAAGGATGCTAGATGGCAACTGGATCTACGCAGAGGAGTGAGGAGCACTGGAAATGGTGGCTACCTATTTATAAGGGTAAATAAGATTTTATTATTATTATCTAAATCTCTTTAAAAGACACTTTACGGTTTAAGCAAAAATAATAACAATATAATGTGGGATTTATAACATACGCAATGTGCATTCTATGTAAATAGCTCTAAAGGCATTTTCAAAATCAAATGATTCCAAAAATCTTTGCATAAGGACAGCATATATACTCTTTTGGGGTAACTGTCATAGTACCTAAGGTATTTGACTGCTAACCCACCAGTCACATCTTGGAAGGAAGATTGGGCAATCTAGTTTCTTAGAGATACCACCTTGGAAACTCAAGGAGGGGTCGCTATGAGTCGGATTCAACTCTACAGCAGTTGAGTTTGATTTTTTTGGCTTTTTGGCCTGGCAAGTCAAAACTGAACTGAATGTCTAAGGTCTGGATTGGGTTGGTTTGGTTTGTTTTGTTTTCCTTTGTTTCTTCATTTTAATCCCATTAGTCAATCTCACATTCAATGACTTCCCATTACACATAGATAAAGTACAAATTCCTCACCAAGGCCTACAGGAGCTGCAGGATCTGGCCCCTGCCTTCCACTCTGACTTCATTTCCTGCCACTCTGCCCCACAATCACTTTGCTGCTCAGCCACAGTGGCCTTCCATTAATTCTTAGGATACACCAACATTTTGCCCAACTCTGTACCTTTATTCTTCGATGACCACCTCACTCACAGTAGCCCCTTGCCTGTATTATTCTTTATTGTAGCACTATGGTTCTTTTCTCTATAACACTCATTATAACCTATAGTATTTTCATTTTATTTATTTGTTTACTGTCTGCTTCCCTATAGAATATCCATCTTGGTCGCTGTGGTATACATAGCATCTAGGACAGAACACCTACCATTTAATAAAAAAAAAAAAAAAAAAATACTCACTGCCATCAAGTCAAATGCGACTCACAGCAACCCTTCCTTGGGGTTCAGATGCGGTATTTCTGCAGGTAGAGTGCCCAGTCTTCCTCTAACAAATACTTGCTCAGCAATATAATTCTCTATGCTGCTTTTTAAGAGGACATTGACAAACTACAGTGTACTGAGAAGAAAACAACTGGCGTTAGAAGGGTCTAGAAATACTGACAATGGGGAACCAGTGAAGAACTAGGATGGGTAGTCAAAGGACACACAGTGTAAATATTCTGATTATCTTCAAACATTTGAAGGCCACATATTAAACTAGTACCAGCTGGTGGCTGGGGAACAAACAGAGAAGGTGAAGAGAAAGGTGGACTGAGTTGTGGACTTTTGCCGGTCCGGAGGACACCGCCATTTTGTAGGTTTAAAAAGCGGCTTGACTGTTTTGGATATTTAAGGAGACAGCGCTGTCACAGATTCCTGTGGTGGTAGGACTTAAGAATTAACCTAAAAATCACCCTGCTAGCTAGGGACTGCACCGAGGACTGTGCACGGTGACTAGGGAACAAACGGAGAAGGTGAAGAAAAAGGTGGGTTGAGCTGTGGACTTTTGCTGGTCCGGAGGGCACCGCCATTTTGAAGGTTTAAAAAGCAGCTTGACTATTTTGGATATTTAAAGAGACAGCGCTCTGGCAGATTTCTGGGGCTTAAGAACATGTTCTGCTTTCCAGCAACCCCAAGGACACTCGGGGCCTGCAAGACTGAAAAGGCCAACGATAAAAAACCACCAAGAAAAGCCTGAA
>NW_006921641.1:9499777-9511665 GCF_000298275.1 Orycteropus afer afer
TTAAAAAAAAAGCATTATATCAGGAAAAAAAAAATAATAAATAATAAATAAACTAGTACCAGCTGGCCAAAGCTTCAGGGAGACATTTTTGAGTCTGTATAGAAAAACCATTTTCTTTTTACAACTACAGCTTTTTAACGATGAATGCACCACTTTCATTACTTTCCCACTATTGAAGATATTTAACAGGCTGATTCAGTTATCTATCAGAAATTCTGAAAACGGAATTTCTATACTGGTAGATGAATAGGAAAAGTTAAACTATAGATCCATCACAATTCTCTAAGAATCTATAATTCTACTAATACAATCAATGATTAATTTCCGTTATAAAAGGGGTCAATATCCATTATCATATCTCATTTGATGTATTTATTCAATAAAACATCTACTGAGCAATTAATATCAATAAATGACTATGTTAGCCTTCACGAAGTAAAAAAAAGCAGGATTGCTACCCCATCCAAAAGAGCTACAGTCTAGGAAAGGAAGTAACTCAAGGTAGAATGAGCTAAGTGCCACAGCAAAGTACAATATGCTTTTGTTCAAGGTTTTCCCCACATAACTGATTTTGTTATATCTGAAAAATCAACTCAGTCAATTTCTGAAAAGGCTAAAAACAACTCTTCCGAGATATACATTTTATGTAATACTTCTGATGATTTCAATGTAAGCTGTTATACATTCTAAACACATGCAAAAATGGGACACTTGGAGTTGAGGAGTTATTAAAATGGCTAGAACTGAAAAGACAAACTGCCAATTCAATAATTTTATATCTACTGATATTTAAAATAGGGGTTTTGGTGGTACAATGGTTAAAGCATTCAGCTGTTAACCAAAAGGTCAGAGGTTCGAACCCAGCAGCCACTCCTAGGAAGAAAGATGAGGCAGTCTGCTTCCATAAAGATTTACAGTCTTAGAAACCCTATGGGTCAGTTCTACTTTGTCATACAGGGTTGTTATGAGTCCAAATTGATTCAACGGCAGTGGGTTTTGTTCTGTTTTGTTTTTTTTCAGTATTTAAAGTCAGTATTATCTCCAAAGACATTTTCAAATGGTAACCCAATATTTTATTTGATAAATTCTAACTAAATTGGAATATAATAATTCTATCAAATGTATCTCTTGGTTTTCTTCTATTAATGTACCAACTTTATGATAAAATATGGTCTTAGGGAAATAAGTCTAAATAGATGAAAACTGAAACACTCCTATATTTACATTTCATAGGAGATTTAAAGGAGAAACTATGAACCAATCTTACTCCACAATTCAGGGGAGGGTTTCTAATCCTCCTCTGCTTAACTCCATGACTTTTTAGCAAGTCAGTACATTTATCCAAAATGAATACATCAATAGCAGAATAATGCTAGATGTTTAATCACCACTACATTCCAAAAATAAAATCCTCTAAATCCACCATGGTGCTGGGAATGAATGTTTTTATATAATAAAAATGCTGACAGCAGAAATAAACTGTTTAGCTTAAGAGGCAGAAAAAGCAAATAAGCAATTGTATTTTAAAAAAAGAAAAACTTGAGCAATTTATGAAAACCATAGCGAATGGTTTTTAGGAAAAATAATGAGTACAAAAAGGGGATAAAACAAAAGTCAAGTTATGAAAGAAAAGAAACACGACAACTTAACATACCACAGTCTGAAGGCATCGGTGCTGCAGAAATGGAAAATATAACTGGTGTATCAGAACCTGGAAATAAAAATGGGTATCTTCCAATCAAAGGATTTCCTTCTAATGAAAGATCTGGAAGGTCCTCTATGGTCATCTTCTAGACAGCCACCTTTAATGATGAAAACAAACAAACAGAAAAAAATATATCTATTTGTATGTACTTTGAATGACTGCCTTCAATCACAAAAGCACATCTTTTTGACTTTTATTCTCTAACATACTGAAAGTTCAACTTCAACCTTCAAAAATCTCTTTGTTTATTACAAGGGGAAAAACCAGTTACTTTTAGCAAACTGTTGTTTTTGGTTTCATTTTTTAAAAAAACATGTATATTGCTTCACACTGACTCTACACAGTCCAAGAATAACAAACCACTGTATGTGCTGTTGTTAGGTGCCATCAAGTGGGCTCTGACTCATAGTGACCCTACGTACAACAGAATGAAATATTTCCCAGTCGTGTGCCATCCTCACACCAGTGTTTCACTACCATTCATGAAGTTTTCAGTTCTTTGAAAAGTAGATAGATAGCCTCATCCTTCTTCCCAGTCTGCCTTCATCTGGAAGCTCCACCGAAACCTGTCCACCATGGGTGACCCTGCTGATATTTGAAATACCAGTGGCATAGCCTCCAGCCTCACAGCAACATGCAAGCCACTGCAATACGACAAACTGACAGATGAGACAACTAGGTATTTCCCAATAACAGAGAAAACCATTTTTAAAGTGCTGAGTGACTCTAAATGGGTAACATTCCCTTTACTCACAGTACCAAACACAGGCATATTGTCCCTTGTAGGTAAGTCTTTAACTTCTCATAAATGCTGACATAGGCTGTGTCATCTGTCATCCAATAGCTTATGCCATGTGCTCATCTCATGAAAATAATCTAGTTTAGAATGTTCCCATTATTTTCTGGTACCCCAGAAAACTTTACTAAAGATTAATCACATCACTCCTCCAGATCTGAGAGATTACTGATATGCTCCTCTCCTTCATTAACAATGTACAAGGGTATGTTTATTTTATCCTCACAGAAGATAGGAGACCATGTCTACTAAATTATAATCACCTCTATTACCTCTTTATCCCCAAAACACGAGTGCTTAGAATAAATTTCCTCTAAATTAAACATATGCTGTACTCCAGCCTACATCTCAGAAATGACATAGAAAGTAGAGAAACACTAAGTAGAACTGAACTAAGTAGCCAAAACCCTCTGGTTTCTGCTGCAGTGGAGTTTTATAGTCTGAAATATTATGAACCTCTTATCTGTTTCTAAATATCAGCAGAAAATTATTTTTAGATTTTATTTTAAAGCAAATTTAATCTCTCATGTTTCCTGGGGGATAGCCTAGTCTAACATTAGTGGTTATAATTTAAAAGACACAGCCCCCTTTCTTCTGCAAGGATAAAATAAACATATCCTTGCACATTGTTAATTAAGGAGTGGAACAATGTCAGTAAAAATTATATTTAGATCATTTCAGTACAAAAAGTAGAATGAGTGAAAATGGTTAAGTGATAACTTTCACTAGGAGTAAATAATGCCTCTCCAAACCATCTGACTTCTTTTCAATTTGACTCATACATTTTCTCAACACTAGCAGGAATCAGTAGAGAGCAGAATGCTTTCTTTTCTCTCATAAGGTATATGTTTCTATGAAGTAGGTAATATTTATAAAATACCCTAGTCCACTGTTACTATTAGAAGTACTTAAGCTTTCTTGGGTGCTAAAATTACCTGCCACCCAATACTCTGAATCATTCTGATATATATATACACATACATACACATATATACATATATATGTGTATGTGTGTGTGTGTGTGTGTGTGTGGATATAGATAGATAGATAGATAGATAGATAGATAGATAGATAGTTCTTGTTGTTGTTATGTGCCGTCAAGTCAGACCCAACACATAGCAACCCCTCCTTGGGTTTCCGAGGTGGTATCACTATGGAAGTAGATTGCCCAACCTTCCTTCTGAGGAGTGTCTGGTGGGTTTGAACCTCCAGCCTTCTAGTTAGCAGTCAAGTGCCTTAAGCACTACACTACCAGAGTTCCCATATAGATATTTATATGATGTTGTTGTTGTTATGTGCCGTCGAGTCGGACCCAACTCATAGCGACCCCACCTTGGGCTGCCGAGGCAGTATCACTACGGAAGTAGATTGCCCCATCTTCCTTCCAAGGAGTGGCTGATGGGTTTGAACCATCAGCCTTCTGGTTAGCAGTCAAGTGCCTTAGGCACTACACTACCAGAGCTCCCATATATTTATATATACACACACACACACACACACACACATATATATATATATATAGGAAGGTGACAGGAATAAGGAATTGGTATTATACAGGAGTGGCAATCTTCCTCAATTCCAGAAAAGAGGGTACACCACAAGGACAGCTGTCCTTTAATCCTCCCTAAGTCAGGATTTCTTCTGGCCACCCTCCAGCTGGTGGGGTAAATTTTTGCAGGGTATGAAGTTTCCTTTAAAACCAAGGAACAGAAATAAAATTTAGTATCTATTAAGGACCTATTGTGAACAAAGCACTATTCTAAATGTTTCAGAGCTTATAAAAATGAATAACAGACAAGTCTATGCTTGTTAGGTAGTTTACAATCTATGGGAGTAAAAAAAAAAAAAAAAAAAATATATATATATAAATATAAATAGCTGGAGACTCTGAGACAGAATTGGATATGTTCCAAAACGTAAGTACAATAGACATTTGCTAAGTGATCTGAGAACCAGAAATGGCTCAATGAAGAAGGAATCCCCTGAGATGGGTCTTGCAATATAGGTAGACAGAAATTGAAAAGAGGAGTACATTAAATAAATAGCAGCTGAAATGTGGGGTACATCTAGGGGAACAGTAAGAGATAAGGACAGAATAGTTGCTTAGGGCTCTACTGAGGAGAGCACTTTAAATACCAAAGCAAAGACCAAACCACATGATTCCATGATCAATGGGAAACTACTAATTTTTTTAAAGGGGAGTGACACGATTCAAGCTGTCTTTCAGAAAGACTGATTTGACTATAATCATACTTTGGGACTCAGTCATGGTTTTTACACTCTTAATTCTTCAGTAAAGTGATTGAGTGGTTTTCTTTCTGAGGTGGTTAAAATGAGCCACCAAATGACCTACCATTCAAAAAACCAGGATTTCTCCTTCAAAAATATTTTGAAAGTTATCCTCAGAGCCCCTTCATCCACTTTAAACTGTTAAAATCCTTAAAGATAACAACTATAACTTACACAGCTATCACGTCCTACAAGAATAGTGTCTTACACATATTTCATAAATATTTGAGTCCTAGATTTGAGGTGGAAAGATAATACATTTAACAAGATCTAGTTAACTTCATTGTTTCACATGTTAGAAACTTCAAGGCCAGAGAAGTTACAATATTACCTGACCAATTTAGTGAGTAGTCTTTGAATTCTGCCTCTTCTTGTATTTTTTCCTAGTCTTATTTCTTTTCCTTAATGAAAAACTCAACCTCCAACCTTTTGTTCTAACAAAGAAAATCATACATATCTCTATAGACTTTTAACCCATAATCTTAGAATCCTTCTGTGGTAGTTAAATTTAGGTTAACTTGGCTGGACCTGGTTTTGAGTGGCTAGGCAGCTGGATGTAGTATTCCCCAGGATGACACTGGTAATCAACTCCATGGTGGAATCTACTGTGAGCAGCTGAGTAGCTGCCTTAGAGATGTGGTCTGCTTCCTGTATATAAGGAGAAGCTTTGGGGACAGTCTCTAGCTTATGACACGCTTGGACCCTGCATGTAGCCATGTCATTGTTCAGCAGCTTGCCATACTCTGCCAACCTTGGAACTTTCAATGGACTTGAATTAATGGCCTGCCATGTGGTTTGGTACCATCAGGAATGTGCCTTAAAAAAAAAAAAAAAAAAGATGGTTGGGACCAGGTTTGCTGGTCCAATAGAACGTGGTGGAACCACTGAGACTATGGCCCCTAGCTGCCCTTCAGGTCTGGAATTGAACCCACACCTGTGGTTTCCAGCCAAACAAAGTACAGGCATGTGAGTTAAACATTTACCTCAAGTAGACACATGCCCTGGAGAGAACAATCATGGGAGAAAGAAGGACTGCTTATGCACAGGGAGACAGCTCAGGGGGCAAGAGTGTATGGAGGGATGGACACTGGTAAGAGGTAACCAAGGGGAGGAAGTGGGAGGGGAGCTGTTGCATTGTGGTAAACTGTGGTCAATGACATGAACAAAGTATATGTGAACTGCTGTATGGAAAGTGAATTTGCTGTGTAAATCTTCACCCAAATCACAATAAATAATAATTAAAAAAAAAAAAAGGAATGTGCCTTTTTACTGGTCAACCTTGGGTTTGTCAGTCTCAGCAGCCAGCAGCTATCTGAGTGAAGAAAAGCCTCCAGTTTCAGGGGGCCGGGAGCAGGAGGCAGAGCTGAAGCCCAAGGTTGAGGGGCTTTCATCCAGCTCCTAGAGCCTGGCACTTTGAACTCAGACTTAAAGCCTCCAAACTGTAAAAGAATAAACTCCTGTTTTTTCAAGCCAGTATATTCTTGTCAGAGCGGCACTAGGTAACCAGAACACCTTCCCTAAAAGCAATTTCTGGATCTGAAGACCCAGGACATATGGGACACTTGGTCAAACTTAGAGATGTACAGATCTGGATTAAGTACATATTTTCATTCCAGATCCAACTATGATTTGGTAATAATTGATTATATAAAGTAAGCCTAAGATAAAAAGTCAACTCTAAGTAACTGTGTCAAGGATTTCATTTTACTTGGGCGGACAACTAATGCCCATGGAAGTAGCAGTTAAGAAATCAATGTATTGTACTAGGCAACTATGTTGCAAGAGACCTTTTTAAAGTGTTTAAAAACAGGTTTGAAGACTAAGGTGCATCTGACCCAAGCCACCGTATTTTTAATAGCTGCACATGCATGTGAGAGCTGGACAGTGAATACGGAAGACTGCAAAATAATTGATGCGTAACTTCAAGGACTGAAGTTATGCTGAGTGGAATAAGTCAGTCACAGAAGGAAAAATATTGTATTAGTTCATTACTGTAAAAAGTCAAGGAAATGTTTATATATGGAAGGAAGCTTTCTTTGTTGGTTACCAGGGGTAAGAGGGGAAGGAAGGAAACGCTGCAAAAATAAAGAAAGAAAGAAATGGAACTTCACACAAAAAAATAATAACAATTGATGCTTTTGAATTGTGGTGTTGGCAAAGAATGTTGAAGGTACCATGGACTGCTAGAAGAATGAACAAATCAGTCTTGGAGAAAATGGAGCCAAAATATTCTTTAGAAGTGAGAATGGGCAGATTTCATCTCTCACACTTTGGTCACGTCAGCAGAGACCAGTCACTAGAGAATATCATAATGAGTGAAGTAGAAGGTCAGTGAAAAAGGGAAAGATCCTCAGTGAAATGGATTGACAGCATGGCTGCAACAATGGCCTCAAGCATAGCAAGGATTGTGGGGATAGCACAGGACCAGGTGGTGTTTTGTTGCTGTACACAGGGTTGCTTTGAGCCAGAGGCAACTCGACGGCACCTAACAACAAGAAGTAACTGAGTACATAAAAGATGCCCCTCTATAGTTAAAACAGCTAAGAATTAAGTTCCCGTTCCCCAGACTTCAATTTAGATAGGAATTCCATCCCACCCCATCACCCCAAATTAGCTCTGAGCAAAAGTATCTTCTAACATGGCTCTAGTATCAGGGGAGTTTTCTAGGATTCCTAGTCCATGCCCTAATACAGCATGGTGGCCAGAGATGCACACTGAGGTGCAGTGAATTGCTTGATATTGGCCCTTCTAGCCATGGTCTTTGTGACTCTCACCAGAGAACTGAGGGGGAATACACAAATGTGAGGTGCTTGTGGCCCACCAGGGGGATTAGATAGCTTGTTAATAATGTGAATAAGGTGTGTGACACCATCGTGAGGGTTAGACTACGTAAATAAGGTTTACAGAACCCTATTATGGGAATTGGGAGTTCTACTATCTCACTAGGCTTAAAACAAGCCATCCCAGAGGCAGGAAGGGATGATCTCACTATCATCAGGAAAGAAGACAGGAGTGGAGTGTGTCCCTTAAACCCAAATCCCTGCACTGAACCTCCTCAATCCAGGAGACAGAGAGTTGTGACACTAAGACAACAAAAAGCAGCAGCAGAGAAATGGTGGTAGCAGAGGCAGCAGCACCAAGAAACTGGCATGATACCAAGCTGTGGGCTTCCTGGCCCACTGAGTCAGAAAGATGATTGCCTTTGGTACAAGGCTTACTAGCAGAGTGGAATGCCTGAAGGCATTCATACCAAAACCAAACCTACTGCCATTGAACATTTATAGGCAGAGCTAAAGGAGTTTTCTAACACTTGCAGGAGGGCAGATGCCAGGCCAAGGGGTCAAGGGCCTAGAAGAGACCTGCCTTCAGGCATAGCTGAGAGGAGGCTGTCCTGATCAAAGAGCTGTAGCCTGAGCGTTCCTGCTGCTGAACTGTAACCTGTTACCTAATAAACCCTCTAATTGTGAGTATTGTCTGTGTGTTCTGCCTGGTCACTGTCACAAGTTATCAAACCCCGCAGAGATGTAGAGAGTACCACGGGAGGGGCAGAATTGGTAAAAAAAAGTTAGGGTAAAAAGGACATGAGTCATGTCTGACCTCCATCTGAAAACAATCAGCCTTTGGCTGTTGATATTGATTTTGATCCTCCTCTTCCCCTCTCTGTGAAGTTAGAGGGCGTCAGACACCACCCTCATGCCATTTTTGCACATACTAACTTCTTCAAACGGTACAGGGCTATCAAGGTCCCACTACAGATCCTTAGTACAGCCAAGACACTCTCTCAGATTAATCTGAAATATGGTTCAAAAACAGCATCCTTGAGCTGCTTAATTAATGAGTTTTAAGCCATGTCTGTGAGCCCTGGTGGCACAAGGATTAAGTGCTCAGCTGCTAACCTAAAGGCTGGTGGTTTGAACCCACCAGCCAGAGGGGAGAAGACCTGGAGATCTGCTCCCTTAACGATTGAAAAAAAACAAAACTCACTGCCATCAAGTTGATTCCAACTCATGGCAACCCCCATCAGGTTTCCGAGGCAGTAAATCTTTATAGAAGTGATTGTCCCATCTTCCTTCCACAGAGTGGCTGGTGGGATTGGCCCACCAACCTTCTGGTTAAGCAGTCAAATGCCTTAAGCACTATGCTACCAAAACTCCTTTCCTTAATGATTACAGACTAGGAAACCCTATGGGGCAGTTCTAGTCTGTCGTATAGGGTCTCTATTGAGGGCATACAACAACAAAGCTGTGTCCATGAGAGCTGGAATCATGAGGCCTCTTCACTCAACTTCACATGGGATTTTATTTACCATGAATCTTTATTTTCATGAGATTTTTAAAAAAAAAAATGGGAGGGGAGCTGTTACATTGTGGGAAATTGCAGTCAATGTCATGAGATAAAGTGTATGTAAGCTGCTGTATGCAAAGTGAATTTGCTCTGTAAACTTTCACCCAAATCACAACTAAAAAAAACAAAAAAAGTAATCTTACCAAAATAGGTGTTTAAGCATACATCCATTTATTCATATGTTTTCACTAAATATATATTTACAGTATTTGATACTTTGTCAGTCCTAAGCTTAAAGAGAAAATGAAAAGGTCAAGATACTTGCCCTCAAGAAATTCATTTATTATTTCAACAATTATTTATTGAGTGCTTCTTAGTAAGCTCTGGACTGTGAATGGCAAGGGAGAGGACAGTAAAGAAAATAGACACGCCCCTGACCTCCTGTCAATTCCAGCCTAGTATATGATTCCTACAAATAAGCAGCAATCACCACATAATTGTGATAAGTACTGTGATAGGGGCATGCTCAGTATTGTCAGAGTGCAGATTCAGGAGGGTCAGAGAAGGCTTGCTTCCCTAGGGACTAACAATCCATAGCTGTGCTGTGCAATAGGCAGATACTAGCCTCTTGTGTCTATTTAAGTTTAAATTAAAAATTCAGTTCTTCCAGTTGTTCTAGCCCCATTAAAGTGCTCAACAGGCACATGTAACTAGTGTTCTACACTGTACAGAGCAGAAAGAACACTTCATCACAGAGTTCTACTGAATACTACTGAAGGAAAATAGCACAGCTCACATGCTAGATAAGGAAACAGTATACAGATACTTGGAACAATAAACAAATGTAGGCTAACAAACGAAGCAAGCATGTTGTTGTGTGCCATGCAGTCAATTCCGACTCAGCAACACTACAGGACAAAGTAGGACTGCCTCATAGGGTTTCCAAGGCTGTACTCTTTATGGAAGCAGAATGCTACATCATTCTTCTGCAGAGGGGCTGGTGGGTTCAAAGCACTGACTTTTCTACTGGCAGTCAAGTGCTTTAACTACTGTGCCACTAGGGCCCCTAGAAATTATCTACCATGTGAAGTATATTATTTATAGTCAATAGACCACTGAGTAAGGTCAATCTTACAGTCCAGGTAAAACCAGTTGCCCTCCATTCCAACTCATAGTGACCCCGAAGTGTCAGAGTAGAAATGTGCTCTATAGCATTTTCAGACACTGATTTTTCAGAAGTAGATCACCAGGTCTTTCTTCTAAGGCACCTCTGGATGGACCTGGACCTCCAACTTTGTGGTTAACATTTGAAAACATGAACCCTTTGTACCACTCAGGATTCCACAGTCCAGACCAAACCCAAACCAAACGTACTCCGGTGGAGTCGGAGCTGCCTCATAGCGATCCCTCCTTGGGTTTCCGAGGCAGTATCAACTGCGGAAGTGGATTGCCCAACTTTCCCTCCAAGAAACCTTCTGGTTAGCAGTCAAATGCCTTAGGCACTACACCCCCAGAGCTCCTACAGTCCAGACAGTCTGTATCAAATGAGAAATACTACAAATGCATCATTGTATCTATGTTGAATAATAAAATGGAACCAGGATGAGTTGGCATCATAACAATAGAGACAGCTAGACTTCTGCCATTTTGAAATCCCTGCTTGTCCTCCATAGTTGCGACATGTCCTACATTACATGATCGTGTGTTATTTAGACAATTTACTTTAAGCGGAAGATTCAGAAACTACAAGCATCAATGTGAAAGTGATATATAATTAAAGTAACTGATACATGTTTCTAACAAGGAGGGTATTTCTTTATTGAAATATTTCTAAGACACTGACTTGATATGTTCTTACTACATTATGAAGCCCAGTCTAGCTTGGAACATATAGTAAGTTATTATCCCATAAGAATATCATCATCTGATACATGTCTAAACGTTTCCAGACAGAATTTTTTAATTCAAATTGCCTACATGGTATCTGGGTGAAGTGAAGAACCTGCTGCTATCTGATTCAAAAGAAGGCTGACATTATAAACCCATCAACCTAATACACGGATGAGGGCTAAAATGCACCTCTGTTTAGGACAGGTCTTTGATCCTGTGTTTTCCCCAACTTCCCTTCAAATTCAGATGATTTAGAATAAGGAATCAGGTTACCAAAACCTTGAAAACAAATCATTTAGTTTAGCTTTCAATACATACTGACAAAAAGCTTCTCAAACAGTAAAACTGTTTAATAAACAAGGGAAGATGCGTGAGAAATCCTAGAAGCACGTTTTTCTGGAAAACCGCGAAGGACATCAATGCCCAGGACGCCTGGTGCGAACCCTGTCCCCAGCGGTCAAGGCAAGGACGGCAGAGCGGGGACCAGAACCCAGGTCTGTCGCCAGGTCCTGCCGGTCCCAAGCACCTCACGGCATCTCGTCTCACATAAAACTGTCCGTCAGAAACGGAAAAGAAAAACCCACCATCCTGCCGGTGGGTGGCACCGCCTCCGCCCCAGGGAGGCCTCCCCTGGCCGTCGAGACCCGCACCCACAGGAGGTGGACTGGCTTCGCGCCCTGCGGGCCCTCCCCGAACCACCAACCGCGGGGCTGGCACCCGCTCGGGTCAACCTGACCGCGAGCCTCCCGCGGCCCGGAGACCCCGCGCGCTCCCGCCCCACCTGCCTCCTCCGGGTCCTCTCCGGCGGCGGGTTGGGGACGCGGGGACGCGGAGGAAAAGCCGAGAGGCGCGCTCCTCCGCCTGGCAGCCTGATACGCCGAGCAGCGCCGAGCGCCTGTCTCGCGTGCCAGCCGCGGAGCCTCC
>NW_006921641.1:9511765-9519484 GCF_000298275.1 Orycteropus afer afer
GGGCGCGCACGCGCGCGCAGCGCACGCGCGGCCGACGCTGGCCGGCGGGTGCGGCGGCGGCGGCGACCCGGCCTGAGGGCGGAGTCCGGGGGAGAAGCGACAGGGAGCGCGCGCCTGTGCTCGCCGGTCTTGCTGCACCTTGGCCGCCCCTCAACAGGCAGAAGATCAGATATGCAAGGCTTCTGCGTCTCCTTCTAGGTTAGGACTGTCTGATGGGCTTCACGGGTTAACCTTGCGTGCAGCTGGTGCCAATGGAACATTTCCACGCCAGCCGCAGGCAGGCTCTCCGAAGAACCTTCCTGGCCTTAGTCAGTGATTTGGAGAAAAAGCTTACGGTCCGTGAGAGGTGGGCCCATGGCATGCTGTACATACACTTCTGCATTACCCTTCAGCAAGCTGAATTGGACCTGCTTTCCTGTCGCACATCCCTGAGCAAAAAGTGTTCTCATCAGCTTCTTAGGGTCAGGAACCACATCTTTTTTGGCTTTCCCCAGCTTGTGGCCTTGTGCATGGTCCATAGTAAGTCAGACCTGTTTGCAGGTTTTATTATAAGAAGCCAAGTCAACAGAATACCCAAGTTGAATAATTTCACCCGAAAGTGTCAGTGTTGTGGCAGAAGGGGAAAACTGGGTAGTCATCCCATAGTTTATTTCCCCTTCGACTTTGATCCTTCCTCACATACCTTCTTCCCTTACCCCATTCTCCAACCCCTTAAGAACTAGAAAGCAGTGAAACTGACATGTGGCCAACATGAATCTCCATCTTGATTCTCCATCATCCCCTGGAAGTAAAGGTGTTACTTGACACAGTCTATGGTTTCCCCGTGACTGTGGTTTGTGACACCAAGTCAGTAGTTTTACACCATAACGACTGTCTCTGGGGCCTTTTTGTCCTCTGACACATAAACTATTATGCTGTACTTTTCTGTTTACCACACAGAGTGCCCAGCAATAACAGATGTTGAATGAATGAATGCCTATCAGTTTCTCACTGTACACTACTTACTGCATATTTTCCTTTTAGAATCATTGATTCCAGGGAGTAGAAAAGTCCCCCTTCAGTTGTTTGAGTCCCCGTACAATATCCTCTCCCCAAGTGGCCATAGTCAAATATCTCATTCAAGTACCTTTGAAGGCAGCCACTTTATTTATTTATTTATTTATTTATTTATTTATTATGTATGTATCTATCTATCTATCTATCTATCTATCTTTGACCAGACTTGTTCAAAAGTACTTCTGGCCTTGGAACTAAAATCCACCTCCCTACATCTCCTTCTCTTTGGGTTTTGTTTCTACCTTGGGGCTCTGAGATCATATCTGACTTCAATTCAAGGTGACTAGGACTTGTCCTTTAGACTGCTCCCTATATAACATATGCTATGGTTATCATCCTAATCACCAGCCTGTTAAGGAACTCTTTAGGATGCATCCCAGTTGTCTAAGCTCTTAGACAACTCAGGAATGAATGGGGTGGCCTGTCATGTGCAGAGTGTAGAGAGACCGCCATCTCTTTCTAGGTCCTATGCTTCTATTTGGGAGCTCTGCTGGTATAGTGCTAAGGCATTTGACTGCTAACCAGAAGGCCGGTTAAACCCACCAGCCACTCCTTGGAAGGAAGATCAGACAATCTACTTCTGTAGTGATACCGCCTCAGAAACCCAAGGAGGGGTCGCTATGAGTTGGATCTAACTCCATGGCAGTGAATTTATGCTCCTATTCACATAACTCAAAATAGCATAGGCTTTTTTAGTTGTTTTCAGCAGTCACATCACATTGTTGAGTTGGGTGGAGCATATTGTCAACTAAAATCCATAGTGCTTATGCAATATTTAAATACCATGACCATCCCACAGCCCCTGGGCAGCTGCCAGTTTCTCTGTCCCTACATCCTAAGCATCATCGTGCTCTCTCACAGCTAACATGGCACAGGTGGTTCCTCCTCACTTTGAGGGTTCCACTCCCCTCCCTGTTCTCATCACACCCTTTACTGACTTCGCCCACCACTTTAATTGGTTATGAGAATGAGAGCAATCTGTCCATGTTCAGCTTTAAGCAAGTTTAAATGAAGTCTATTGTCATTGAACCACAGAAATTCATAAAGATCTGTGTGTACCAGAGGGAGCTATTGGCAAACTTTCCACAAGCACACAGTTCAATTTTATTGCTAATTTAAATGATCCCTCTGAGATACTACTGTTAGTAGGTGACAATGAGTGGCTAGCTGACTCGTTCTTAGTTTTAATAAAATCTCAGCTAGAACTAGCCAAGCCACTGGCTTTTTCTGCTACACCCAACACCATACAGTACACAGGCAAGTTCCCAGGCCACCATGCCACTCACCTAGTTCTCTTTGTTCAAAAACCAAAGTTACTCCCTAGACCATCATGAAGAATGTCAGTACTTATTGGAGTCACACTTCCTGGAACAAGTGTTAGAATGAGATGTTAAGAGTGGAACTGGGCAATAATATGAGGCTAGAACTTGGAATTTAAATCATCAGCTGGGGTGGAGAGGAACATGGGGATATCTCAGCTGCTGGGATTCCCTTATATCTGAAGGCACAATAAGATTCCTAGGAAAATGTAGCAATAAACCATAGTTTACAGTCCCAGGAAGTGATCACCGTCAATGGTCAGGATCACAGTGGTAGAGAAGGGAAATTTCTGACTGACCACTGTGTGGCACTTTACCTATGGGACCTTATCTGTCCTCTTTTTACAAATGAGGAAACATACTCTGATAGGCTGTGTAACTTGCTCTATGTATCCTATGGCAGGAAAAAAAAACTCAAACTAAGTCTGTTTGAGATGAAAGCCTATGCTACTCATTACTGCCTACACAGGCTATCCTTTTGAGTATGTAAGACATACAAATGTTGCATCAAGCAGCAGAGATCTTGTAGAAATTCGGACAATCAGATGGTCAATATCAGGAAAGACAATTAATGGAGCTCCAAACCATGAAGAAAGGCAAAAGAAGGCAGGATCACCGCTCCTGCATGGACTGAGGTTGAACAGGATATTGAAACAAGGTATTAGGCAGTTTCTAGAACATAAGTGTACAAAAGAGGCCAGGGGGAAGGCCTGAGGACCACAAGAGACACAAACTGTCAGAATGTAGGCACCGGATTGGAGCCCAGTGTGTTAGTTAAGGTTATGTGTCTACTTGGCTGGTTTTGAGTGGCTGGCAACTAGATATATTTATTCCCCATGATGAGACTGGTAATTAACTCCATGGTGGAATCTACTGTGAGCAGCTGAGTAACTACCTTAGGGATGTGGTCTACTTCCAGTGTATAAGAAGAAGCTTTGAGAAAAGTCTCTGAACTTTTTGGCACATCTGGATCCTGCATTTGGCTGAGTCATCAGTGGCCTGCCATGTTGTCTGCTGATCTTGGGACTATTTAACTAGTGGCCTGCTGTGTTGTTTGATAATTCTGGGACTGTGTCATTTTACTTGTCAATCTTGAGTTTGTCAGCCACAGCAACTAGCAGCTGTCTGAGTTAAGAGAAGCCTCCAGCTGCAGTGGGCCAGGAGCAAGAGTCAGAGCTGAAGCCCAACATTGGGAGGCCTTCATCCAGCCCCTAGAGATGGCACTTTGAACTCAGACTTCTAGTCTCCTAAACCATAAGAGAATAAATCACTGTTAAGACCACCACATGTGGTATTTTATGTTAGAGCAGCACAAGAAGACCAAAGCAGATTTGGTACTGAGAGAGTGGGGTGCTGCTCTGACAGATACCTAAAATGTGGAAACAGGAATGGAGTGTCCTTGACCCGAGATCACTGCACTGAGACCACAGCAGAGACAGTAGCAGAGAGACCGGCATGAGACAGAGACAGGCTTATCAATTTGTGGAGTGAGGAAGCTGAGTGCCTTTTGGATAGAAAGATTCCTGATAGAGTAGGTTGCCTTCAGGCATTAACTGGCAGAAGCTGAGAGACCAAGGAAATGGGAAGCAGAGTTGCCTCAGCCTCAAAGTGTAGGACCATGGCCTCTAGAGATAGAACCAACACAGCCTCCTAGATTTCAAAGAGTCCGATCTTCACCAACTTGGTTCTGGAGTGTGGGGCTGCCATTCATGAGGGCCAGTGAGATGGGACCATAGTCTCTGCCCAAAAGTGAAGGGGCAGGGCTGCCATGCCCAAGGGGCAGAGTAACAAGGCCAGGCCAAAGGACTGAGGTCTCCACTCAGATGAACTAGGAGACTCAGGCCACCCAATAAAGGAGATCTGTTCAGGTGCCAAGCTGACAAGAGGTAAAACCGTGGTTGTTGTTGTTACGGGCCGTCAAGGCGGCCCCCTCCTTGGGTTTCCGAGGCAGTATCACTACGGAAGTAGATTGCCCCATCTTCCTTCCGAGGAGTGGCTGGTGGGTTTGAACCCCCAGCCTTCTGGTGAGCAGTCAAGTGCCTTAGGTACTATGCTACCAGAGCTCCTAGAACTTTGGGTAGAGCCCCTAAAATCTTCCCCTGTCAGGTTTACAGATGATATAACTATCAGCATAGAAAACCCAATAGAATCAACAACTGAAGAATTAGAAGTAATAAGAGAGTTCAGCTAGATTGTCAAGTACAACATCGATTTCTACAAATCAATATGTTCCTCTACATCAGCAGTAACTGGAAAATATAATAGACAATAAGAGACCATTCACAACAGCAATAAAACTCTAATGCATAATATCTAGGAATTAACCTACCAACTTGCAAGAACTTTATGGAGAAAATTTTAAAAATCTCTTTAAGTATATAAAAGAAGACTGAAAAAAATGAAGAGATAGCATGGATAAGATGCCTTTACACTGTAAAATGTCAGCTTAATCTCATAGTTCAATATTATACCAACCAAAATTCTAGCAAGAACTAAAATTTTAAGGAACTCACTAAGCTTATAAAATGTGTAAGGAAAAATAAAAATTTAAATAAGTCAATTTTGAAAAGCAAGAACAAAGAGAAGAGACATCCCCTGGCAGATAATATGTCATTACCTCATAGTAATAAAAATAGTTTAGTTCTGATACAGAAATAAATAGAACAGTGAAATGGAATAGTGCATTCAGAAGCAAAGCCATGTATAAATAGGACCTCAATATATGTAAAGGTGGTATTAAAAAGCAATGAGAAAAATATAAATTATTTGGAAGATTGTTGTTGTTGTTGTTTGCCGTCGAGTCGGCCCCGACTCATAGCGACCCCTCCTTGGGTTTCTGAGGCAGTATCACTATGGAAGTAGGATTGCCCAACCTTCCTTCCGAGGAGTGGCTGGTGGGTTTGAACCGCCAGCCTTCTAGTTAGCAGTCAAGTGCTTTAGCCACTATGCTACCAGAGTGTTGTCTTAATATATGAAGGAAAAATAAAAATTGGATGTCCCATATCCACCATATACAAAGGTAAATGAACTCTAGATAGATTAGTTGTTTTGTTGTGAGCTGTCAAGTTGATTCTGACTCAAAACAACCCCATAGTAGAACTGCCCCACATGGTTTCCAAGGCTGTGATCTTTACAGAGAGGAGACATTACACCACCAGAGCTCTCCTACCACTACTAGTTTTAAGCTATCAGTATGTCATCATTGAACAAGGAGTTGGGAAGAAATGTGCTCGATTAGCTCTCATGAGCTAGTTCCAACATACCACACATTGCTTTACAAATTAGCTTCCAAAGAATCAGAAAGATAATCCCAAATATTAGCAAGAATGGAGCTCTGGTGGTGCCGTGCCTAAGACATTTGACTACTAGCCAGCCAGAAGGTAGGTGGCTCAAACCCACCAGCCACTCCATGGAAGGAAGACAGGGAAATCTACTTCCATAAAGATTTACCACCTCAGAAATCCAATGGGGGTCACTATGAGTCTGAATTGATTCAATGGCAGTGAGTTTGGTTTATTATTATTATTATTATTATTATTATCAAGAATATGGAAAATGAGAATCCTCATGCAGTGCTGATGGAAATTGAAACTGGTAAAGACAATTCATAGAACAATCTGACAGTACTTAGTGAAAAATATCATCAGTATTTTCTGTGTCTCAGCAATTGCTCTCCTAAATATGGGTTCCTTACAGGAGCCCTTACGAGCTCTGGTGGCATAGTGCGGTTCAAACCCACCAGCCATTCCTCGGAAGGAAGGCCGGGCAATCTACTTCCATACTGATACCGCCTCGGAAACCCAAGTAGAGGTTGCTGTGAGTCGGGGCCGATTCAACAGCGTGTAACAACAACAATAAGAGGAACCCTTGCAAAAGTCCTATAAGAACCAGAATTCTCCACGTGGCTTCCAGGAAGCCAAGCTCTCATTTCCTCGGTTATATCCAGTCCCATGGCTTTAAATAACATCTATAGTTAGTTCCATGATTCCCAATTTCTGTTTTCAGCACTATACTCCAGACATATATCCAACTACCTACTCAAGATCTACTCTAATAAAGACAGTTGCTGTCAAGTAAATTCTGATTTATGGCAATTCCTTGCATGTCAAAGTAGAACTGTGCTTCATAGAGTTTTCAGTGGCTGATTTTTCAGAAGCCTTTCTTCCAAGGTGCCTGTGGGTGGACTTAACCTCCAACCTTTCAGTTAGCAGCCAAGTGCCTTAAGCATTTTCACCACCAAGGGAGTCCATAGTGTATAACAGACATTTCAAATATAACATATTCAAAATAGAACCCTCCTCCATAACCTTCTCCATGTTGGTAAATGGCAAGTCTATTCTGCTGGCTATCATTGGAATCATTCTTTCTCTCATTTCTGGATTCCTCAAACTGAAGTCCTTTTCCTCCATTCTTAAAAAAAAAAAAAAAAAAGGACAACATTCACTGAGAATTTTAACAATGCTGCTAAAATCCTTAAAACCAATAACCACTGTGAATCAGGAACTTCCTACTGCTGCTACTTGGGATTGCCTCAACTGCCCTGTCTCCTTTTCTCTCTCAATGCTGTAGGTGGGGCCTGGTGATGGGGAAGGTTAACACCAAATGTGGGTGAAGCACACACAGATTGACGAAGGTAAATGAAGTCATTAAGGAGTATGCACACACACAAAATGGATGTTTTTGGTAAATGCTAGAACATATACAATTTTGCAATAACAAAAACAACAATCAAAAAATATGTGTGGTTATGTATGTACATATGTATATAGGTACATGTGTGTGTATGTATATGTGTGTGTATGCATATGTGTGTGCATATAGTAGTCCACAAACTGAAGAGGACTCAGCTGAACCTAATAAGACTTAATATTTGAATTGTTGTTTTTCTCATTCCAAGCTGCACATTAGAATTACTTGGGGGGTCTCTTACAAAATAAGCCCTACAGACCAACCTCACAAATATTCCAATTTGATTTATCTAATCTACTTTCATGCTCTATAAGTTTGCTCTTTTTTTATGAATGTAAGGTAGGAATGTTTGCCCTGATTCCCAAGAAGATACTCACAAATTTTTCCAATTCAACTTGTTCCTATGCGGGACACTGTTTCCCAGGCCCTCCAGCTGATGCCATTCCCAAACACCATGTGACACAACCACTTTTAAAGGTCTTCTTTATAGGCCAACAAAAAGGGAGAAACAAAGAGAGTGTTTAAGGGTGGTTGTTGTTGTTGTTAAGTGCCGTCGAGTCGTTTCCGACTCATAGCGACCCCATGCACAGCAGAACGAAACACTGCCCGATCCCGCGCCAGCCCCACAATCCCGGCTATACTTGATCCCATCATC
>NW_006921641.1:9522094-9530068 GCF_000298275.1 Orycteropus afer afer
ATGATTAATGGATGTCTGCAGCTGTTTCTCTTTAATTTGAGTGGTGCCACCTCAGCAAATGAAGGTCTCAAAAGCTTTCTCTTTTCCATGGGTAAGGCTGGGTTTACTCAGATGTTGCAGCTCTTTCCCAGTCCTATTTTGTTTAAGGGTATCAAGATCAAAACTCCCATTGTTGTACAAGAACTAGGTTTTTCTTACCAGCCACCCAAATTTTGTCCACCAAGATACCTCCAGAAACATCTCTCACACACAAAATAGCATCAAGCCAGATTCTATCTATTAGAATGTTAGTTCACATGCTCCCATCTCAAAAATATGAACTTGACTTTAACCAAGCTTCTAAATACAACTACCATTGTACAGAAAATATGAGATATAGAAGAGTATAAAGAACAAATACTAAAGGACAAATAACCTGATTCTTACAACTAAAAATGGCTGAGGAGAGCTGTTATAGATTAAAAGATGCATATTCATGTGTGTGTGTATACATCTATGTTCATATATATAAAATGAAGCACACAGGGGACACAGTTACAGATATTATTAGATATAACCAATCACCTCGTTGTATTGATTTTCTCAATTTGAAGGCTGAAGACCATAACCTCATGGGACAACTCTGTGAATTGGCATAATATAGTTCACAAAATTTATGTTCTACACCCCAGTTGGTGAGTAGGGTCTGGAGTCTTAAAACCTTGTGAATGGCCATCTAAGATATAGCTATCAGGCTCTTCTCATCCAGAGCAAGAGAGAAAGAAGGAAACCAATTACTCAGAGAAGAAACTAGCCTATGAAACAGTCTACATCATCCAATCTCATCTACTCTAAGACCAGATAACTAGATGGTGCCTTGTTGTTGTTGTTATGTGCCATCGAGATGGTGCCTAGCCACCACTAATGTCTGTTCTTTCTCATCAGGACTGCAATAGATGGATTCTGATAGAAAGGGAGGAAAATGTGAAACAGAACTCAGATTCTTAGAAAGTCCAGAGTTACTGGACCGGTTGAGACTACAGGACATCTTGACACTACTGCCTTGGGATACCCTTTAAACCTTGGACCAAAACTACCCACTGAGGTCACCCTTAGCTAAATAACAGATTGGTTCATAAATAATATTACCAGTGAGTAGTGAACACCTTCAAAAATTTATCTATATGATGAAAGGGTAAGGGACAGGGAAACCATAAGGAGATGGAACAACCAGAATACAATTATTGGGAATGTTAACAGATTGTGAAAAATGTAACAAATGTCACAGAACAATATATCTGGTAGTTGTTAAATGGGAACCTAATTTGCTGTATAAACATTCACCAAAAACACACTAAGATATTACTTAAAACTAAAGTAAACAAAAAAGATAAGTGTGTGTTGTGGGGGAAGGGAAGCAGAGACAGAAATAAATGAAGGAAAAATGACAAGATGTTGATAAATATCACTAAAGTTGAATGTTGGTGTATTATTCTTTCCCCTTTTGCGTAAATTTAAAAATGCTTTCATCATAAAAAGTTTTAAAAAGAGGCAGGAATTTCAGTCTATTTCTATCATGGCTATCTACCAAGTACCTAGAACAGTATCTGGAACATAAAAATTCAATAAATATGTGTTTAATGAATGGGTCTGGCTCTTTAAGATTTCAGTGTCAGTAAAGAGACACTACGATGACCAAAGAATTTATGTCACTGAAGTTGTGTTTGCACCACATGCACGTACACATTCTAAAATGAGAAGCATTCAAACTTTACCGGAGCTCCATCAAATTGTCTTTCTACCAGCTGTTCACAAACCCAATCCAGTTTTATCCCAGTTCACTGTAAATCACCAGACGCTTTGACAGCATCTTGATGAGGGGTTAAGAGAATGTCAGATCCACTGGAGCTGCCACAGAGTGGGTAGAAGCAGCTTGCATCTTGTCAGCAATAGATCAAATGACTCACCTAACCAAAGAAAGCCATTGACAGGCCAATTAGCTGGTACTGAGTCATGAGAAAAGCCTCCTTTGTGATAAAAACAGCATAGACAATAAGATTATTTCTGACTTCCTCATCTAAATATACAGGCAGTCTCTGGGTTACCAATGTCTGACTCAAGTATAACCTCAAGCCAACCCCCACATAAAAACCAAAAACCAAACCCACTGCCATCGAGTCAATTCCAACTCATAGCGACCACCTTTGGGTTTCCGAGGCAGTTAATCTTTACAGAAGTAGATTGAGCAGTCTTGCTTCCATGGAGTGGCTGGTGGGTTTGAACCACCAACCTTCTGGTTAGCAGTCAGATGCCTTAGGCATTGTGCTACCAGAGCTGCTCCCCATAAAGCCTATTATATTAAAATTCAAGGTACATTCAATGTTTCATAATAACAAACGGGTACTACTATGCGACATGCATCAAAATATTATTGTTGTTTAGCATAGTGCCTAAGGCACTTGACTGCTAACCAGAAGGCTGGCAGTTCAAACCCACCAGCCACTCCTTGGAAGGAAGTTTGGGCAATCTACTTCCGTAGTAATACCACCTCGAAAACCCAAAGAGGGGTCACTATAAGTTGGGTCTGACTTGATAGCACATAACAGCAACAGCATTATTGTGTTAAAGATGTTTGAGTGTATCTGGAAGTGTTTAACTTTTTTGTACATAGAAGGGTATACTATGTTCTAAGACAAATATTTGACTAACTGGTGTTACATATGAAACGTACCTAACTGTTCTGACTTCATAGAAATTTAACTTAAAGATAGACTTTGGAATGGAACAGTATTTGAAACAGCAAGTAACAAGTAGCTTTGGTAAAAATAAATGAGAATCACTTCTTTACATTCACATGGAATTCAGCAGAAGAAGGTTATATTTTATCTTTTTAAGGCTCATCAAAATATACCATGCAATATCTCTATCATCCTTAAGATAATGACAACCATAAGGCATTGGACGACTCTTAGAAAGGCAACCAAACTGCATATTGGGCCATCAATTAACCAGAAATACAGTGTCTCCTGTGTGGAGGGTGATATAAAGGCTGCATACAGTGTAAGATTCACTCCTTGTTTTCTAGTGGACTAGGGAGGGTATCATGGTTGCAACCATAGGCCACCTAGTTGAGACCCTAGAACCATCTCTCACTAGCCCTGAACTCTAGCCAAGTCACTTAACCTCAGTTTGCTGCTTTGTAAAATAAAATACCTTCCTTAAAGGGTTGCCATGAGCCAAGACCTGACAAAAAGTGAGTGCTCAGGAAATAGCTGGATGAAAACTACAGCTCAGGGAGATAAGACTTGAGCATAAGGATAGAGAATCAACCACCTGCCAGATAAACCCTATCATACCCAAGATTTCCAAAGAGGGTGAACACATCATAGGATGGAATGTCAGGAAGAATTCAGTGAGGGTATATATTTTGAACTAAACGGGAAGGATAATGAGATCTAGACGTTCATTGTTGTCTAGTCAATTCTGACTCATAGTGACACTGTAGGACAGAGTGGAACTTCCCCATATGCTTTCCAAAGCTGTAAATCTTTACAGGAGTAGACTACCACGTCTTTCTCCCATGCAACAACTGGTGGGTTTGAACCACCAATCTTTTGGTTGCAGGCAATTGCTTAACCACTGTGCCACCAGGCTATATTTCATGAGATCTAGTTATGTAAAATGAGTCAACATCATTTATTGATTACTTAGTATGTGCTGGTATTGTTCTAAGTACTTTCAAGAATTAATTTCTTTACTCCAATAAGACAAATACCATTATTAATTTCATTTTACAATTGGAGACATCAAGGCATAAAAAAACCAAACTCACTGCTGTCAAGTAGGATCAGACTCATAGCGACCCCTCCTTGGGTTTCCGAGGCAGTATCACTACAGAAGTAGATTGCCCAACCTTCCTTCTGAGGAGTTCAAACCCGCCAGCCTTCTGGTTAGCAGTCAAATGCCTTAAGCACTAAGCCACCAGAGCTCCCATCAAGGATGGGATTAAATAATTTGCTGAAGGACACAGAGAAAGAATGAGGATTTGAACCAAGGCAATCTAGATTCAGAGATTACTATACTTAACCCATTTTGCAAGAGAAAGGCTTGTGTTTTGAAGATGAGAATAGAAGAGACTAGCTGGAGCTGAGCCAACGGTAAGAGACAAGGAGAAAATGAGGAAGGTGGGTTAGGGCTTGTGGTAGTTCAGGTTATGTGTCAACTTGGCTGGGCCTGCTTTTGAGTATCTGGGCAGATGGATGTAGTTATTCCCCCTGATGATACTGGTAATCAACTCCATGGTGGAATCTATTGGAGCAGCTAAGTAGCTGCCTTAATGAATGTGGTAAGGAGAAGTTTTGAGAAGGGTCTTTGCAGCTTTTTGGCATCCTTGGACTCTAAATGTAGCTGAGTCTTCATTCAGCAGCCTGCCACGCCCTGGCGATCTTGGGACTTTTTCTGCACTTGAACTAGTGGCCTGCTACGTTGTTTGATAATCTTGGGATTGTACCTTTTTACTTGTCAACCTTGGGTTTGCCAGCCTCAGCAGCCAACAGCTGCCTGAGTGAAGAAAAGCCTCCAGCTTCAGTGAGCCGGGAGCAAAAGGCAGAGCTGAAGCCCAAGGTTGAAGGGCTTTCGCCCAGCTCCTAGAGCTTGGCACATTGAACTCTGACTTCTAGCCTCCTAAACTGTAAGAGTATAAATCCCTGTTTGTTAAAGCCACCCATGTGTGGTATTTTCTATTAGAATGGCACTAGAGAACCAAAACAGGGCTAGACTAGGAATGACCTTGAATGTCAGGCTGAGAGACTGACAGCCCTTCTTGTGAAGACAAGGAAAAGACACAGTGAGGGAAAGACTGAGGAATCTGTCAGCAGTTTTCATAAGAGAAAACTGCTCTCTAAACTTTAGGCCCCTCTCTGTTATGCTCTCTTAATAAAGAAAAAGCCTGAAACCTTAAAAGCATGTAAAAGAATTCAAGCATTTTGAAGCAAAATTTAGCAGATAAAAATAGTTGCCTTGAGATTCTTAGCCTTAATCAGTTTAACTTGATAGATTGCTTTTAAATAGCAAATTATTTTTACAAATGATTTCTCCACAAACAGCTTAGTCTTTATATTCAATGTGTGCTTAGTAATAACCTGCATTCAAAATGAAGTTGAAACAAGTTGTATAAATGCCCTTGGGTGATGGAAATCCATTGTCTCTGCCTTTCCCATCACACTTCATTAACCACCTTGCAGCATAACAATAACACCTACTCAGTCATCATTTTAATCACTTAGTTATTCTATAATCATGTAATAATATAATGATCTTTGGGCTATGTGCCCACTGGACAAGCACATAGTTCCAGCACACAAACAATAGCCACACGACCTCATAGGACACTGTCCCATCCACCCGACATAGCCCCTGCTCCTCTCAATACATTGGCTCTTGTTTCTCTGGCCTCGTTTATGCCCTAATTCAGCCTTCATAATAGTGAGTTTTTCAAGGCTGCACTTGTCAAATGAGATCACACCCATGCCAGGGAGCTATATTTTCACTATTTTAGTAGTATTATTGCTAACAGAAAGAACCTCATGGTATTCAGTTACTAACTGAAAGGTCAGTGGTTTAAACCTACCAGCAGCTCTATGGGAGAAAGATGTGGCAGTCTGCTGCCATAAAGATCCCAGCCTTGGAAACCTACAGGGCAGTTCTACTCTGTCCTATAGAGTTGCTATGAGTTGGAATCGACTTGACAGTAACAAGTTTGATTTGGTTTTGGGTTGCTAGTGGCAATGGCCTAGCATCTTAGTGAACATTAGTGAACTTGATGCTCACTGACAACGTGCACGCCCAGACTGCACGTCCAGACTGCAAAGGCTACCGACCACGAACAAGTTCCAGCTGCATCTAAGCATGGTTACCCCCAATCACCCTAGTCTGTACAGTCCTCAGATTTGGAAATCTGAAGAGGCCTAAGAAGAAATGTGTGGAGGAAGCTCCTAGTCCCCATATGTCAAGTACATACGAAGTAACTGTGGTTAGCTGCCAGCAAGTCAGCTCTGACTCATGGTGACCCCATGAGCAACAGCATGAAAGGTTGCCTGGTTCTGTACCATCTTCAGGATCATTTGTATGACTGAGTCCAGTGTTATGGCCACTGTATATTTTGAGCATCTTCCAACCTCGGGTGCTCATCTTCTCACACTATATCATACAATATTCTGTTAGGATCATTAGGTTTTCATTGGCTAATTTTCAGAATTAAATCACTAGACCTTTCTTCCTAGTATGTCTTAGTCTGGAAGTTCCACTGAAAGCTGTCCATCATGGGTCACCCTGCTGATATTTGAAATGCTGATGGCATAAGTTCATAGCAACACAGAAGCTACCATAGTACAACAAACTGACAGTTGAGTGATGAAAGTAATGCCTATCAGTAAGTACTATCAGATAGGGCCTCTGTCCATAGGAATTTTATAAACCAACTGAGAGAATGAAATTAAAACTCACAAAAAATGAGAAGCAGAATGTAATGTAATCACAGACTTTGAAGTCAGACAGATAGGGTTTGTGTGGGAATGGGGAAGTTTTATTCTGGGACATAAGACTTTTTGTTTTCAAACTAGAACAGTGCCAGGCAAACTGTGCAGTCCTTAGTATGTCAAGCACATACTAAGTAACTCTGGTTAGCTGCCAGCTAACCAGGGTGACTTGGTCACCCTGAAAATAGGTCAACTTTTAAATTCTTCATTGGTTTTGGGACCTTAAGCCAATAAAATAACTTCTCAAAGATTCAGATCCCTCATTTATAAAATGGATAGCATAGCAGTACCTACTTTATCACATATTTTCCTATAAGAATTCAATGAGCTATTACATGAAAAGAACTTAGCACAGCGGCTGGTACTGAATAATTGCTCAGTACGTGTTAATGTTGTATATACCACTAGTAAAGTACAAGATAGCATAGAATTAAATACTGAATTAGGTGTTTTAGGAACTCAAAAAGGAGATCAGTGAGAATTGGATCATTAAGAAAAGGTTTCACAGAGATAGGGCAACAGAGAAGGTATAGGATGTTCTGTTACATTTGAATTTCATATAAATAAGTAATATTTTAGTATAAGTATGTCCTATATTTTAGGAGGGAGTTCTGGTAGCATAGTGGCTAAGACACTTGCCTGCTAACCAGACGGCTGGCGGTTCAAACCCACCAGACACTCCTTGGAAGGAAGGTTGAGCAATCCTACTTCCCTAGTGATACTGCCTCGGAAACGCAAGGAGGGGTCGCTATGAGTCGGGTTTGACTCAACGGCACATAACAACAACAACAACATATTTTAGGAGGGGTCGCTATGAGTTGGGTCTGACTTGATGGCAAACAACAACAACAACAACATATTTTTTTAAATGTATCCATGTGAAATTTACACTTAACAAGGCATTTGCTAATAGCGGCAACCCTACAAAGAGGAGATAGACTTAAATTGTTCTCTGAAGGAAGAGGGAAGAGAAAATGCCAGGCAGAGGGACAACATGGGCAACCACAGACCAAAAGACAGGAGTGATCCATGAGACAGCCTTATTGTATGTTTGAGAGGGAACATGTTGAGATTCAGACCCAAAAATCTAGATTTGATACAGACTACATGAGAAAGGTAGAAGTAAAATGCTGGGGCCCTCGGAAAAGGATGGAATCAAAAGAAAGAATGAGACTTCATGAAGGAAAAGAATGAGTCCAAGATGGCTTCAATATTTTGAACCCAAGTATTATGAGAGGGATTAACAGTTAACACTATGAGCAGCTAACTAGAAGGTTGAAGGTTTGAGTTCACCTAGAGGTACCTTGGAAGAAAGTCCTCGTGATCTACTTTAAAAAAAAAAAAATCAGTCATTGAGAGTTCCGGCAAGATGGGGGACTAGGCAGAAGGACTGCACAGACCCTCTTCAACAAAGACAAGGGAAACCAATTGACACAGACACAGAAGATAATCTTGGACC
>NW_006921641.1:9533218-9545984 GCF_000298275.1 Orycteropus afer afer
CCCAAATCACAATAAATAAAATAAAATTAAAAAAAAAAAATCAGTCATTGAAAACCTATGGAGTATGTTTTGATCATCTAGTGCCGCTGTAACAGGAATACCACAAATGCATGGCTTGAACAAAAGGAGTTTATTTTCTTACAGTTTAGGAGACTAGAAGTCTGAGTTCAAAGTGCCAGCTCTAGGACCTGGGTGAAAACCTCTTGACCTTGGGCTTCAGCTCTTCCTCTTGCTCCCAGCCCACTTGAGCTTGAAGCATCTCTTAACTCAGACAACTGCTGACTGCTGAGGCTGACAATCCCAAGGTCAACAAGTACGATGGCACAATCCCAGTATTAACAGACAACATGACAGGCCACTGGTTCAAGTCCAGAAAGAATCCCAAGATCGGCAGACAACACGGCAGGCTGTTGAATGAACACTTGGCTACATACAGGGTCCAAGTGTGTCAAAAAGCTCAGAAACCTTTCTCAACATTTCTCCTTATGTACTGGAAGCTGACCACATCGCTAAGGCAGCTACTCAGCTGCTCACTGCAGATTCCACCATGGTGTTCATTACCTGTCTCATCAAGGGGAATCACTATATCCAGCTGCCCAGCCACTCAAAACCAGGCCCAGCCAAGTTGACACAACTTAACTACCACAGAGCACAATTCTTATCTGAAATACATGAGGTTGCCATGAGTCAGAACTGACTCAATGGCAACTGGTTGTCTATAAGCAGGGCGATAGAGTATGTGCTATCCTTATATTCTAGTGGGTGTCCTGACTTTATTGGTGGCAATATAAGTGAGGAAAAAAGAGAAAAAATATTTGCATAGACATCATGGAGGATGATAACGTCTGTGCAAAGGTGTGTCCAAAGTCCTAAATATGGATGTGTCCTTTCACTATGGAAACTTTCTTGAGTCACTGTGGTGTTACTATTGGTGACCTGAATAAGCAGTTGCATGTAAATCTAGAGAGGCCTCTTGAGGTAAGTTAACTAAGATTAAAAAAATAAAAAATAAAAACAACCAGGGCATTTAATGCCCTCCTTGCTCTTCACCTAGCAGAGAGAGGAGATAAAAGCCACAGGATTCCCTCAGTTCTCCCATTGCTTTCCTCCCTCCTGCCCCCCAGAAATGAGAAAACTCCTCAAAGACAGTGTGTTCAATTCAGCAGGTGAGGGGGCCTGGGAACTCAGGGTAACTTGCCTGTGGGGTCCAATTTTGACCTTCCAAGCTACTTGCTTTCCTTCTGATGCGTGTCTACAATATTCCATCTTATAGTAAATGGAAAAGTTGTGGCCCATTTGGGAGCTTTACCCCAGAAAGGCAAAGCTTCTGTTTAGAAACACTCTCTGGCATGCGCCTCTAGTTCTGATTCAAAGCAGCAAATGATTCAGAGTATGTGCCTTGAGATACATGTGAAACTAAGAAGCAGTGGCCCTGAAAGAACAAGGCCCAAAGGAGCTGCTTAGAAACTCAACTGAGTGCTTTACCAAGCTTTAATTGCCCATGCTGACATTTAGGATCTCTGTCCTTCTAGTAAGGAGTTCTGGTGGCAAAGCAAAAGGTCATCAGTTGGAACCCCCCAGGTGCTCAATGGGAAAAAGATGTGGCAGTCAGCTCCCCCCCATGGGGAGGCTCTACTCTGTTCTGAAAGGTTACTATGAGCTGAAATTAACTTGATGGCAGTGATTTGGTTTGCGTCTGGCTCTTCTTGCTGTTCAGGCTCACCTCCTACCTCAACCTAAGTGATGAAGCCCATCCCTTCAGGGCTCCCCCTCTGAGTCCTTGTGCCTGCAAGTCCTTCTGCTTAGACTTTGCCTCTACTCCATCTCCATTTCTCCAAATTCTGCTATTCCAGAACCCTCTGACACTGAGCCTCCTCCATGAAGAGCTTCCAATTACTCCAAATTCTTCCGCTTCACTTAAGGGAGGACACATTTTAAAAACCCAATTGTATACTATTTTGTGGCATGCCTGGGTGGTGCCAATGATTAATATACTTGGGTGCTATGAAAGGTCAAAGGTTTGAGTCCACCCAGAGGTGCCTCAGAAGACCTGGGGATCTACTTCTGAAAAATCAGCCATTGAAAACCGTAGGGAGCACAGTTCTACTCTGACACACTTCGGAGTTAGGGTCAATTTGACAGCATGTGGTGACTGGATACTATTTTCTATTAGTTGGTCATATAGAGACACTTTGACCTGCCTTTCTAGTGATGGATAAACTCCTTGAGGTCAAGGAACACTCCTATCGTATGCCTAAAAGCACTCAATATCTATTTATTGTATTAAATTTAAAATTTAACGTCTTTCTCAAAATCCTACCTGACTTTCTCTCTTTCAAGAGACAGAAGGGTTTTTAAAAAGTGGATTAGGAAGCATTTTAAACACTCCATTCAGGTCTGTAGCATTGAACTGCCTTTTTGATCCTGCTATAGGAGCTCTGGTAGCATAGTGCCTAAGGCACTTGACTGCTGACCAGAAGGCTGGCGGTTCAAACCCACCAGCCACTCCTCGGAAGGGAGGTTGGGCAATCCTACTTCCGTAGTGATACTGCCTCGGAAACCCAAGGAGGGGTCGCTATGAGTCGGGGCCGACTCGACGGCAAACAACAACAACAACATTACGTAGAAAAGGATACATTTTTATAAATTATGTCTAAACTGTCTCAGAGCATATATCCAACTACAGAATCTCATGCTCATCTGTGCATAACAATCTTGTGCCTTGTCCAGGACGCTTACCTCTGCCTTAGCAGAAACAAGGTTTCATCCGAAGTCTGGGTGGGCAGGAGGCTTGTTTAATAGTGAGACTTACCCAAATCATGTGACTGCTTCTCAATGTCACCCAGAAAAAGAATTTCCAATCCCTCAAGGGTCTTCCTCAGCAAGTACACAGATTGTTTAGAGTGTTAGTTCAGAGTGTATGGAAATAGGTGTTTTCTTAATAGGCTCCCTTTGGGCCCATAAGCAGATTCCAATTACAAAAAGCCAGGGTGGTGATGGCAGGCTACGGCTGGCCTCCCTTTGGTGGAGTCCACCTTTGAGCTCACCGCTGGTCCCTATAGGCAACAAGTACATAATAATGACAGCGCCTATGATGCTACCGACACCAGATTTAAAGGGCCAGAGACCATTAATCAGGAACCTTAACCTATCTCTTAGGCTGCTAGCAACACTGGCAAACAGGAAACTTTAAGGAGGCCTGACTCTTCACTTTGCAGGCAAGGAAGAAGAGGGAAGCTTAAAGGACCCCACCACCACCACCACCACCACCAGTTCATGCCTAAGAATTAAGGACTTAATCACCCAGAATTCCAATCCAGGGCTCTTTCCACCTCAGCTTTCTTCAGGTAGGCTAAGAAAAAAACATTTTCCAGGATTGGGTGCTGCATCTGTGAAATGTGAAGTTTCATTTCACGCCATGGAGTCCCCAGTGGTAAGAACAGAGGAGGCATCAACCTGCCTGAGGTAACAGAACCTTTGGCTATTGGAAGTGGTTGTAACCAGAGGCTAAGCTTGGGAGGATAAACCAATTTACATCTTTGTCCAAAGTATCACATCACCTAGGACTAGGCTGCAAGAGTTTCTTTGACTAAAGAAAGACTTGTGGCACCAGTGTACTTAGAATTTAGGCCCTCTTACATACACCCCAGAAAGAACTGAGGCAATAAGAATTGCTGAATCATTATTGGGTTTCTAGGAAAGTCAGGGCTTTCAACCCACCAGCTGCTCCAAACAAGAAAGATGTGGCAGTCTGCTTCCATAAAGGTCACAGCCTTAGAAGCCCTATGGGGAAGTTCTATTGTGTTCTGTAGGGTTGCTATGAGTCAGAATCCACTAGTGGGCAGTCGGTTTTTGGTTTGGGGCTTCTGCAAACAGACCAGCATTCATCTCATGCTTAAGGAAAGAACCATACTATACTCCCATGTCAGGTCTATAGCCTCTCAGTTTCTGCAAGCCTTCCAGAAAGATAAAGTCTAACTTCATTTTAGCAAAAATAATATTCAGTGGTACTTTTCTAGTCTCCATACTATAAAAGAGCCCTGGAGGCACAAACGGTTTAGTGCTTGGCTGCTAACCAGAAGCTTGGTGGTTCAAAGCCACACAGCAGCTCTGCAGGAGAGAGACCTGGCTATCTGCTTCCACAAAGACTGCAGCCTAGAAAACCTACCCAGTGACATCAGGTCGCTGTGAGTCAGAATTGACCTGATGCTTCCCAAAAACTACAGTTCACAAAACATGACTCTAGTTCTTAATAAATTGCAAACCTTTCAGACCCAGCAGCTACTACACAATTTCTGGGAAAAAACTTATCACCTAAAAAGAAAAGGAAGAGAGAAAACTTCAGTTATCAGATTATGTATCTGCTTAAAAATAAAAACAATGGAAATGTCAATACTACCCAAAGCAATCTATGCATTCAATGCAATCCCAATCCAGATCCCATCACCATTCTTTAAAGATATGGAAAAAACAGTCACTAATTTTGTATAGAAAGGAAAGAGACCTCGGATGAGCAAAGCACTATTGAAGAAGAAGAAGAAGAAAGTAGGAGGTCTCAAACTCCTGGATCTCAATACCTACTATACAGCCACAGTAGCCTGATACTGATACAATGACAGACACATAGACCAGTGGAACAGAAGTGAGAGCCCAGAAATAGATCCATCGACCTACGGTCAGCTGATTTTTAGCAAAGGGCTAAAACCCATTCAATGGGGAAGAGATGGTCTCTTTAACAAATGGTGCTGGCAAAACTAGATATCCATTTGCAGAAAAATGAAACAAGGGCTGTACCTCATACCGTACACAAAAACTAACTCCAGATGCATCAAAAACTTAAATGTGAAACCTAAAACTATAAAGATCCCCAAGGAAAAAGTTGCGGCAAATTTTGGAGCACTAATTTATGGCATAGGAGCTCTGGTGGCGTAATGCCTAAGGCATTTGACTGCTAACCAAAAGGCTGGCAGTTCAAACCCACCAGCCACTCCTTGGAAGGAACACTGGGCAATCTACTTCTGTAGTGATACCGCTTTGGAAACCCAAAGAGAGGTCACTATGAGTCGGATCTGACTCGACAGTCAGTGTGTTTGGTTTGGTTTTTTGGTAATTTGTGGCATAAATAGACTGTCCAGCATAATCCAAAATGTACGAACAGCAGAAGATAAACTAGATGAATGAGATCTTTTAAAAATTAAATTTTTATGTGCTTCAAAAGACTTCTCCAAAAGAGTCAAAAGAGAACTTACAGATTGGGAAAAAATATTTGGTAACAACATATCTGACAAGAGATTTATCTCTAAAATTTATAGAAAACTCCAACACCACCACAACAAAAAGACAATCCAATTTAAAAATGGGCGGAAGGAATGAATAGACACTTCACCAAAGACGATATTCAGGTGGCCAAAAAATACATGAAGAAATGTTCACAATCATTAGCCATTTCTTTTTTAGCCCTTGTTGTTGCTGTTGTTGTTATGTGCTGTCGAGTCGGACCCAACTCATAGCCACCCCTCCTTGGGTTTCAGAGGCAGTATCACTACAGAAGTAGGCTCCCTTTTTAGCCATTAGAGAGATGCAAATCAAAACAACAAGGAGATACCATCTTGCCCCAGCACTAATAACAAAGTTCAACAAAACAGAAAATAGCAAATGCTGGTTAGGATGCAGAGAGATTGGGACTCTCATACATTGCCAGTAGGACTGTAAAATGATATAACCACTGTGGAAAGCAGTATGGTGATTCCTTAAAAAGTTGGAATTAGAAATACCATTTGATCCAGCAATCCCATTACTATGTATATATCCTAAAGAAGAGAGAGCCAGAACAAGAACAGATATATGCACAACCAGGTTCATTGCAGCACTACTTACAATAGCAAAAAGATGGAAACAACTTAGGTGCCCATCGACAGAAGAATGGATAACCAAACTATGGTACATACGCATAATGGAATACTATGCAACGCTAAAGAATAACATATAATCTGCAAAACACTGCATAACGTCATGAACTTGGAGGACATTCATTATGTTGAGTGAAATAAGTTAATCCCAGAAGGACAAATATTGTATTAGTTCATTATTGTAAAAAATCAAGGAGAGGTTTATATATGGAAGGAAACTTTCTTTCCTGGTTACCAGGAATGGGAGGGAAGGGGAGGAAACACTGAAAATATTAATAATTAATTAATTAAAAATAAATAAAAATGAAACCATTGAGTTCATGGCATAAGGAATATTGAAGAATTGAGAAGTCACCTCTGTCAAGCAGATCAAGATGAGAGAGGCCTTAAGGCTTCTGGGCTTTCCTCAAACAAGAAACCATTGTGTAGGAACCAGAGAGATCAGCTCCCATCAGAATGATACTGCACTGCTGGCCATGACAGGACAGCAGCATACGTGTGTCAAGTGCTTTCTCTTAGACAATAGGTAGCATAGCAACTTTCTTTCCTTCTTTCAGTGTGAGTGTGAATCCTCAGCCATGGTCTACCTCACAGAAATTCCTATCCTAGAAGTTTTTACTCCTCACTCTGTTAAAGGGCAATCAAATTCTCTATTGATTATAATTTTTTTTTCACATATATACTGATAATCACTATTTATAACAAAGATCCTAAACTGAAAGATCCTGAGGCACATCCAGAATCATGGCCAAAAGACTCTAGAGCTTGTAGCAGAGTAAGCATGCCACATACAAACTGGTTTATCCCTCTCACCCAGGGCCCTGACTTGGTTGTTCAAGGGAAGTGTGTGCTCACTGTAGTACAGATGACAGAGTGAACCCCTGCCCAGAGCAACTCAGATAGCAGAGAACATTCCCCAACTGTCCCTAAAGCATCAGCCGAGAAGGAACCAGGTTCTTGGCAGTAAACGATGGTAGATCAAACCAGGTCATTTGAAAAGAGTTCACAAAGTAATGATTTTCAAGAGTGTACGGAAGCCTTAGGAAATCCATCAGGGAGAGGGTGGTACCCCTGGGCAGTATTTGGGAAAAAAAGGTGCTCTAGTCAGACTCATGACGATCCTGCTACTCATGGGGACCCCATGTTTGTCAGGATAGAATTGTGCTCCATAGGATTTTCATCTTTAGAAATAGATCACCAGGCCTTTCTTCCAAGGCACCTCTGAGCGGATTCAAACTGCCAACCTTTCCATTAGCAGTTCAGAATGTTAAACAATTGCACCACTACGGCAACCAGGGCAGTATTAGCAGCACATAACTACCCCAGACTGAAGGACAAAGGGAAAAAGTAACTTTTGGAACTCAGAGAAGGTGGCTGTATGGTGAAGGCTGCCTGGCAGGAGCTGTGGTCTTCCAGTTGGAGACAAGGCAACGAAGGCAAGGAATTAAAATTTTCTCAGACTGCTCTCCCTATGAGCTCTTGCCAGTGCCTCTCAGGGGCACGGGAGCCCTAGCGACACCACCATATGGATCTGCTCCTAGGGCACAGAGAAGATGGAGAGTGAGTCTGGAGGAGCAAACAGAAGATATTCAGCATAACCTGCAGTTTTTCTCCCCTTTTGGTCAAAGGGTTATAATCTAGGCTGGGCCTCTCCAGAATCTGAAAAATGTACTTTTTCTACCCCACAAAGTTTGGCTCTGCTTTCTGATATAAAGAGAACATTTTGAACAGAAATTTGAATGGGCTTCATTGTGATTTCTGGTAAGACATTGTGCAACTTCAATCTTTTCTCCATTTATTGTGATGTGGCTTATTGATCTCAAACCAAAACCTTCTGCACTGTAGCTACAGATCAGGTAATAACTTGGGAGAACAGCCCATAATGATTCCTTAGTCTATTCTAGAGATTTTACTAACACCTGGCTGCCTATAATTATTGTAGCCAGTACAAATTTCACAGTTACTGACTCAAGTGTGCAAAAAACGTAATTTTCTCTTTTCTCCCATAATTGAGTGTAATTTGAGCCTTGAGCCTCCATTCTGCCTCAAAGCAGAGAAAATTCAATCTATTCACTTTCAAATAAGCTCTTTCAGATTCAGTCATTTCTTAGTCAATTGAAGTTTATAATTTATTCACAATTGGGTTTAAAGTTCTATTTTTTTTTTTTTCTTCACTTTCCCCCTATTTTCTGGAATTGAATCTAAGCTCTCAATGACTTTTCCAAGGAGCACACTTTTTGACTCTGAGCATAGTGGATGTCAACCCATTGCTGTCAAGTCAATTCTGACTCATGGAGACATATATATCACACAGTAGAACTAGTGGCCTGCCATGTTGCTTGATAATCTTGAGACTGTGCTGTTTTATTTGTCAACTTTGGGTTTGTCAGCCTCAGCAGCCAGCAGCTGCCTAAGTTAAGAGACAACTCCCACCCCACTGGGCTGGGAGCAAGAGGCAGAGCTGAAGGCCAAGGATGAGGGGCTTTCACCCAGCCTGTAGAGGCTGTACTTTGAACTCAGACTTCTAGTCTTCTAAACTGTAAGGAGCTCTGGTAGCATAGTGCCTAGGGCAATTGACTGCTAACCAGAAGGCTGGCGGTTCAAACCCACCAGCCACTCCTCGGAAGGAAGTTTGGGCGATTTGCTTCCATAGTGATACTGCCTTAGAAACCCAAGGAGGGGTCGCTATGAGTCGGGTCCGACTCAATGGCAAAATAACAACAAGAAGAACAAACTGTAAGAGAAAAAATTCCTGTTTGTTAAAGCCATCCACTTTTACAAAAAGACTCACTGCCGTCAAGTTGGATCCCACTCACAGTGACCCCTCCTTGGGTTTCCGAGGCAGTATCTCTACGGAAGTAGATTGCCCAATCTTCCTTCCAAGGAGCGGCTGCTGGTGGGTTTGAACTACGCCACCAGTCCATGGTATTTTCAGTATTCTTCACCCACACCACAATTCAAATGTATCAATTCTTCCTCCATCTTCCTTATTCATTGTCCAGCGTTCACATGCATAGGAGGCTATTGAAAAGACAGTGGCTTGGGTCAGGCATACCTTAGTCTTTAAAGTGACATCTTTGCTCTTTAATACTATAAAGAGGTCTGTTGCAGCAGATTGGCCTAGTGTAATACATTATCTGATTTCTTGATGGCTGCTTCCAGGAACATTGTCGATCCCAGTAAAATGAAATCCCTGCAACTTCAATCTTTTCTCCATTTATTGTGATGTGGCTTATTGATCTCAAACCAAAACCAAACTCAATGCCATTGAGGCAATTTTGACTCATAGTGACCCCTCTTTGGGTTTCCAAGGCAGTATCTCTATGGAAGTAGATTGCCCAGCCTTCCTTCGAAGGAGTGGCTGGTGGGTTTGAATCTCCGGCCTTCTGGTTAGCAGTTAGATGCCTTAGGGACTACACCACCAGAGCTCCCACTTATTGGTCTAGTTGTAAGGATTTTTGTTTTCTTTATTTTGAGGTGTAAGCCACACTGAAGACTGTAATCTTTGGTCTTCATCAGTAATGTGGACTTTAGTTAATAATAATGCATCAATATTGAGTCATTAATTATAATAGATGCACCATACTAGTGTAAGCTGTTAATAACACGGGAAACTGGGTGCCTGCCCGATATATGGGTATTCTCTGTATCTCTGCTCAATATTTTTTTTGGTAAATCTAAAGCTGTTCTATAAAACAAAGTATATCAATTTCTAAAAAATGTTTGTACTTTCTTGGAACTTATCCTGAGAAAATAATCACACCTCTTTGCTGCATCTACTGTAAGAATGAAGACTATTCTCAGCAATCAGACTGTTGACATTCCACAAAAAGTCAACATCCCTCCGAAGGGACACAAAGATAATATGAAGGGTCCCATAGGAACCTTATGGAGGGACTTCAATCACATCAGTGTAGAACTCAGTCTCTTTGGAAAGAAAAAGAAGAGGCCCTGTGTTAAGAAATGGTGGGAAAATAGAAAAGAATTAACTACAGTTTGCACTATCTGTAGTCATGGACAGAAAATGATCAAGGGTGTTACATTGGGCTTCCCTTACAGGATGAGGTCTGTGTATGCTCACTTCCCCATCAGCATCGTTGTTCAAGAGAGTGGGTCTCTTACTGAAATCTGAAACTTCTTGGGTGAAAAATACATTCATAGAGTTAGATGAGGCCAGCTATTGCTTGTTCTCAAGCCCAGAGAGAGTTAATCCTTGAAGGAAACAACATTGAATTTGTATCAGCAAGCCAGGACAGTTAAAAACAAGAGGATCCAAAAATGTGGGGATGGTATCTATGTCTTTGAAAAAGGAACCAAACAACAGACTGATGAGTAAGATCTAAGGGTTAGGACTTCTGATAAGATGGAGGAATAGGCAAATAAGTGACACAGACCTTCTTCAACAAAGAAAAGAAAAACCAATTGACAGAGATACAGAAGACAATCCTGGAGCCTTGAGCTTTCAAGGGAATTATACAGAAGTGGATTAGGTCCCAAGCAGTGGAAAAACCTGAACGAAAACAGTGAGTATAGAGACAGTTAGAGCTGCAGACTGTCAGCTACTCTGACAGAACCAACAGCCTGAATATTTCCAGGTGGTGTTGGGACCTGAGAATTGACCTAAAGATCAATCCTGGTCACCAAGGGCTGCAGGGATGAATGTGCTGGTGGCCTGTGATAAGGAAGGGAAACAGCGAGGAGGGAGACAATCTGAGCTGTTGACTTTCCACTGTCTGGAGGGTGCAGCCATATTGATTGTTTACACGTGGCAGCCATTTTGGAAATTGAAAGTGATTAAGGGTGCGGCCATTTGAATATTTATAAGCAGCATCCATTTTGGATATTTAAAGTGACCGAAGGTGCAGCCATTTTGAATGTTTACAAATGGGAGCCATTTTGGATTTTAAAGTGACAGCATTCTCATTCAGATTACAAGGATGTAAGCATAGGCTCTATTTGCCAAGGTCAGCAGGGACATATGAGAGGCTGACAACAGGAAAGGAAACAGGTGGTGAGTGTATAAGTGCTGTCAACTAGTGAATAGAGGAGCACAGCACAGTACCCTGCTTGCGTAGATAACACACACAAAAAACAAAGAAAATTAAAATTGTGGGCAAGTCACTTCAACATACAATCACCAATTAAATATAAACACAGAAACGTCAAAATGCCTCAGAGACAACAGAGCATCGCAGTCCACACAAAGAAGCAAGATAAAACAGGAAAAACAAGGGACCAACATACAGACCCAAAACACATCCCTGAGGAAGATGCAGCATTGGAACTCCCTGATAAGGAATTCAAAAGAATTATATTTAGGTATCTTCAGAGGATTGAGAGACACATTAAGGAAAACACAGACAAAACCCTAAAAGAATTTTGGAAGAAAATACAAGAACAAAATGACAAAATAAATGGAAAATTAGAAATGATTCTAAATCTACAGTTAGAAATCCAGAACATTAATACTAAATTGTCAGAAATAGATAGCACATTGAAAGGGCAAAGGAGTAGAATTGATGCAATGGAAATCAGAATTAACAAGATTGAAGACAAATACCTGAATACTTCTTTGGAAAGGGATCAATCAGAAAAAAGATCAAAACAAAATGAAGAAAACCTGAGGTTCATGTGGGATGCCATCAAAAAGAATAAACTATGTGTAATCAGAATTCCAGAACAGGAAGAGAAAAATAAAACCACTGAGAAAATTGTCCAAGATTTGTTGAAAGAGAACTTCCCTGATACGATGAAAGATGAGAATATATCCATTCATGAAGTCCAATGAACCCCAAACGGGATAGACCCCAAAAGAAAATCACCAAGACATATCCTCATCAAATTCATCAAAACCAAAGACAAAGAAAGAATCATGAGAGCAGCATGGGAAAAACAAAAAGTTACCTACAAGGGGCAACCAATAAGACTAAGCTCAGATTTCTCAGCAGAAACCATGCAGGCAAGAACACAATGGAATGGCATATATAAAACCCTGAAAGAGAAAATTTTCCAACCAAGAATTATGTACCCAGCAAAATTGTCCCTCAAATATGATGGTGAAATTAGGACATTTCCAGATAAGCAGAAATTAAGGAAATTTGTTAAAATCAGACCAGCCTTACAAGAGATGCTAAAAGGAGTTGTGATAATTGGCGCTATGTGTCAACTTGGCTGGACCCCAGTTCTGTGTGGTTGTTCCCATGATGGAATCAGATGACTGTGTTCTGAGTGGCCAATCTGTTGAAGGGGAGTTTCCCTAGGGGTGTGGCCTGCTTCCAGTATATCCAGGGATATCCTGGGAAGAGAGAAACTCTTCTGTGGATTGGGATTCAGTTGTGCTGCCTACAACTGTCCATGAATGAGCAGTCCACCATTTGGCCTGGAGATCTTGGATTCATTATTTGTTATAGTCAACAGCCAGTATACTGCCTGCCAGCCTTGAGCTTCTCGGCCCCTGTGGTTGCGGGAGCCAGGAAAAGTCTCCAGCTTGATGTTTGATCTATATTTATCTATCTATCTATCTATATAAGCTTTGCTGGGGGTTTTGTTTCTATAGGGAACCCATTCTAACACAGGAGTCCTTTGGACAGAGGAGCAACAACTGACCATTAACACACATTACGATATAACTCAGAAACCAACCCAGCTATGAAGTATCCAAAGTAAATAAGCCTACAAGATTGTAAACGGGGGATCAGAGACATCAATTGACAAATGAGGACAACTACAAACCAAAAAGAGGAAAAAACTGTGTTGTTACAAAACTTCTAGATGGTAGGGATGTCAAGACAACTACAAGATAGAACAGACTGTTCTAAACTTGGGAAGAAAACTATAAATCACAGGGTAACCTCAAA
>NW_006921641.1:9546114-9548939 GCF_000298275.1 Orycteropus afer afer
AAACGAGTTCAGCATAGAAAATTATATGGAACAAAGAAATCGACAACATCAAAAACACATAACAAAAAATGACAGCAACAAATTCATATTTGCTGATAATTACATATCTGGCAAGGGACTTATCTCTAAGATTTATAGAAAACTCCAACACCTCAACACCAAAGGAATTAACGATCCAATTGAAAAATGGGCAGAATACATGAATAGACACTTCACCAAGGAGGATATTCAGATGTCCTGCTAATACATGAAGAGATGCTCACAATCATTGGCCATCAGAGAGATGCAAATCCAAACAACGAGATACCATCTCCTCCCAGCACTGATGGAAAGGTTCAACAAGACAGAAATAACAAATACTGGTGATGTGGAGAGATTGGGACTCCCATACGCTGCTGGTGGAACTGTGAAGTGATACAACCACTGTAGAAAGTAATACGGCAATTCCTTAGAAAGCTGGAATTGGAGATACCATTTCATCCAGCAGTCCCATTACTAGGTATATATCCTAGAGAGGTGAGAGCCAGGACAGGAACAGATATATGCACACTCATGTTCATCACAGCACTATTTACAATAGCAAAAAGATGGAAACAACCTATGTGCCCATCAGCAGAAGAGTGGATGACCAAACTATGGTACATACACACAATGGAATGCTATGCAGCACTAAAGAATAATGTAGAGTCTGCAAAACAGTGCATAACATGGATGAACTTGGAGGACATTTATGCTAAGTGAAATAAGTCAATCACCGAAGGACAAATATGGTATTAGTTCACTGCTGTGGAGGGTCAAGGAAAGGTTTATATATGGAGGAAAACTTTGTTTGTTTGTTGCTAGGGGTGGGAGGGGAGAGAAAGGAACACTGCAGGGGAAAAAAAAGACCCATGTCACTTTAGTTTTGTGCATTTCACTGTACATAAATTATATTTCAATGAAATTCATTAAAAAAAAGAAAATGTGTTATGAGTTGTTTTGTTGTTTTGTTTTGCTATTAGTTTTGGCAATCCTAAATTTACAAATGGGATATATTCAAAAAGTTGTGAGTAAACAAGAATGACATTTCCCATAAACAAGGATAAAGACTGGGAAGAATGAATTGGTGTCCTACCCCCTATTCAGCATAGACAAAACATTCTTGTGGATAAATGTAAAGGAGAATTGAATCTTTGCCATCTGCTCTTCCATCCAAGTGCAATTTGTTAAACTCTCAGAAAAAGTTACAGTATTTGAATATAAAAGAAAAATGCACAGATTATTCTATAATGTTCCAAGACTCCTTTGCTATTCTCTCTCTGCCTGCATTGCTAACCCCGGGAAATTGCAAGACTCCATTCAGAGTTATATGCAACTATGAATTCATAGCATCACCCAATGTCTTCCCCCATATTTGCCACACACATAAAACTTCAAACAACTGCAGAGTGAGAAGTCTATTTTGAGACATTTGTATGGCTAACAGCCATTATTTTCCCAAAGCCTAGGGTATATATGATTAAAAGTAAATACACAAATACACAGATCAAAAGCCAAGAACTTAGATTCTGCAATTATTTTCCTACAGGGAATTACCAAAATCATTCCACAATTTATAAGAACATTAATACAACTTTCCCATAGGTCCTTCTGATGACTAACACATGGCTAAGCGATGATTTAGCAACTGGGAAATAATTCTCAATTAATTCCTCCCACTTGGTGTTAAAATTCCCCTTCCATGTCAGCAGATTCATGAACTGCTTTGGTTTACATTGATAGCCTCTTCATGCCATTATCTTCTTGTTAAAGAGACTGTTGCCTTGATTATCGACACCAGGGATGGATTCTTTCCTAAATGCTGCAAAATAATTTAGCATAGAAAATGCTTGTAATATGTTAAGGGAACAAGAACAAGCCCTGGTGGTGCAGTGGTTAAAGCACTCAGCTTCTAATCAAAAGATCAGCAGTTTGAACCCACAAGTTGCTCCATGGGGAAAAGATGAGGCAGTCTGCTTCTATAAAAATTTACAGCCTTGAGATCGTTGGACTGAAGATGGTGGACTAGGCAGACAAGTTACACAGACCCTCTTCAACAAAGAAAAGAGAAACCAATTGACAGAGATAAAGAAGATAATCCTGGAGCCCTGAGCTTTGAAAGGAAGTATACAAAAGTGGATTCAGCACCAACTAGTGGAAAAATTTGAATGAAAACAGCGGCCTGTCAGCTACTCTGTCAGTATCAACAGCCTGAATATTTCTAAGCAGTGTTGGGAACAGAGAATTGACCTAAAGATCAGCCCTGGTCACCAACAGCTATAAGGATGACTGCACTGGTGGCCTATGACTAGGAAGGGAAATAGCAAGGAGAGAGAGAGAACCTGAGCTGTGGACTTTCAGCTGTCTGGAGGGCACAGCCATTTTGACTGCTTATAAATGACGGCCATTTTGGATATTTAAAGTGACTGAGGCACAGCCATTTTAAATGTTTACGAGCAGCAGCCATGTTGGATTTTAAAGTGACAGCATTCTCATTCAGATTCTAGGGACCTAAGAATAGGCTCCGTTTGCCAAGGACAGCAGGGACATATGGGAGGCTGACAAGAAAGGAGACAGGTAGTGATGGTATAAGTGCTGCCAACTAGTGAATAGAGGAGCACAGTACTCTGCATACATAGATAACATCCAAAGAAAACAAAAATCGTGGGCAAGTCACTCCAACATACAATCACCAATTAAATATAAACACAAAAATGTCACAATGCCTCAGAGACAACAGAGCATCACAGTCTACACAAAGAAACAAGATAAAGTAGGAGAAACAAGGGACCAGAATGCAGATCCAA
>NW_006921641.1:9558259-9559681 GCF_000298275.1 Orycteropus afer afer
AAAAAAAAAAAAAAAAGGAATAACCTACATGTCATCAGAATTTCAGAACAAGGAGAGACAAATAAAACTACAGAGAAAATTGCCAAAGATTTGTTAGAAGAGAATTTCCCTGGTATGATGAAAGATAAGAATATATCCATTCAAGAAGTCCAATGAACCCCAAACAAGCTAGACCCTAAAAGAAAATCACCAAGGCATATTATCATCAAACTCGCCAAAATCAAAGACAAAGAAAGAATCTTGAAAGCAGCACGGGAAAAATGAAATGTTGCTACAAGGGGCAACCATTAAGACTAAGGTTGGATTTCTTGGCAGAAACCATGCAGGCAAGAAGACAATGGGATGGTATATGTAAAACCCTGAAAGAGAAAAATTTCCAACCAAGAGTTATATACTCAGCAAAACTGTCCCTCAAATATGATGGTGAAATTAGGACATTTCCAGATAAGCAGAAATTAAGGAAATTTGTTAAAACCAGACTGTGGTAGTTAAAGTTATATGTCAACTTGGTTGGGCCTTGTTGAGTCACTGGGCAGCTAGTGATGAGACTGGCAATCAGCTCCAGGGTGGGATCTACCACAAGCAGCTTAGTAGCTGCTTTAGGGATGTGGTCTGCTTCCCATATATAAGAAACAGCTTTGGGAATGGTCTCCAGTTTATGGCATGCTTGAACCCTGCATGTAGCTGTGTCATTGTTCAGCAGCCTGCTGTGCTCTGCCAACCTTGGGACTTTTAATGGACTTGAAATAATGGCCTGCTATGTGGTTTGGTAACATCGGGACTGTGCCTTTTTACTTGTCTATCTTGATATTTTGAAGCCTCTAGCTTCAGTGAGCCAGGAGCAGGAGGTAGAGCTGAACCCCAAGGTTGAGGAGCTTTCACCCAGCCCCTAGAACCTGGCACTTTGAACTCAGACTTAAAACCTCCAAACTGTAAGAGAATAAACTCCTGTTTGTTCAAGCATCCCATTTGTGGTATTTTCTGTTAGAGCAGCACAGAGGTAACCAAAACACAGACCAACCTTACAAGAGATGCTAAAGGGAGTCCTTTGGACAGAGAACCAACAACAGCAAACAGCAACTGGTAATTAACACACATGATGACATAACCCAGAAACCAACCCAGTTATGGAAGTATCCAAAGTAAATAAGCCTACAAGATTGTAAACAGGGAATCAGAGATATCAATTGACAAATGAAGACAACTGCAAACCAAAAAGAGGGAAAAAAGTGTGTAGTTACAGAACTTCTATATGGTAGGCAAGACAAGACAACTACAAGATAGAATGGACTGTTCTAAACTTGGGAAGAAAATTATAAATCACAGGGTGTGATAGTTGGAGCTGTGTGTCAACTTGGCTGGACCCCAGTTCTGTGTGGTTGTTCCCATGATGGGATCAGATGACTGTGTTCTGAGTGGCCA
>NW_006921641.1:9560261-9562458 GCF_000298275.1 Orycteropus afer afer
CTTCACATCAAAATAAAAAAGAGGACCAGCATAAATATTTAGCAAATACTAAAACAATAGCAAGAAGGAAGTAATAACACAATTCATAAACAAAACGAGCTCAGCACAGAAAATCATATGCAACAAAGAAATCAACACCACGAAAAAACACATAACAAAAAGACAGAACAAATTCATACTTCTTGATAATTACATATCTGACAAGGGACTTATCTCTAAAATTAATAGAAAACTCCAACACCTCAACAACAGGAAGATTAACAATCCATTTAAAAATGGGCAGAAGACATGAATAGACACTTCACCAAAGAAGATATTCAGGCAGCCAGCAAACACATGAAGAAATGCTCATGATCATTAGCCACTCCTCCGAAGGAAGGTTGGGCAATCTACTTCCGTAGTGATATCGCTTCAGAAACCCAAGGAGGGATCACTATGAGTTGGGTCCGACTCGATGGCACATAACACCTAATTTATTCTTACTTAGGAATTGAATCTGTTTAAATATAATTGGTTCTCGTATTATCAAGTAACAACAACAGGATGAAGTTTTTGCCAAATTTGGAGGAAACATTTAGGATACTTTTATTCCAAACATAGGCTACGTGATTTACATGAAATTTACCCTGAGGGAATATTGGCACCTAAAGAGATAAGCAGGAGCTCTGGTAGCATAGTGGCTAAAGCACTTGACTGCTAACCAGAAGGCTGGCGGTTCAAACCCACCAGTCACTCCTCGGAAGGAAGGTTGGGCAATCCTACTTCCGTAGTGATACTGCCTCGGAAACCCAAGGAGGGGTCGCTATGAGTCGGGGCACATAACAACAACAAAGAGATAAGCAGTTGCAATGAGAGGCCCACGCAACTGCTGACTCAAGCAAAAAGCCACACATACTAGTTGGTGAAAGGAAACAGGGGTTTCTAATATAATCATCAAATCAAAAACCATTTAAGGTAAACATTCTGAGTGTCACGTGTTGGACTATAACATAACTGCTTATCACTTATCACTTATCACTTGGATAGATTGCTCCAAGGTATATAACAGCAGCCAAATTATTTTTTTAAATGGTGATTAGTTATTCTCCCAAGCAAAGCAGGGATGCCAGCTAGTGAAACGATGTATGTAAAGTGCATAACACAGTGCCTGGAACAAAATATTAGCTCCTTGTTCCTGCCAACTCACCACAGTAGCCACTTGCTAATTTTATGGTTGCCTGTTCATCCCACAACTGAAGGACCAGGTGTGTCTCAGATCATGGGGAATGGGAATATTTTCTCAGCTTTTCAGGCTCAGGAGGTCCTACTGGTGTATAGATAGAACTTGAGAGATGAGACATTTCTTCAGATTACTTGAATGACCTCAGCCTTTGCTCAAAATTAATGCCATGTTGGAACCATCTTTTGCTGATCAATGCATTCAGTACCACTTGAAACAAAACGGGCTGGAATTTAGCTAACATTCAGGACAAGGCCTAGCACATTATAAATTATTCACATGATTTGACCTATGACATATCTACATCTGTATTTTTAAATGTCAACTTTAAAATGCCATCTTGCCCACAATTATGAATTAGAAGATGAATAAAGCTACTTCCCAACTCAAATGGATCACAAGGGGAAAAAAAAAAAAAAAAAAAAAAACACATCTGTGGCAGTTAAGGTTGTTGTCAACTTGGCTGGGCCTGGTTGAGTGTCTGGGCAGCTGGATGTAGTTATTCCTCATGATGAGATTGGCAATCAATTCCATGATGCAATCTACTAGAGCAGCTGAGCAGCTGCTTTAGGGATATGGTCCACTTCCAGTATATAAGAAACAGCTTTACCTGCGGGCTTGGGACCATTGTCACAGGGGACATCAAGCTCAATTGGCATGACATACTATATAAAACATTGTTTCACCTCCTACTTTGGCGAGTAGCGACTAGGATCTTAAAAGCTAGCAAGCTGCCATCTAGATGCAACAATGGGTGTCTCCTCGTCAAGAAGAAAGAAGAAAACCAAATGAATGGAAACAATCAGTCCTAGCGACTGGTATACCATCTGATCTGCAGCATATACAACTATGAGACCAGAAGAACTAGATGGTGCCCGGCTACCACTGACATCCACTTGGAAGGGGATCTATGTAGGAGATCCTTGATAGAGAGGGAGAACAATGTCGAACAAAACTCAAAATCATTTGGAGGAAAAA
>NW_006921641.1:9562558-9603386 GCF_000298275.1 Orycteropus afer afer
TGAGTTGAACATTTACCTCAAGTAGATACACTCCTTGGAGAGAACAATCATGGGAGAAAGAAGGGCTGCTTATGCACAGGGAGACAGCTCAGGAGGCAGGAGAGTATGGAGGGATGGACACTGGGAAGAGGTAACTATGGGGAGGAGTGGGAGGGGAGCTGTTGCATTGTGGTAAACTGTGGTCAATGACATGAGACAAAGGGTATGTGAACTGCTGTATGGAAAGTGAATTTGCTCTGTAAATCTTTACACAAATCACAATTTAAAAAAAAGAAAGAAAGAAACAGCTTTGAGGAAGTTCTCCAGCTTTTTGGCACACTTGAACTCCACATGTACTGAAGTTGTTGTTCAACAGCTTGCCCTGCCCTGCCCTGCCAATCTTGGCATTTTTCTGGACTTGAATTAGTGGGCCTGCCATGTTGTTTGGTGCTATCAGGACTATGCCTTTTCACTTGTCGACCTTGGGTTTGTCAACCTTAGCAGTCAGTAGCTGTCTGAGTGAAGAAAAGCCTCCAGCTTCAGTGGGCCGGGAGCAAGACGCAGAGCTGAAGCCCAAGGTCAAGGGGCTTTCACCGGCCCCTAGAGCCTAGCACTTTGAACTCAGACTTCTAGCCTCCAAAAATTGTAAGAATAAATTCCTGTTTGTTGAAACCATCCCATTTATGATATTTTCTGTTAGAGCAGCACAAAGGTAACCAAAACACCATCTATCACAGATAATGCTATAAATTGATGTGTAAAATTAAGCTTGTGGCACCTAAATAAGTAAACCATACCAATGAAAAAACTATTAGCAAAATAAACCAAGAGAAGATTGATCTCAGTGTTGGCTAGATCTATACTCCAAACAAAAGGATGATTGTTCAAGTTGTACAACTGGTACCCAGGTGCCAAGAGAGCAAATGATAAGTTTAGGTAAGAGTGTTTCCCACATATCTCTGTATAATTAGAGTCAGTATAATTCATAGTCAGGTACCAGTCTTTTTGTGGACCTATGCGTTCAACACGCTTGGAATTGATAGGTCATAAGGCAGGTGTATATTTAACTGTTAAACAGTTTTCCAAAGTAGTTGTCCCCATTTTACATTCCCACCCAAAATAATTTATGATTATTATTTGATGCCACCTGAAAGAAAAAACAAAGGTTGGTCTTAATGAGAAATGAGTGGCATCCTCAAAAAACTAAAAATAGAACTACCATACAATCCAGTAATTCCATTCCTAGGTGTACACCCAAGACTTGAAAGCAGAGACTCAAAAAGATATTTGTACATCAATGTTCATTGTAGCACTCTTCATGATAGCCAAAAATGTGCAAATGATCTAAATGTCCATCAACAGGTGAATGGATAATCAAAATGTGGTACATACATACAATGGAATACTAGTCAACCAGTAGGAGAAATGAAGTCATGATACATGTTACATGGATGGAGCTTGAAGACACTATGCTGAGTAAAAAAAGTCCATGACAAAAGGATAAATATTGTAGGACCTCACTTATATAATAGGATAGGAAAAGGCAAATGTATAGAGACCAAAGCTTACTAGTGGCTACGAGGGGAAAGAAGGGGGTTAATAGTGATGGAAAAATCACATTGATTAAGGGTAGAGTTGCACAGCCCATTATTATATTAGCTGTCAATAAGTTGTACACTTGTAAAAAGTTGAATTATGTGATTGATATATTTACAATAATGAGGGGAAAAAAAAAAAAAGAAAGTAGCTGCTGAGGCTGCTTATGTACAGCCAAACACCTCATGGGATTTGATTTCTTGGTTTGGGGGTTTACGGTCATAGTTTCATGAGACATCTGTTAATTGGCCTAAGAATGTGTTTAGTGGTTCTGTTCTGTGGCATAGTACTTAGGGTCTTACAAGCTTGCAATCAACCACCCAAGGTACAAAAATTGGTCTCTATTCACCTGGAGCAACAGAAAAAGAAGGAGAGTCAGGAATGGGAAGAGGATATGGAATGTGTGGCTAATTGCCTTCATGAACAACTGCCTCCTTTGCCATGAGACTAGAACTGAATGGTGCCTGGCTACTACTACTGAACATTTTAGTCAAAGTTTCCATAGAAGAATCTTGATCAAAAGGGGGGTAATGCAGAACTGAATTTCAAAATTGCATAGACTCTAGACTTTCTGGAGCCATGAAGGCTGGAAGAACCCCGGAAACTATTGCCCTAAAATTATCTTTAAACTTTTAGCCAAAAATATCCCCTGAAGGCTTCTTAAAACCAAATAATAATTTAGCTTAACCAGTAAAAAATGCCTACCTTGAGCATTATGCTTGTTTAAGAACTATCTGTATGAGACAACAGCAACTTGAAAGATCAGGGAGCAAAAATGAGGGAAGAATCACTCAGAAAAGGAGGGTGAGAATCATTGCACAAATCTAAGAATGTAATCAATGTTATTAAATTGCACATGTTGAAACTGTTGAATGGATATATGTTCTTCTGTGTACATTTTCAACAACAAAATAAATAAATTTAGAAAAAAGGAAAAGAGAAATGAGCGGCAGTGAATAAAGAGCTTCCTAAATTATTTGGAACAGTGAAGAAAATCTGTCTGCGAGATAAAGAGCTATCTGACAACGACCCTCCAAAGACTTTGATTTTGATCATTGGTCTGGAAATAATTTTACCCACTTAGATCAAAGGTTTTCACAAAGATGATTCAAGCAAGGGCCCAAATCCCAAGAGGAGATGAATGTACATAAAGAGGCCTTCAAATGAGTTTTCACTCTAATAAATGGAGAACTTAAAGGGGAGAAGAGTCCTCCCACGTGGCTGCCTTGTTTACTGGGCCAGCCCAGCACTGTGGCAGAAATGAAACAACAGCTTGATGCCTAACACAGCTCGCCCTCAGGCACTGATTCAGCCCTTTGTTTCCCATGAGCTCTGCTTCAAATAAACAGATCAGAGAACTTTATTAATTATGCACTCTGGGGCATACACTGTGATCAGCTCCAGGCTCCACACACAGCCCCAGCAGCCACTCTTCAGTTTGCTCAAAGCAGAAGAAGCCTAAGTCCTTTCTGTTTCCGAGACACTCCTGACGCCCACACTGTTATTTTCATTGGTTGCACAGGGCACAGTAAGAGAAAATGAAGACTATAAAGTCAAAATATCAATCCAGTTGCAGTAACTTCAGAAGACGCTCCAAGATGCTCAATGCAGTATTTATCAATTAGGAAAATTAAAAATTTACAACAATGCAAAAGGCCAAAAAACAGTTAAATAAAAGCCCTTCTTCCTTATGCAGACAGTAGGAATCATGTGTTAAGAGCAGATAAATTACATTATAAGGCATTAGGGACATCTCAAGGCAGCTGGGTGTGGCCAGAAAGCCATCCTATACAGACACAGGAAAACCAAAAATCTAGAGAGGCTTCTGGGCACACCAGTAGTCAATCGTCTCCAGACAATTCAGGGGAGGATTGAGGTTTGTTCCTTGACAAACCAGTAAGTTTTCTTGGATGTGGATTGTTCTAAGTGGCCCAGCTGCCAGGTGGAAAGGAATAAACAATTACATTTGGTGGTTCAGTGGTAGAATTCTCACCTTCCATGCAGGAAACCTGGCTTTGAGTCCCAGCCAATGCACCTCATACACAGGCACCACCCATCGGTCAGTGGAACCTTGTGTGTTGCTTGTTGTTGTTGTTGTTATTTGCCGTCGAGTCGGCCCCGACTCATAGCGACCCCTCCTTGGGTTTCCGAGGCAGTATCACTACGGAAGTAGGAATGCCCAACCTTCCTTCCGAGGAGTGGCTGGTGGGTTTGAACCACCAGCCTTCTGGTTAGCAGTCAAGTGCCTTAGCCACTATGCTACAAGAGCTCCTTGTGTGTTGCTAGTATTATGCTAATTGGGTTTCAGTTGTGCTTCTAGACTAAAACAGACTAGGAAGAAAGGCCTGATGATCTACTTCTGAAAAATCATCCAATGAAAACCATATGAATCACAATGATCCAAGGTGCAACCAATCACAGGGACGGTACAGGACCAGACAGCGTTTTATTCCATTGTGCTTGGAGTCTCTATGAGTTAGGGGCTGACTCAAAGATAGCTAACACCAGCACCACCACCATGTGCCAGGCAGTGAGCCAAACACTTACCCAGCCATAACTGACTTAATACCCACAACCATTCCTGGAAGGAGATTCAACTGTCCCCCTTTCAAAGATGAACTCTGGCTCAGGGAAGTTAAGTAACTGGCAAAAGTTTCCCCAAATAAAAAGAGAAAAGCTAGGATTTAAATTCAAGTATCCCTGCTCCAAGCCTTCACTCTGAGGACAGCAAACAGAGCTTAAGAAGAGTTTAAAATGAGTGGCTGTCACACTTAGCCACAGGCAAGAGCACCATGCTCAGATTGAGTAGAGAGCTATACTTAAAAAGAAAAACACATTTATCCCCCTTGTGTTCCAATGACTAAATGGCTCTCCACTGCCCAGTTTTAGCTAGTTTTCTTCTTATGAGAAGTTAATAACAAGCCTCCTCTCGTGAAAGTATTGCCTTTCCTGAGTTCCCATAGCCCATAGTGACCAGCCTGCAGCTTCATAAGTCAGTGAGTTTTTCTGATTTTCCCCTTCCCTGCTATCTAACTCACTTCTCCAATGTGAAGGAAAGACACTCTCCATCACTAGAGCTGTGGTGGTGTTCTGTGTCACATAAACAACAAAGCATTGCATCAATTACTGTCTATTGTGTTTTTTTGAGGCCTTTCTAGCCATAGCAGGTTAGAATACACCCTTGTTATTTGCCCTTGTTACACTCTGAAGGTCACTTGTCTGCCAAGGTCTGTAATCAGCGAGCCCTTGCTTCTCTTCTACAAATGTGTCTTTTCCAGAGCCTTTTGCAATTATGCCTCATTTTTCTAGGTTTCATACAGCAAACATCTGAACAGAATTAAAAGCACAAGCACATGCAAAAATAATCCGTTTCCCAATATAGTAAACGCTGAGAAGTTCTATATTAGCACACACTGTGAGTGCTAACTGGCTGGGGCACGATTAACCTAATAGGCTTAAAGTTCCACTTGCCATCCACATCTGTCAGGACACGAGCAAAACACAGGCCTGTAATCCATGAGACTGAGGTCCCTGCCCTTCACTAATAGCGCAGGGTTCAAGACAATAGAATGACAACAGGACAACAGGCACCACTACCTCTTCTCCAGGGGGCCAGGGAAGTTGGCTTCAAGGAAAGCTGGTTTCAAGTTTAAGACATTGTGCAAATGGACTTCAAAGGATTCCGGTCTGGAAATTGCCTGGATGGACTGGTAAGACTGTCTTTTGTTTCCTTTCCAAATACAATTCTCTGAAAATTGTTAAGGTTGTGGGTGGAAGATGACTGCAAGCTGAAATAATGGGGTGCACACCTTCCCACAGTGACATTGTGAACAGTGTTGCTAAGAGTGGCATTCAGTTTTTGAAAAGGCCCAAGGTGATTCTGCCAGGGCGTCAGGTGGGCAATGAAAGATGTTCTATCCCCTTGCTGCTTAGAAGCTCTACCTGCTATGACTCTGGTGGTGAACAGCCTCAGGAACAGAGGCCAGCCGAAGAGCAGCCAAATTCTAGGTGGAACCAAACCACAGCTGGTTTTTGTCATGTCACGGGAGATCCTGCTTCTGGCAAAAGAAAAGATATGGAAGGACTGATCTTAGAAGCCAAAACCTCCTCATCACAGAGCCACATGGCTAAGAACAGTAGGTTTAAGACACAGAGCACCCATGGGTCAGAAGGGGCAACTTTTTCTAAGGAAGAGAATAAGGAAAATAATGCCCAAGAGACCTCCACATGGGAAAAGAAGCCAAAATGCCACAGGCTGTGCAAACAGGGCCATTGCTGCCAAACTGTCCTTCCTCCTCATGGGTCTGCAGGCAAAGTGGACTTTCCCGAGCTGCTGGTAAAGGCCCACCATCATGCTTACACCTACCTGCACTCCAGCCTCTCTAAATATGAAGCAATGCTGTGCATCATTCATCAGGCCACCCAGACCCAGGAGCTACTGCAGCCCATGGTTAGCTTCCTGTTGCTGTGTTTTGGTGAGGTCAACCAGATCTTGGGGGAGATCTCCAAGGATGGAGAAACACTCCTCCAGGAAGTTACGGCTGATCTAGCTTGGCCATTGAGGGAAGGAGAGCCCCAAGAGCAGCCAGATCTCCTGCAGCAGCTCCTGCAGTACACAGTCAGCAAGCTGCAGGCACTCAGTGGCATGGTGGCCTCACTCACCTGCAGCCTCCTGGAGAGCTCCAGCAGCTACTTCCACTCCACTGCAAGCCACTTGGAAAAGAAGTTGAGCATAAAGAGGGGCATGGATGAGCATCTCTCAAGGGTTTTGGGGCAACTAGAGAGCTTGGCAAGTGGCCACAGGGATCTCATGGTGCAGGGTCTCCCCTTGTGTTCTGAGGACAGTGGCATTGGTGCTGACAATGAATCTGTGAAGTCCTTGGACAAACTGAGCAAGCAACCCAGCTGGGACTTTGTGCTGGAGCCCATAGAACAGGAGCCAGTCGTTTCACCTCATGTGGAAGCCAGGCCATCAGGACATGACTGGCAGCCAAGTCCCTTCTGGATGGGTTCAGACAGACCTCAAGACTGTCCACTCTCAAGGTTTCCTATAGCAAAGGTTCAGCCAGAAGCACAGAGTGAAGCAAGAAGCCAATGTCCTTCCAACACAGGCCCAGAATGTATTCCTTCTGGGCCTTTGGGGCCAGGCAAAAGCACTCCATATGGGTCCCTTGGAATTGGGGTCCCTGTGGAAGCACACCTATCTAAAGGTTCTAGATTGATGGACACTCCATCACTCAGTGAAGATGAGGACAGCATCCCAGAGGAGGAGGAGGAAGACGAAGTTAACAGCATATGTTGGGATGCATGGCAGGACACAGCTCTACTTCCAAGGCCACAGTCTTCACCTGCTGCCCGAGAAAGCACATTTCAGCTTCATTCCAGGAGGCTTAGGAACCCCCAGACCCAGGAAATTATTCTGAAGATGAAGGAAGCAATCAGTGAAAGGATAAAATTTGTTCCCGTGCCCTCTGGGCCCCAGGACTGGGCTGAAGAGGAAGACAGGAGGATGGTAGTCCCACCAAGACCCAGCACAGTCAGTGGCAGCAGGAGGGCTCTCGTAAGGCAGAGGAGGTCCCAGTCAGAGGCGAGTCTTAAGAGCCACATGGAGGAACCCACCCTTCAGGAGCTGCAGAGAGTCCAGAGAGACCTCAGCCAGAGGCTGGAGGCATTCTACACACAGCGTCAGTGGCACAGCAAGGAGCAGATTCTAAAACCCAGACGGGCTGCTTTGTGGCCAGATAACAACTGCCGGGTGACCCCGACCAACACCATCCGCAAGCTGAAGGCATCCCTTACCAAGAACTTTAGCATTTTGCCTAGTCAGGACAAGAGCATTTTGCAGAAATGCAGTTCCCACTCTACAGGTGAGCAGCCCTGGCAGGGGACAGCTGAGCAGCATCCCAATACCACCCTGTCAGGTGAGAAGGGAAGCCAGGCTCCTGAGGCCAAGGACTGCAACACCAGAGGCCATCCCACCAGGACATCAGTCAAGAAACTGATTGAAACTTTCAGTCCTACTGATAGTCTGAGAACACTGGGGGGTTCCAAGGACTCCGAGCCAAGCCTCTGCCTCCGGAAGTGGGGGGTTCCCATCATGCCTCCCAGATTTCCCATTTACCGGGGGCTTGCCCCTTTGTATCCTAAGCCTCGCATTTCTCCAGCAGCAGGCAGAGATACACTCAATGTGGGTACAGGCTGGAGGCCCTTCGCACCTATCTTTCCCCCTCTGCTTACAGCAGAAGCCTCCAAGAGTGAGGACATCAATGGTGAGTCAGAGGAGGACCCAGAGCATCTCCCTCCACCACCTCCAGAAATCCTGATGGACAAATCATTCACTTCTCTGGAGCCCCCAGAAAGCAATGAGCCAGCAAGGAGCTCCCCTGAAGGGACCAGCATGCCAGAGCTGGAAGAGGTTAGCCCTGGCAGGAGAACTTGGGCTTCCCCAAAGCTGAGAGCCTCCATGAGCCCCATTGACTTGCTGCCGAGCAAGGGCACCGCCAGCCCCACCAGACCCTGCAGCACAGGGCCAGGGAGCAGCAAGAGCAGCTGCAATCCCAGAAAGCTTACCTTGAACTTGAACCACCCACAAGACACCAGCCAAGACCCAGAGGTGGAGGGTGGGACTCAGAGTCAGGCACAAGCAGAGAAGGTTACAAGTCTCTGCAAGCCTCCCCAGACGGCATTACCTTGGCAAAACTCCAGCCACACATCTGGGCAAAAACAGGACCTCAGAACCCAGCCTAGCCAGGCCTCAAGGCAAATCCAAGACAGAAGCCCTATGGTGGTCAGGAAGGCCTCTCCCACAAGGGCACCCCATGCTGAGAAGAGACACCCGAGCCTGCCCTCCTTCCACAAGCCTGCCCAACCAAGTCTCCCCGTTGTGCATAAGTCTCCCAGTCCACCACTTAGCACTGGAACTATGAGCACCCCAGTTAGTCCCAGGGTGCTAAGCCCACCAACTGTGAAGAAACGAATGTCCCCACCACCCCAGCACAAGCTGTCCAGCCCTCCCCCAGTGAGCCCACCTGTTCAGCACAAGGTCTCCAGCCCTCCTACCCAGAGCAGAGAAGCAAGTTCCCCTTCCTCTGGTCAGTCTCCTTCCCCACCAGTGTCTCCCTCTCAAGGGCGCAAAGAACCAGGAGATTCTGAAGACAGTCCAGCAGCCATGGCTAAAGTATCTGGGAATACATGTTCCATATTCTGTCCAGCTACCTCCTCTCTGTTTGAAGCTAAGTTGCCACTCTCAAGAGCCCACCCACTGACCCCACCATCTCTACCATCAGAGGCTGGGGGCCCTCTCTGGACACCAACAGGGTGCTGGAGAAGCAGGTACAGGCCACGACTGAGGATGGAGTCACAGAGGAGGGTGGCTCTGTGTGCCCTCAATCCTCAGCCGTTCATCAGAAGGACAGCTTCAGACCGCCAGCCGGGCATCCGGCTGCGGCTGCCTGTCTCTGGCTACAGCAGTGCAGCTACTGAAGCCCAGCTCAGCCAATGCAGGTAAGGAGCATCTGCAAGCACCACCCTGCAGTTAGTTGAAATAGAGGAGAACAGAGCAAATGGGCCCTAGGGTCTTCTGGGTCAGTAGTAGCTCTGGTGGCGTAGTGCCTAAGGCATTTGACTGCTAATCAGATGGTTGGCAGCTCAAACCCACCAGCCACTCTGTGGAAGGAAGACTGGGCAATCCACTCCTGTAAAGATTTACCACCTCTGAAACCCAAAACTGCTCGCTATGAGTTAGAATCGACTCAATGACAGTGTGTTTGGTTTGGAGTTAGTTTTCAAACTGTGCTGCAAGAAAAGAGGCAACTAGGAAAAGGAGGTCCAGGGAATGGAGTCTTGATCTCCCCACTTCAACCACGAGCAGCTATGCTTTTACTAGTTCCATATTTTGGGTTTCTGAGAAAGATTTGCATTGAAAAGAGTTTCTACTATATTGAAAATAACCTTTAAAGCAGTCAGGTTAGTTCAAAACAATCAAGTTAGTCTACTCCCTCCTCCTTTATTTTACAGATAGGGAAATAGGTGAAGTGACTTATCCTGATGGTTAACTTGCTATCACCTTGTCAACCATTCTGAACCCACACCCACTACCAGAGTCAATTCCAACTCACAGTGACCCTACAGGACAGAGCAGAATTGCCCTATTAGGATTTCCAAGGCTATAAATCTTTACATAAGGAGACTGCCTCATTTTTCTCCGACAGAGTAGCTGGTGGGTTTGAACCACTGACCCTTCAGTTAACAGCCTAATGCTTCGACCACAGCACCACCAGAGCTCCCATCCTGAACCAGCAGCCTGATTTCTGTTGTGGCTGGTTTATTAAAGTAGAACACCATATAGGGTAGAAGTTCTTAAGCATTTTGATCTCAAAACTCCTTTAAGCTCTTAGAATTCGAGAACCTAAAAGAGTTTCTATTTATGTGCGTTAAACCAAAACCAAAACCAAACTCACTGCTGACGAGTCAGATCTGACTCATAGCAACCCCTCCTTGGGTTTCCAAAGCAGTATCACTAAGGAAGTAGATTGCCCAGTCTTCCTTCCGAGGAGTGGCTGGTGGGTTTGGACTGCCAGCCTTCTAGTTAGCAGTCAAATGCCTTAGGCACTATGCCACCAGAGCTCCCTGTGAGTTAAACCTATCAATTTTTGCTATAGTCAATATTTATTAATTAATTAATTTTAAGAAAACAAATATAAACCCATTATGTGTTAACATAAATAACATACTCTTATGAAAAAAAAATGTTTAAAAAAATTAATAGAGTGGAAATGTCTTACATTTTTGCAAATCTCTTTAGTGTCTGTTTTAATAGAAGGGAACTAAAGTCTCATATCTTCTTCTGCAGTCCATCTGTTGATATCCCATGTCATGTAGACTCTGGAAAACTCCACTCTACATTCACGATAGAAAGAGAGTAAAAAAACAAATATCTTACTATGAAAACCCTATGGAACGACACTTCTACTCTGACACTCGTGGAGTCCAATGACTCAGATTCAGTTCAATGGCAACAAGTGATGGTGGTGGATTATGATAACAATAGTTTTGACCTCCTGGAAGCCCTGAAAGTGTCTTGAGGATACCCAGGGGCTTGCAAACCATGCCCTGAGGCATGGCATGTAAATGGTTGGCTTCTCCACATCCCCAAGCATCTAGCCCCATTTGTCCTCCAACCTAATCTGGTCTCTGCCTCCCCACCAGATGTTACAGGGTAAAAACGAGAGTCTTCATGAAGGCTAAGCATCAGAATACAGGCTGCAGGTGCCATCCTTGCCTTTGGTAGACTGATTTCCTAGTGCACTTTTCTCATCAGGGGCACTTGCCCAGCCATACACACAGGCCTGGGCATTGGCGTGTGGGTCCAAGGATCGCCATTGCTCCAGCCATTGAAAGAAGGGGCCACATGTTCAAGTGGTTATTTCACAGAATACGTGTGTGAAACTGTGCTTTTTCTGGAATTCTGGCTTGGGGAACAAAAATGTACATTTGAGCCTGTCAGAGAGGAACTCTTATCAATATGTCTTGATACCAGATCAGACAAAGCTCAATCAACAGCAGCCCCTGCTATCTTTGGGTTGCCCTTGCATTAATCTGCAGTTAATTTCTGCCAGAGGTGATATGTGTTGCATACTTCACAGTCCGCTGAGGCACAAATGGTAATTTTTTACCAAGTACTCAGCAGACAATTTAACTAAAGATATTATTTAAGGAAAGTTGTACATTATTATAGTTATATAATCTTCCCCAGCCACTTGATATAAATGAAATATTGATTATTTTTTATAAGAATCTTAACGTAACATCGCTCTTTTCTTAAATCTAAAATGAGCTTCCCATAGTGCAGTGGTCTTCATCTAAAAACCTCTATAAATGTTAGTGCATTATTCCTTACACCAGCCACTTACTCAGTTATTAGATTTCTTAAACAGTGCCCTTCAGGAGAAGAGCTTGCGAGAACAGGGACAATAAAGCGACATTAATTAAAAACACTAACATTTTAAAACAGTAGGAGCAATAATAAAGTAACATAAAATTGTTCAAGAAGAAAATAATGCCCTTCTCTCAGGCTTCTCCTCAGAATAGGGCAGTCTAAAAGGTTATTTTATGTCCTGAATCTCAATACTTGGTAGGAAGGGGGGCTTTCCATTGGGGGTGTAAGGGAGGACCTGTAACTTTAGAAAAGAGGATTATTCACAAACAGGAGCCTCACCAAGGTTAGTGTGGGAGTTCACATAATGATACCCATTCCCTGGGCTCTGAGAAGACCACCTCTCTAAACCATCCCAAACTGTGTGCACATGATGGGAAAATGCTCGTTCCTCAGCCTCCCCATCCCCCAGGTGTAAATTTGACATCTAGGAACAGAAGCTTATCAGCTGTGGGCATTTTTTGCCATCCTGTGTATGGAGAAGCAGCACCAGGGAACTGGGCATGGTTTCCCCAAGACTCTGCAGCAAGCCAAGGCCAAAGAGCCAGAAACTGCTTAGAAAAGGGTTGTTTCCCCAAGCAGGGACTTGCAACCACAACCACCTCATCTCACAGCTCTGAGGCAGGCTTGCAGGGGAAGCTGTGTTCTGCACCTGGCATTAATTCCCTTCTGGTCACCCCATGCCAAGCCTGAGCCCCTTTTTTTAAGGGGAATAAAAGGATGATTTTATATCCTCCTGATCTTGGGTCCCTGGAGATTGGAAACGGTCCTCTGAGGCTTATCCAGGAAGCTCAATTACTAAGCTACAACTGTTATTTATGTGTTGAATCCCCTAGTCGAGATATCAGTCTCTAGGTCTCAGGATGTTGGGAACTGTGGGTGTTCAAGAAGAGAGAGGTCACCTTTCTCCCCTAAATACAGTGCTTACCAGCCTTTGCCTGGACAGGACTGCTCAGTCAGAAGCTCTCTGAAGCAACCCCCTGCTAATTTAATTTCCTGGACCAAGAGTGGCCAGGAGGCCAGTGGGTGGGCAGCCTGCTTCCCAAGCCATTCTGGGAACAGGCAGTATCATAGCCACATTGTGGCAACTGGTAAAATCAAGCTTCAGGTGCCCACCTTTGTATGACTTGGGGGTCCCTAATGTCCTTTCCGGGAGCTCTGGTAGCATAGTGGCTAAGGCAATTGACTGCTAACCAGAAGGCTGGCGGTTCAAACCCACCAGCCACTCCTCGGAAGGAAGATGGGGCAATCTACTTCCGTAGTGATACTGCCTCGGAAACCCAAGGAGGGGTCACTATGAGTCAGGTCTGACTCGACAGCACATAACAACAACAACAATAATGTCCTTTCCAGGTGTGGCTTTCTGTGAATTCTATAAAGCAACACCATAGTGACAGCTAACCATTCACTGAGCACTTATTACATACCAGTTAGTATGCTAAGGGTTTTACATGCTTCATCCAACGCTGTTATCTATGAGTACCCTGTGAAATGGGTACTATTTATATTTCCATTTACAAATATGAAAGCTGATGCTCAGAGAGATTACATGATAAAAATCACATAGCTGGTAAGTGGAAGAGCCAGGGCGTAAACCCAGGCAGCCAGACTCCAACCTCCACCCAGGAATCACCAGCATGTAACCAAGAGTGGCTTTCTGAGCTGGTCCTCCCTTCTAGCCGAGGCCTGCTGTATGCTTGTGCTCACTCTCCACTCTGCATTCCCAGAGCCTGCCCATCACACTGAGGCTCATCTGCGGGTGTCCTCCCCTCTGTGCAAAGCCCCTCCCGAGCTCCACCACACGGGAGCTTGGCAGCTGGGAAGCTCTGTTCTAGGCAAACTCTGGATCTGGGCTCCCCCAAGAAGTTCCCATTTTCTCCATTCAGGAACAGGGTGGCGAATGAGTAAAACGGGGCTTTTGTGTGTGTATGTTTTGTTTTTTAATCAATTCAAGTAGCTAAGCCCAGCCCTTTATTAAACAAGACGTGTTTTTAAAACAAAATAAAGGCCCAGCTCCCACAGCTCCTGGGGGAGTTGCTTTGTTCAAGCAGCAGGATCCTGGGCATCAGGGAAAAGAGCACAACTCAACCTGTCAACCAAAACAACCTCGAGGTTGGTCCCCACAGTGCCCAGCCACAGCAGGCAGACAACAAGGACAGCAGCCTTCAGTGCCACCTGATACAGAAAGGCAGACTCCCCAGCACCCAGGGTTCACTGGCCTGTGGATGAGGGAGAAATGAGGAGAGACTGTGAGCAGGGGGATGGAGATGGGGAAGGGGCGCCGGAAGGAACAGCAGGGAAGAGTGTTTCATCTATACCTGTCTTCTCTTGGCAGCAGCAGTGAGAGCCCCAGGAAGGGTGCTGAGCCTTGGAGCAGCCCCTGTGGCCCAGAACTGAAGCAAAGACATGCTTCTCCCCCAGAGCTCTATGTGCTGGGCCATGGGCTGCAGCCGGAGGACAAGCACCAACATCAGCCAGAAGCACAGGCCCAGCGGGAAGAGGCAGCCTGACTGCTCAGCCGGCAGAGTTACACTGATGCCAGTCATGCCAGAAGGCAAAGGGTGACCACTAAGCGCCAAGGCAAACCACACTTTTATGGAAAGACCTGCAGGTGCGCTGCTGGTGGGTCTGCTGAGACTGGCCATGCAAGCCAAGCAGATGGGACTTTGAAGCAATCATTTCCATTCCTAGTACCTGATTGGCCTTGGGGTTCAAAGGTTAACCATAACTTTAAACCCCCACAATGACACTCTTTAGTCCTCCAAGTGTTGGCCTTAACTTAAAGGAGAAAAAAAAAAAAAATAACCTTATTTATTGCATGCTTGATGGGCCAGATATTTTCCTTGTGGTTTTATTGTTCTTAGTTGTCATCAAGTCAGTTCTGACACATGGCGACCGTAAGTGTAACAGAACAAACGTTACCCAGCTCTGCGCTGTCTTCATGACTGTTGGTATGTTTGAGCCCATTGTTGTAGCTATTGGGCCAATCCATCTGATTGAAGGTCTCCCTCATTTTTGTTTTCATTGGCTCTCCACTTTACCTACTATGATGTACTTTTCTAGCAATTGGCCTTTCCTATGTGAGCTCCATTAAATCATTTAATTCTCACAATAATGGATGAAGTAGATGTCATTCTCCCATTCTGCAGATAAAAAAACTGAGGGAGGTTGGGGTGGGGGGGAAGCTAAGTGTCTTGCCCAAGATCACACAGCTAGGAAGAGAATAGAGCAAACATTTGAGCAGGTGTGTCTGTCTCAGTCTATCCTCTTTCAACAGCATTTCATTTCTAATGACTCTCATCACTTAGCCTGTCTAAAGCACTCATAGATGTACCAGTAGTTGCAAAGTTCTGTTTTGTTTTCTAAGGTTAAACGGTGGTTCTGCATTGACTTCCCCATTAAGGGCTTTGTGTATCCAGAGATAAGAAGACTGAGCTGGAATTCACTCAGCCCTACTCACCCTCCCCAGTCTACTTCCCAAACCCTGCTCCAGTTCACAGCCTGCAGCCATGCTTCCTCTCAGTCTAAACATGCTCAAATGCTCTCTCTGCCCTACGCATCTACATGCTTCTAGGACTGAGTAGGCACAACGAAGCCTCCCAAACAAGGCGCCTATTCTCTGCACGCTGTGGATGCTAGCGCTCTCAAGGGTGGTGTGGGTAAGGCACATGCTCCTGCATGCCAGTTTCCTTGGCCCAGCTTCATTCCCACATCATCTGCAGAACTTTGCTGGAGTAGAAATCAAAGTGAAGAACAGTCATTCATGCCAAAGACTTGCTTCTGCCAGTGAGCTAGATATTTGCTGTGGATCTTGGAATTTTTCCACCAAAGGCTGTGGAGTGCTTCTATTTAGAAAAGAATATGCAGTAATTGGGTGATTCAATGGCTGCTCAGTGCATTGTCAAAGACAAAAATTCTCACCCACAAGATGAAGCTAAGGGCCACCCTTCAGATCTGCTGCAAAGCTGATTTTTTTTTTTTTTTTAATTTGGGCAAATTATGGATCTTAAATCCATTTTTTGAAATGGAACACAGGCTTAAGATCATAGTCTTAGAAACCATACTACCTCCCTCAGGAACAGGCTATGCTCCAAACAAATGAACCCCACCTTAACTTCTCCAGTTATTTAAAAAGGGTGACAGGAATGATCTCTTTAAAGCACCTCAAAGAAGAGTTGATTAAACTAAGCGGGGGCCACACCCACTCCTATATTATCAAATGTCTGCACGCATCACCTGTCTATCCTTCAGTTGCTCAGACTCTGCACCAATCCACAGAGCAATGCTCAGGCCGGAGCAGGACAAATGAGGGCCAAGCCACACCCATGCAGCTACAGGCAGTGAAATGAATTCCAGCTTCCCAGGGTTAGCCAGGCCTGGGAGAGTGTGAGAACAGCCAGGCTTAGGAAACTTGTCTGACAGAGATCTGGGCTTTCTTTCTGAATAGCTAGACAGACAGCCTGGGTATTGAGGGAGTGGGTCCTGGGGAAGTCACACCACTGAGAAAGCAGGGAGCAAACAGTGTAGAGAAATCCAGCTCCAAGGTGCTTCAGGGAAAACTGGTCAGAAAGAGGGCCCCATCCTGTGCTAGGGTTTGGGGAGGATTCCAGGCCTAGAGGTCCAAAGTCAGGCACACAGTCAATGAACCAGGATCCAGTATGAGGATGTAACCACAGGGACAAAAAATCTTTGGTTCCTGGATAATGGTGTCATTAGGGGGATATGGAGGGTGGGGACCAAGCCCCTGACATTGTCAGAGGGGATGACCCCAAAATGGCCTGAAGGTCAGCAGCAATGTGGCAGGCCAGCACTACATAGGGAGGGCCACCAAGGCAGTGGCATCTCTAGGGTTGGTATCACCTGTCACCCAGTGTGGTAACTGATTCTCACCCCTCCCTCTACCACCACCACCCCTACCACAATCCCTACCACCCATCCCCCACTCCCCACCCCACCTCTCACACCCCAGCCCCCATCGGTGAGGGTTTGGGTGGGTGGGCTGTCGTACCCACCATTGGACAGAGAGAAGCATCTCTGCCTTGCCCAATGGAAGAGGAGAGGAGCTGTGTGGAGGGGGGGTGGCACCATGAGTTACTGCACTGGGTAACACAAGCCTAGTGACGTCACTATTCCTGGAGGCCAGAATATGACTCTGGAGCAGTGCAGCAGTGTGGAGAAGTGAGGCTGAGTCACTAGCCAGGCTCCCTCCTGAAAGGGCCCATCCTGGATCTTGGGGGCAGGTTTGAATGTATAGGCAGTGGCTGAGTGCACTCAGCTGTGGTGATAAGAGCTGGAAGTGGGCTTCTGGGAGCCAGGCAGCTTATTACATCATAGAGGGATCAGCATCTGGGAGAATCTGGCAGGAACCACTGCTGTCCTCCATGAGCATCATGGCAGGAGGCTCTGTGGGACTAGCGATTGCAAGCAAGGCTAACCAGCAGTGGGAAACATCCATCCTTCCCAGGCTACAGGCAGTAGCTGACAGTACAGCAGTTTCTGGGATTCCTACCATCCAGCCATGAAGCAGTGCACTATCCCTCCTCCTCCTCTGGAGGACTTTTACGTTTATTGAGCACCTACAGTGTGCCAGGATACTGCTATATGTCCCCATACACAATTCAGTGAGAGGTCCCAGTTGCCTCCATGCCCAGGCAGCAGAACACTGAGCTGGTTTAGCCCTTGTGTTGCCCAAGGACCCAAAGGCTCTCACCTAAGTGAGAGATAGCTCAGAAGGTAGGAACGCATGGGAAAGAAGGACCTAGAGAAAAGGTAATCACAGGGAGGGAGTGGGAAGAGAGCAGTTACACTGTGGGGATTGCAATCAATGTCACGAAACAAAATGTGTATCAATTGTTGAGTGGGAAATGAATTTGCTCTATAAACTTTCATCCAAATCACAGCTGAAAGAAAAAAAAGATAAACTTTTCCAGGGCAGGTGGGCAGGGGTTGCCAAGGGCAAGGGCCTAAGAGCCAATAAGGGTCAAGGAAGAAGCAATGCTGAGCAGGTACAGGAGCAGGTGGGTCAAAGATGTGGGGGACTTTAGGGAGTGAGGGAGCGCTACCACACCAGACTTCACTCAAATTAGGTGTGAATTAGACTTTGTACAAAAGAACTTAAATCAACCACTACTGAACAGTTTTGTAGCAGCAACTCAGTTTCCTGTCTCCTGGAGATTAGGCCTTTCTGCAAATCCATGTCTGTGGTTCTGCCTTGGAGAGCATATTGGCAGTGGCTGTGAGGTACAAGCCTCACTTCATAGGGGCTCAGAAGGGCCGCACTGCCCACCCTCTTTCCTCCACCAGAGAACCTGTCCTTGCTGGACAAAACCTACTTCCCTTGCTCGAGGAGAAAAGAGGGCAGTCTTTTTTTTTTTTTTTAAATTAATTAATTAAGCCACTGGACCCAATCCATCAAGAACTCATGAGTCTACATCTTTTCTTCACAGAACTAGAAGCCAAGAAGGGAAGTTGAATCTAAAGACAAAGGGGAGCCCCTTGACAGGAGTTCAGTTGAAGGGGTGCATATTAAACCCAGGAGTCCCTGGGTGGTCCAAATAGTTAACATGCTCCAGTGCTACTGATAGGTTAGAAGTTCCAGTCCACTCATAGGTCCCTTGGAACAAAGGCCTGGCAATCTATGTACAAAAACTATCAACCATCAAAAACCCTATGGAGCACAGTTCTACCCTGACATACATGGAGTCTCCATGAGTCAGTCGACTCAGTGGTAACTGGTATGATGTATTAAACCCATATTCTTATTCAGGCCAAGTGCTTTCTGGATGTGTACAGCCACCTTCCTCTTGAGGCCCCCAGAACTGCAAAGAAAGAAACGCTCAGCTTTTTATCTAACACTAGTAATATAGCAGAGCTCTGCCCCAGGGGAAAAACACAATTTTCTGGTACCATCAAAAGGATTCATGGAGAAAAAAGAAAATACAATATTCTGGCAGAACACTGATAGCTTTTTGCAAGTATAAATACAGTCTTCAAGATGAAGCATAACATGCTTCCGTAGCTTGGGTCTGTGCCACTGTTTACTACAAGCAGCATCTTTTTTTCTCCCTTGCATCATATACACAATTTAGAACCTAAAATAATCCATGTTGATAGAAAACACAGGGAAGACAGATCAAAGAGACTTTTCTTTCATTGTGAAGAGCTGGTGTTTGACAAGACTTGCCTCATAAAGCCTGTAATGTGAATGAAAGGGATTTTGAGAAATACATTATTTTTCTAAAATAAATCAGTGTTTTGCATGTACCAGGGGAGCCAAGGCAGTGAATTGTAAGTGTCAACATGTTTGTCAATTGATCATCTGGTTGAGTGCTTACAGGCTGCCAAGCACCCACTACATCTTCCAAAGGAAATCTTTTCAAAGGTAATATATTTTTAAGTAGCCCCACATCAAAGATTCTGTTGAACGGCCATAAAGTAAATGCATTCTCAGCTTATATTAACAGAACACGTTATACTGCACTATCGTTTACTCCCTGTGCCTACCTGAAGTTTAAATAAAGTTCCATCAATCCACCTAGATGTTTTTATGAAATGTAATTAAAGATGCATTGCACACGCAGAGGAGCAAACAGTTAATTCACTCCATGCTCTAATTCAATTTTATGGAGGACTCTGGACACTGCTGGCTTGATTACACTCAGAGACTTCACAAAGTAACTTCCCTGGTTTTCTGTAGACCATGTATCAGGTGACCATAGAATTCTACTGATCTAGAAACCAGGTTTTGAATACTATAATTCCAGAATCCCTGGAGTCTAACACACAAGCCAACAACCTTTAGGCCTGGAGAGTGATGGTATTAATAACCCACTGCCATCGAGTGTATCCCAACTCATAGAAATCCCCATTGGGTTTCCACGGCAGTAAATCTTTACAAAAGTAGATAGCTCCATCTTTCTTCCACAGAGAGGGTGATGGGTTTGAACCACCAACCTTCTGGTTAGCAGGCAAATGGCTTAGGCACTACACCACCAGAGCTCCTTATGGTATTAATTAAACCAAAAAGACCAAACTCACTGCCATCGAGTCAATTCTGACTCATAGTGACCCCCATTGGGTTTCTGAGGCTATAAATCTTTAGTAGATAACCCAGTCTTCCCTCTGCAGAGCACCTGGTGGGTTTGAACCACTGACCTTATCCAAATGCCTTATCCACTATGACACAAAAGCACCCTTACAGTATTAATGTTGTTGTTATATGCCATCGAGCCAGACCCGACTCATAGCGACCCCTCCTTGGGTTTCCGAAGCAGTATCACTACGGAAGTAGATTGCCCAGCCTTTCTTCCGAGGAGTGGCTGGTGGGTTTGAACCACCAACCTTCTGGTTAGCAGTCAAATGCCTTAGGCACTATGCTACCAGAGCTCCTATGGTATTAATAGGGCTAAGTTAATGCTCATAGATAAACCTGATGGACTGTATTTGGAGGAAATGGAAGAGAGAAGAGCAAAAATGGAAAAGGAGGAGAAAGGAAGGAGGGATGGGTAAACGTGATGGTCACTCATAGGAGCCAGAGTTTACCACACTCCTTCTATGGTCAGAAAGAGGGGACAGGAGACTGAGTCCTAACACCTGCACTGCCTGGCTCTGTGACCTGGCTTTTATGGCCCTGTTTCTTCATTTATAAAACAGTAATAGTACTGCCAGTCTACTCATCCTGCCATCTGGAAGACACAGGCATATCTGTCTTTTTCTTTTTAAATTTTTATTGTAATTTGGTGAAAGTTTACAGAGAAAATTCATTTTCCATATGGCAGTTCATACACATTTTGTCTCATGACATTGACTACAATTCCCCACAATATAGCAGCTCTCTTTCTACTTCCTCCCTGTAGTTACCTCTTCCCTGTGTCCTTCCCTCCCATATCCTCCTGCCCCCTGAGCTATCACCCCGTAAAAACACTACCCTTCTGTTCTCGCATGATTGATTGCTCCAAGGAGTGTTGTTGTTGTTGTCATGTGCCGTCGAGTCGGACCCAACTTATAGCAACCCCTCCTTGGGTTGCCAAGGCAGTATCACTATGGAAGTAGATTGCCCAACCTTCCTTCCGAGGAGTGGCTGGAGAGTTTGAACCACCAGCCTTCTGGTTAGCAGTCAAGTGCCTTAGGCACTATGCTATCAGAGCTCCCCCAAGGAGTGTATGTACCTGATATAATTGTTCATCCCATATGCCTGTCTATTGTTTGGCTGGAAGTCACAGGAGTGAGTTCAAATCCAGACCTGAAGGGTAGCTAGGGGCCATAATCTCAGGGGTTTCACCAGCAAACCTGGTCTTTTTTTTATGATTTTGAGTTTTGTTCCACACTGTTCTCCCACTCTATCCAGGATCTTCTGCACCAATCCCCCTCCAAGTGGTTTACAGTGGTAGCTGGGCACCATCTAGTTCTTCTGGTCTCATGGTCATATAGGCTGAGGAAATCTGTCTTTTCCAAATCATCTTTTTGAGCCATCTTGTGGAACTGAACTCATAATTCCTTTGGCCATTTTGTTTTTAATGTTCACCTCTGCCATCTCTGCATTTGAAGATTCTGATTAAGAGAAGGACTGACATTTTCCCCTAGTTCCAGATACGTGGAGAAAAGAAAAAAAAAAAAAAAAAAAAAACTATCAAACTAAACTAGAATCAACCTCATTCTTTGAAGTCTTCCATGTCTTTCCACATAAAGAGGAAAGACTCTAAAACATTTGGCTTGCCATCATAACTGTTGTTGTTGTTATGTGCCGTCGAGTCGGCCCCGACTCATGGCGACCCCTCCTTGGGTTTCCGAGGCAGTATCACTACGGAAGTAGGATTGCCCAACCTTCCTTCTGAGGAGTGGCTGGTGGGTTTGAACCACCAGCTGTCTGGTTAGCAGGCAAGTGTCTTAGCCACTATGCTACCAGAGCTCGCGCCATCATAACTACCTATGTCAAATATATCAAATGGAAAAAACAAATTAAGCTTCTGAATCTTCCATTCCTTCTCTTGTTGAATCAGGGTATTGCCTGTCAGTCAGGTGGTTGACAATTACTTTCTGAGCACCTCTATACCAAACATTGGGATGAGTTAATTATAATTACACCTTATCTTTGTAAAACACTAGACTTATTCAGAATTTAATTATCAACATTGTTTCATTAAATATTTGAAAAAATACAATGAGATGAGCTAAGTATTTTTTAAATACCTTTTACAAATTTAAAAAAAAAAAGAGGCTGAAAAATGTCAAATGCCTCGCTCCAAAGACACTTTGCCAGCTAGTGGCATTCAGGTCTCCTATCCCCTGGAGCTCTGGTAGCGTAATGCCTAAGGCACTTGACTGCTAACCAGAAGGCTGGCGGTTCAAACCCACCAGCCACTCCTCTGAAGGAAGATGGGGCAATCTACTTCTGTAGTGATGTTGTTGTTGTTGTTGTTATGTGCCGTCGAGTCGGCCCCGACTCATAGCGACCCCTCCTTGGGTTTCCGAGGCAGTATCACTACGGAAGTAGGATTGCCCAACCTTCCTTCCGAGGAGTGGCTGGTGGGTTTGAACCACCAGCCATCTGGTTAGCAGGCAAGTGTCTTAGCCACTATGCTACCAGAGCTCCCTCTGTAGTGATACTACCTCTGAAACCCAAGGAGGGTTCACTATGAGTCGGGTCCAATGGCACACAACAACAACAAACAACAACACCCCCTGACCAGCCTTTGTTCTAACACTTCTGTGAGCAGAACTTAGATTATCCCACGGAGGCAGCTCTAGGATCTCACAACCTTCTTTGGAAGAAATTCTCCATTTTTCCCCAACATTATTCTTCAGTTCCAGCCAAAGTTCAATTGTGTTTAATTTTAGCCCTTCTTCTGAAAGTAGCTTAGTTAGAAATGCAAAACAAAATTCCCAGGAGAATTTTTTAAATAATAGTCTCCTTTACCTGCACTTCAACCATCCCCTACCCCCCATACACACACATACACTGTCCCTGGTGTTAAGAAAAAAATTTCCCAGAAATTTTTGCTCCTCATTTCCATGCTTCCAGTGGCAAAGTGGGCTTCCAGGCCAAAAGAGACCGCAGGAGTAGACACACCTCCTTCAGGAGCTAACTCTCATTTTATTGCAGTTGCCCCAAAGCAATAGAAACCAGTGGATGAAACGGAAAAGAAATATAGAACCTGGGAAACAAATTGCCTTCGTGAAAATTATTTATCTAGCTTTCCCCTGCTCCCTTTGGAGAGGGACAAGATTGGCTATGTTTACACACCTGGTGATTCTTTAAAACTGTTGTTTGGTTAATAGCTTCTGACACCAGAAGCAAGGGGCTAGAGTACTTTCTGGATGTAAAAAATTCTCAGGGCAAATGAACCTAAGGTGACAGTAATAACAGCTGTCAACCCACAGAGAGGTAATTATAAAGCTGGCATTAAAACAAAACAAAACCTTCAAACATTACTGCCTCTGCACTGTAACACCAGGTGACAGGATACGGCAAAGCCATAACACCCTGTGAATAAACCCTGTGGGTTTAAGGGCCAAACTTGAACTCCCAAGGAGTCCCTAACTCAGAAACCCCCACCTAGTGAGCAACCCATGCACACAGATGATCCGGGGGGACTCCTGGAACCTACCTGTTTTTAGGAATCACCCAGGATGCCAGATAAATTTGCATATTCCCGTATTGCCATGTTCTCTTCTTCCCATCCCCAAAGGAAGCCCAGCCCACCCAAAACCCCCTAGCTACTTCTAAAACAATGACCCCCCAAAACAGAATAACCAATGTTTATCAGGTGCTGTCTGTGCTCAAGGCTTGTGCTAAGTGCTTACATGAATTCTCTCATTAATCTTCACAACAGCCCTGTTAAGGTGGGTGTTATTTTGTTGACGAGAAAAATTAATAACGGACATCTTATTTTGATTTTAAGTTTTTCCTTACCCACAAAACCAATTAACTGTAAAAAAAAAAAAAAATCCTAACCAAAAATTGATCCTGCCAGGGATCCTTTCTACCCCAAATTTCTCCTTTTGTCTGCTGTTCAAGGCCAGGCTTATTTAATTTAAATATCAAAAGGTGTAATGGCTGCTGGTAGGTGGAGGGCTAGAGACCACTTTGTGACCCGATAGCAATTTATCTCTGTAAAAGGGAATGACACAGTTCAAGCAATCATGTTAAGATTAGTATATGGTTGATCTTCTATTCTTCACCTTTCTCTTCTTTTTGTAAATCCCATTGTAACTAGCCTTGGAGCCATTTGTGCTATTTTTGGAATCAGAATGGTCTCCCTATATGCAGGGGAGCTCTGGTAGCATAGTGCCTAAGGCACTTGACTGTTAACCAGAAGATTGGTGGTTCAAACCCACCAGCCACTCCTTGGAGGGAAGATTGGGCAATCTATTTCTGTAGTGACACTGCCTGGGAAACCCAAGGAGGGGCTGCTATGAGTCAGAGATGACTGGACAGCACATAACAACAACATGTGCATATAAAATAACTGGTCAGAATGAACTTTATGTTCCAATTTCTTTGAGATTTGATTATTTTTAGTTATTTTTTATTGTTCTCTCTCCTTCTAAGGAAAGCAAAGATCGGAGAGAAATTGACAAACTAATCTAAGACCACACATAGCTGGTGGCAGCTCCTGGACTTGAGTGCTGGCCTTTCTGACTCTTGGACCCAGCTTCACTCTTTTGCCTCAACCCCAGGACAGTCAGGCAAAGAGGGCTGCCAGACCAGAGCCCACAGGGCCAAAGCCACGATTACGTTTCTTCACCTTCAGTTTTACTGTGGTTTCTGAATTTTTCCCATCCATTAGAATTATGTAAGGTGGTGCTCTGGTGGTATAGTGGATAAGGCATTTGGCTGCTAACCAGAAAGTCAGTGATTAAAACCCACCAGCCACTCCAGCGGAGAAAGATGGGGCAATCTACTTCCATAAAGATTTACCACCTCAGAAACCCAATGGGGTCACTATGAGTTAGAGTTGAATTCATGGCAGTGAGTTTGATTTGGGGGGGGGGGCGATATTAAGAAGAAAATACAGCTTCCTAGAAGCTCTGGTGGCATAGTGCCTAAGGCATTTGACTACTAAACAGAAGGCTAACAGTTCAAACCCACCAGTGACTTCTCAGAAGGAAGATTGGACAATCTACTTCTGTAGTAATACCACCTCGGAAACCTGAGGAGGGGTCACTGTGAGTCAGATCCAACTCGACAGCAGTGAGTTTGTTTGTTGAGACCTCACTTCAACTAACTGAATTTCTGGTGGTGGTATCATTTTTTAAATCTGAGCCGTAGAAAATGTAGAGCCTATCAGAATGTTTCCTAAAATCTCAAAAATTCCATTTGATGACAAAATCCTAGCAGCTACATGTTATCAGACAAGTCTTTGGTCCATGATTTTCACACCAAAGAGAAACAGATCTTCCATTGCTATATTCCCAGCCTAAGAGCACCTTAAGCAAATAAAGTTCACTGAGCCTAGTCACAGGGGAGGATTACCCAATAATCAAGGTAAGCATGGGATTATCTGTGCTTAATTAGTAATCTGTAGTGAACAGTTTCACATGCTTTTCAGCATGTTGGTGTTGTTATGTGCCGTGGAGTCTGACCCAACTCATAGCCATCCCTCCTTGGGCTGCCAAGGCAGTATCATTATGGAAGTAGATTGCCCTACCTTCCTTCCGAGGAGTGGCTGGTGGGTTTGAACCACCAGCCTTCTGATTAGCAGTCAAGTGCCTTAGGCACTATGCTACCAGAGCTCCTTTTCACCATGTAAGCACAAGTAAGCTCATGCTTACCTGTGCTTACTAGGCACCCCGCCCCTGTCAGGGACTGTAAATTTGCAAAAGAGGCTTTGATTCTGTCGGAAGGTGCTGTGGGGTTGGGAGAGTGACGGATACCAGCCATACCAAGAATCAGAATCTGTGTGTGGTGAAAAAGTATGAAACTTTCCACTACAGATTGGTAAGTAAGCACAAGTAAACCCGTGTTTACTTTGTTTATTGGGTATCCAACACTGCCTAGGGAAGCATGGAACAGGCTCAGCCCAAACCTTCCCTTGTTCTCAGGAAATCCTTCATTGGACTTGATGGGCCTTTCCATTCATTAGGACTCACTCATTCTTGCAGACACTCCCAACAGGCCCAGGCCCAAGTTACTAAACGCTGTCTCCCTTTGTTTTAAAAGTAATGATGTGGGGAAATCTTTTGAGATGGAAATTTCCCAAAGCACATCAGAACCACCCAGCCCCTCCCAAGCAGGATTGTGAGCCAGGGGTGTGGCCGGCAGAGCCAGAGCAGCCTGAGACTACAGCAAAGAAAAGGAAATGGAGGGCAAGATTTACTCTTTGCTTCTCACCTGCTGTTTCAAACATCTCCCACCAGGAGGGTGGGTACAGAATACACAAGATGGGAAGTTCAGCACTTGAGGACAAGCGGGAAGAGCGGAATTTCTACCTTCAAAATCCCTGCCAAACTCTATGTCCCTGGGCTTCTGTAGTTCTAAAAAATCCTGGAAGATTCTGATAGAATCTGGGCCTTCTTGTTGGTTGCTCTCAAGTCAGCCTGACACATTGCTACCCTATGCATATACAACAGAATGAAGTCACTGCCCAGTCAAGCACCACCCTCATGGTCACTGGTATGCTTGCGTCCGTTGTTACAGCAACTGTACATTTTGACAGCCCTCCAACCTACCTATGTAGACGACAGTATTCTGTTGTGATCCACGGGATTTTAATTGGCTGATTTTCAGAAGTAAATTGCCAGGGGTTTGTTCTCAGTCTGTCCTAGTCTGGAAGCTCCTTTGAAACCTGTCCATCATGGGTGACCCTACTGGTATTTGAGACACTGTTGCATAGCTTCCAGCATCACAGCAACACGTAAGTCACCACAGTGTGACAAACTGACAGAACAGCTGGTGGCTAGGACCTTGGCAAGCAGGAAATGCTTGTCTCCCAACCAGAACAAAAAAAAAAAAGTATACTCAGCCTACCAGCAAGCACAATTAGTTAAACTGGGTAAAACTTTTAAAACAGTTAAAACTAGCCTCTTGGCATCTTTGTCCAGCTCCCTGTCTAACAGGCCTTTAACCTGACTGGGTCAGAATCAACAAAAAGCAATGTGGTTGCAGGGAAGCCCTGCTGTGATCACAATTGGATGAGAAGCAACTTGCACTGGGACTGGAATTACCCAAAGTCATACTTAAGCCGCCTATTAAAAGCTCAAGTCCCAGGATGACTGGGCAGTGTCCAACCCCACCCCAGAGCATGGGAGGGGCCCTGGCCCCTGATTACACCTGGCAACTCAGGCAGAGATGAAAAGGTAGCCTCCCAGGCCAGGGTCATGTATGCATGAACAGATAGAGAGGCAGGGGTGGCTTCCCAGTCTGCTCTGGGCCAGACTCCTCTGGAAAGGCTCAGAACAGTGATGTGGATCTGATGTCAGACCTGGGAATGGGTGTCAGTCAAGAGTAGTCTCAGGACCCCATCAGGTCTGGATCTGGAATGGGTCTGGGGTCTTGGACTCTGAGTCTGACTCCTCGGCAAAGACTAGAATGTGGTCGTTTCCGATTTCTCCTTACCAGGCCTGCCTCACCCAGATGTTTGAAAGAATAACATGAAGTCTAATCTTTCTGGTCACACTGGCCCCAGTCAAGGCAAAGCCAGTCTTACAGTGTCTAGAGCCCAAGCCCAGGACATCCCCCCCACTTCTGCCAGGACCCCATTTCTCTAGCTGCTCCATCAGCGGCCAGTTCCTTTTCTGTCCTGGTCCATCCTGTGTCCTACAGCCCTCTCCAGCTTTGTGCTATGGCCCAACTGGAAGAACCTGCACAATTTGAGAGCCTCTGCATGACATCTATGTACTGTGTACTACTTTATTCTCTACCAAGTATATTCACTTACGCTGTTTCAAGCATAAAACAACATTGAGTACTCTTTAGAACTAGCCAGAAAGCCAGCTTCTGGAGAAGGCTTTCATAAGGCAAATGTCAAATTCTCTCTGCCTTTTGATAAACTAGACAGATCCCACCAGAAGTTTCCCATAGGACCAAACATATCGTTCTGAAACTTTTGCAAGGCAGAAACACACTTCTCTCAGAGATGTTTGTTACACCCACCTCAAATCAGATCCATAACACATGGACTGGATTTGAATGACCAAATCCGGACCTCTGAGTTTCCAGAGGGCTTGTCTAGCTATTCACAGATGGCGGTGACAAAGCTAAATTTCACCTTAAGTTTAATTAATTGACTTTGGTTACTTTAATTTTGGGGAGCTCCAGTGGCATAGTGCCTAAAGCATTTGACTGCTAACTGGAAGGCTGGTGGTTCAAACCTGCCAGCCACTCCACAGAAAGAAGGTTGGCCCATCTATTTACTTCTGTAGTGATACTGTCTCAGAAACCCAAGGAGGGGTCACTATGAGTTGAATTCGACTTGACGGCAGCAAGTTTGGTTTTGGTTTTACTTTAATTTTGATGGCTAAAGAAATCCTCCCACCCTTTCATTACAGACAACTACTCACTACAAACAACTGGCCAAGATGGACTAAATGATCTCTTCTGTTAAATAAGCCATGTTGTTATTAGCTGCCGCCATGCCTGGTCCTGCACCATCGCTGTGATCAGTTGGGGATTAGATGGTTGGATCCAGTTGTGATCCACACGGTTCTTTCTAATCTTAGTCTGGAAGCTCCAGTGAAAGCTGTCCAGCATCACAGAAACACGCAAACCTCCACCAACAGACAGTTGGTGGCTGTGCATGAGGTGCATTTGGCCAGGAATCGAATGCAGGTCTCCCGCTTGGGAGGTAAGATTCTGCCATTGAACCACCACTGCCCCAAGACAAACTTTAGAATAGACTTTTTCCTACCTCATTTCCCCAACCTTCTCTCTCTCACCTTCAGTCTTTACAATGTCTAGGCACCAAACCAGAGCATCTCATCTCCTCCCTCTCTGTCAGTTTCCCAGGATCATGTGTCTTTATCATAGGAAAACATTCCAAACAAAATAGCGCTAACCTTTAGCAATCACCCACCATGGCAGTGATCTATTCCCCTCAACTTTCTTTTAAAAACCTAGGAAGTCTTTGTCCCAGTCGAGTAGGACCTGGTCTCCTACTACATAATATCCCTCCTCCTCAGCCCCTTCAGCTCTGGTAGCGCAGTACCTAAGGCACTTGACTGCTAACCAGAAGGCTGACAGTTCAAACCCACCAGCCACCCCTCGGAAGGAAGATGGGGCAATCTACTTCCGTAGTGATACTGCCTCGGAAACCCAAGGAGGGGTCGCTATGAGTTGGGTCCAACTTGATGGCACATAACAACAACAACAGCAGCCCCTTCATCCCTTCTCTTGGCCCTTTCCCCTCCCTTAGAATAATTCTTTTTGAATAAAATCCTCCTTGCCTGTTCTAACATTGGTGCAATCTTTTCTTTGGCAGTTCCTATACTGCAAATGATTGTACCATGTGGTTCTGTGCTGCATTTTTCTTCCTAAGCCTTGCTTTCAGTATCCCTGAAACTAGTTTTGTTGTTGTCATGTTTTGTTTTATCCCAAAGCTAGCTAATGTAAAGTTCCCTGAGATTAAAAAAGTACAAGATCATAAAACCTTAGAAAAATAAGTAATTATTTAATTTCTACTTCAAAATAGACTATGTACATCTGAAACTCTAAGGGGATATATACCAGGAAATTATTTCATCATAAAAATAAAATACAAAATAATGATTGCCCATTTCAGATCCATCTTCAATCCAGCTGAAAGGGGCATAAGCTGCCGGTTGTGTTGCAGTAGGGAGCCATCCTCTGTCAGTGACTTGGTGGCCATCTCAAAGGGGTTCCGTGTCTAGGAGTTCCTGGAGTGTTTTGAGGACATGCTTTGGCTGGCCAGTGGCAAAGTCCTGCAACCGGGAGCCCATCTGCTCCTGGAGACTCCTGGACAGCCGGCTCACAGCCGTACGCACATTCCCGCTGTGCCCAGGCAGGATGCCTTTCCCAGTCATGTTGTTCAGGAAGTACCAAAGGACAGGAAGGACGTGGCGCTCTACGGCCTGAGGCTTCCGGGGATAAACTGAGGTCACCAGCACTGTGGGCAGAAAAAGGAGAGCTACTGAGTCAGGCACTCTCTCCTCCCCTACTGCCCTCTCTTGGGACACCAACTCTATCCCCCAAAGGGCAAGAGGCCTTAAAGGTCGACTTCTCCATCGGGCACCATACCTAGGACCGATGATGCCTTTAAAACCCATTGCCCTTGAGTTGATTTTGACTCATAGCAACCCCCATTGGCTTTCCAAGGCTTTAAATCTTTACAGAAGTAGTTTGGCCTCATCTTCCTCCCACAGAGCAGCTGGTGGGTTTGAACTGCCGACCAAAATGCCTTATCCACTATACCACCAGAGTTCCTTACAATGCCTTTAGAGGCCCATGAAAATATTGTCATTTCATTTCAAATCAGAATAAATTAATAAATTCAGCCTGGATTACAGTCATCTTTTTATTCTAACCAGTTATAAAATATAATTTAAAAAAAAAAAAAAAGGGGGGTCCATCAAAGCAAAAGTGTCCAATCTCCATGATGGTAAAAATGGCTCCCAACTGTCCAGGGGAGAGGAAAACAGGCAGACGGACCCAGATTACTAACCCACCTCCTCTATGCCCTAGCTGTGTGAGCTTAAGAAGGCCTCCAACCTTTCTGTTTCCAAATATGTAAAATAAGCAGATCTGGTGGCGCAGTGGCTAAGATATTTGACTGCTAGCCAGAAGGCTAGTGGTTCAAATCTACCAAACCCACCAGCCACTCTGCAGAAGGAAGATGGGGCAAGCTATGTCCATAAAGATTTACCACCTCAGAAACCCAAAGGGGGTCATTATGAGTCAGAATCGACTAAATGGCAGTGAGTTAATATGGAAAATAAAGATAATGATCCTGGGCCAAGCTTTTAAGGTTGTTTTAGAGATTTGATAATGAAGTGTACCTAACAAGCTTGGCACTTGGTAGGCTGGCACGTGACAACTGGTAGCCAGTATTAAGGCTAACCCCACCCCCACACCTCCCCCAAAAAACTAGCGTTACTTCGACTTTTATCGCCACTTGTGAGAGTCCAGACACACAGCAAGAAACATTGTGGGAGAGAGAGAAGTCAAAATTCTCTCACATGAAGTGTTCTGGCAAATTGTTCTGGTGGCACAGTGAGTAAGGCATTTGGCTGCTAACTAGTAGGTCAGCAGTTCAAACCTACCAGCTGTTCCACAGGAAGAAGATGGGGCTGTAAATATTTACAGCCTGGGAAACCTTATGGGGTCACTATGAATCAGAATCAGTTTGATGGCAGTGGTTTGGTTTGATTAGTCAGAGACAGGACCAGCTTGACCTGCCCAGTACTAGATGCTTCCAGACCTCATTATAAGACCAAAAGCAATTCATGAAGCATGGAAGTGCTTTGTAAAATCATCACGCTCCCTACAGACCTTTCATTCCAGTGATGAGCCCCTTAAATCTGGTTACCCCAAACCCTCAAGCCTCTTTTTTTATCACACCAAAAAGTTAACAATAAGTCAATTGCCTCAAAATTTTTAACAGTTCATTTGTTTGTTCAGAATTGGATGTTATATCTTTAAATGTTTTTAAAGCATCTCTTTTTTCCCTCTTACAATTTGTTTGTCTTCTTTTTTGATTGTTGTAAATGTATAATTATAACACAACATTTGCCAATTCAACACTTTTCACATGTATAGTTCAGTGAAACCAATTACATCATATTGTACAGCAATCACCCAATATCTATTGCCAAAGTTTCCACCACTATAAATGGAAATTCAATGCTTCCAAACCCCAAAACCTCTCTAAACTCCAGAAAACCCAGAAGCCAGGCAGACCTGCCAGCAAGCCCTCCATCACCTAAATACATGCTCCAGCCAATGTCAGAGCCACATCGAATGCTGTCTCACTTAGGAGGGGCTGCTCTGTCCTTCAGCTTTGGCTGAACTGCCCTAAGTGCATTGATGCTAACAATACTGGCTTTACAATCAACATGCTCTGGCAAAGGATAAGTGCTGGTGACAGTAAACAATGCTGAAAGCAGTGCTTTATTTATTTATGGGGCAAAGAAACTGGAATGTTCCCTGGGCTTGGGCACGTCTGGGAAATTAGCACTGTCTGAGCACAGGTGCAGAGCTTTGCAGCAACCCTGAGAGGCAGGGCTTGCACCCAGTGCACAGAGGGGGAAACCAAGGCTCAGGAGCCAAGGGGCTTACATCAAACCACACAGCTAATGAGGGCAGAGCTGAAACAGAACTGACTCTGCCTTGCCTCCAAAGTCCATGTTCTTCCCATCCCACACTGCCTTCCACAGTTCTAGAAGCCCCACTTTTTAAAATTCTTTGTTCTAATTGTTTTATGTATCTATTTTTTTAATTGTGGTAAATATACAGATAACAGAACATTTGTCATTTCAACAATCTTCACATGTACAATTCAATGACATTAAAAATGTTCACTGTGTTGTTCAACCATCACCATTTTTCCATTACCCTTAACAGAAACTCAGTGTCCCCCCAAGCATTGTATCTTCCTTTACCCCTACGGGCTTCACTTTTTAGTGACTGGTCAGGAGTTTTGTTTTAATGAAACCTCCAATTTGTCCTCCCCTCAGCAGCTTAACTCACCCAATTCCCCCAAGATATCTTGCACCAGGAGCCCGACAGGGTACCTCTTATTTCAGAGCCAGCCTGGGACAATGGGGAGCTGAGAAGGTGAGATCACCACCCCCTCAGCTCAGCTCAACACCCTCTCAGTGATGTTTCCCACAGAATGGATATATTGACTTTCTGGCCATATGACTGGGATTCCTGCACCCCACTCTGTGGAACCCCCTTGGAGATCTCCAAGTGTCCCAGACCCTGGAGGGTTCAGTAAAGGTGTTCCTTACCAGTGAGGAAGGCAGGACTGTACCCAGTGAGTCAGCCCAGCCACATCAGCATTCATGAGAACTTTCCAGAGGAAAGGGCCTTGAACAACAAGACATTGGTTGAAAAGAGGTGAGAGCTCTGTTCCCTGTATTTGGAATATGTTGCAAAGGGAGAGGACAGGAAAAAAAAAAAAAAATCCTGGTCAACTCCAAGGATGGGGGTTGGGAGCAAGGGGCAGAATGAGAGGTGAGAGGAACAAGAGGAAGTTAGCAAGGGAGCAATAAGAGGCAACAGGGGGGGAAAATGGATTTGTACCTTCACTGAACAAAATAACTCAAGAGTTTCCAAAGTCTCCACTGAATCTCACCTACAGACGGTGAGAAGAACTATTTCAGGAACTAAGCCCAGGTGAGGCTCTCCTCTTGTTTTGGTTACCTAGTGTCACTTAAACAGAAGATACCACAAATGGGATGCTTGAACAAACAGGAGTTTATTCTACTACAGTTTCAGAGGCCAGAAGTCCGAGTTCAGTGTCAGGCTCTAGGGGCTGGGTGAAAACTCCTTGACCTTCGGCTTCAGCTCTGCCTCTTGCTCCCAGGTCGCTGAAGCTGGAGGCATCTCTTCACTCAGGCAGCTGTTGGCTGCTGAGGCTGACAAACCCAAGGGCAACAAGTGAAAAGGCACAGTCCCGATATTAACAAACCACACAGCAGGCTATTGATTCAAGTCCATTGAAAGTCCCCAGATTGGCAGAGCATGGCAGGCTGCTGAACAACGACTCAGCCACATGCAGGGTTCAAGCGTGCCATAAGCTGGAGACCTTCCTTGAAGTTGCTTCTTATATACTGGATGCAGCCCATATCCCTAAAGCAGCTACTCAGCTACTCCAATAGATTCTACCATGGAGTTAATTACCAGTCTCCTCATGGGGAATAACTACATCCAGCTGCCCAGCCACTCAACCAGGCCCAGCCAAGTTGACAACAACCTTAACTACCACACCTCCTCTCACCACCACACAAAATTGGGTGTTCCCCTACCTTCTCTACCTGCCCAAATCTTACAACACAGCTGCACTTCAGACCAGAACCTCACCCACTCTGGAACAGAAAGGCCCATTGACACCTGGGGCACACATCCCAGGAAGCTTATACCTCAGTCAGAATAACAATCTTGGCCCCATCTCAGCTCCTCTGCTCCTGCTTTCTTTACTGCTCAGATCTCTGCTAATGCAGAGTTATGTTCCTCAGTCACCTGGCTGACAGAGTCTTTCAAGACCCTTCTGGGAATCATGATGAGGAAGAAAACCCCATTAAATTCAACCTTAAAAGGCAGCTAAAGTAATTAGCAAAAGATTTACTCCTATTAAGCAGTGCTATTGTTAGTCAATTGAAATTATCTCCTCTGTTTCGGGCTAAAACTGAGTCACAGATAAACTATGGAGACCCTTGTTTTTGGGGGCTGCACTGCAGTGCATTACTTAACATAGCCCTTCTAGCCATAGTCTTTGTAACTCCCACCAAATGACTGGGTAGTGGTGTTGTTGTTATATGCCGTCAAGTCGGACCCAACTCATAGTGATCCCTCCTTGGGTTTCTGAGGCCGTATCACTACGGAAGTAGATTGTTTCATCTGGGTAGGACTATGCAAATATGAGGTGCTTTTGGTCCACCAAAGGGATTGGATAGTTTACTAATAATGTAAATAAGATGCATGGCACTCTTGTGGAGATTGTTGTGTTGTTTCGTGTCAGCAATTTGGTTCCGAATCATAGTGACCCATGTACAAGCCAAGTCCTGCACCATACTAACAATCATTGTTATACTTGAGCCCATCATTGCAGCCACTGTGTGAATCCATCTCATTGAGGGTCTTCCCCTTCTTCACTGACCCTCTACTTTACCAAGCATGATGTCCTTCTCCAGGGAATGGTCCCTCTCACAACATAACCAAAACAGATGAGACAAAGTCTGGCCATTCTCTCTTCCAAGGAGCATTCTGGCTGCACTTCTTCTAGGAAAGATTTGTTTCTTTTTCTGGCAGTCCACGGTATTTTCAGAATTCTTTGCCAACACCACAATTCAAAGGGATCAACTCTTCTTCAGTCTTCCTTATTCATTGTCCAGTTTTCACATGCATATGAGGCAATTGATACCATGGCTTGGGTGAGGTGCTCCGTAGTCTTCAAAGTGACATCTTTGCTTCTTAACACTGGAAAGAGGTCTTCTGCAGCAGATTTGCCCAGTGCAATATGATGTCTGATTTCTTGACTGCTGTTTCCATGGGTATTGATTGTGGATCCAAGTAAGATGAAATCTCTCACAATGTCATTCTTTTCTCCATTTATCATGATGTTGCTTATTGGTCCAGTTGTCGGGATTTTTGTTTTCTTTATGTTGAGGTGTAATCCATACTGAAGACTGTAGTCTTTGATCTTCATCAGTAAGTACTTCAGTCATCTTCACTTTCAGCATGCAAGGTTGTGTCAATGCATATTGCAGGTTGCGGGGTGGGACCATGCAATAAAGTGTATGAACCCTAATATGGGCACTGGTCAGTTTTGTCATCTTGCTAGGCTTAAAATGAGCCATCCCAGAGTTGGAAAGGTGGGGGGGTGAGGGGGATCTCACTACCATTAAGAAAGAAGAGCCAGGAGTGGAGTGAGTCCTTTGGACCCAAGATCCCTGCACTGAACTTCCTCAATCAAGGAGACAGAGAAGAATTATGTGCAGAGACAATGAGAAGCAAAGGCAGCAGAACCAAGAGACTCGCATGAGATAGAGTGGTGGGCTTCCTGGTCCACAAGTGAGAAAACTGAGTGCCTTGGAGCAGGCATGCTGGTGAAGTAGGATGCCTCTAGGCACTTATCCATGGAGCTAGGTTCACTGACCCACAGAACAAGAAAGCTGAGTGCCTTTAGGCAGGAGGCTTGCTAACAGAATGGATTGCCTCTCTGGCCACCTATCACAAGAGCTAAAAGAGTTTTGCAACACTTGCCTGAGCAGGGCTGAGGCCAAGATGCAACCAAGCCAAAAGGAGGAGGGCCAAAGAGAGGCATGCTTTTGGGCACTGCTGAAAAGAGACTGCCCTCGTAGAAGAACTGTATCCTGAGTCACTTCTGATACTGAATTGTAACCTGTTACTTTCCTAATAAACCCCATAATTATGAATATTGTCTGTGAGTTCTGTGTGGCCACTACAACAAATGATCAAACCCAGCAGAGAAGTAGAGAGTGCCATGGGACAGTTGGTGTCAGAATTGGTAAAAATAATTTTAAAACAGATAAAAGCAAACAAAAAAAAAAAAAAAAAAAAAAAAAAAAAGCGGGGGTGAGGGGAGGCATGTCTGACCTCCACCTCATAGGAATCAGCCTTGGGCTATTGATGTAGATAATCTCCTCCTTTTGTGAAGTAAGAGGAGGTCAGACACCTCCTTCATGCCATTTTTATAGAAATCTTTGGAAATAGATGGAAAAAATTTACAGTAATTGAGTAATCTAAAGTGAGGAGGCTCTCCTTCCTCTGGGCCCCATAGATTATCCATACAAGGTCAGGGAAGGATTTCACTCAGAGAATAATGAGTTTGAACAACAGAGAAGCGTTCCCTGTCTGGGATTCAGAGTGATCTCAGTTTTGCTGCCCTGCTTTCACCCCAGGGCACCTTCAACATTGCACTGCTGCCATCATGACCCCCAACCTTGCTTACTAGCCCTGTCTGCTTGGGGAAGGCCTGGCACCTGGTAATGCTGGGAGGACTAAGCCAGGGCATAGAGAGGGAAAATGAGCAGCTGGCATTCTATGTGGCTAATTGGTCTGTATTTGTCAGCACCTACTGAGAGTCCAGCGCTGGGGGGCACTGGCTGGGGCCTGTAGACTGGTTAAAAGACTGTTTGGGGTGGGCTGTGTAGTGGCACATATAACTCATGTAGGAGTGCTAAGGAGAAGGGAGATTGGCAGAGAAAGTGCATGTAATTGGGGTAGAGGAAGAAGAGGGCAGAGCCTGGAGAGGTGAGCAGCCAGGTAGTGATGGGCCTGGTGGGCCCACTCCAGGGAGCCTGTACGCTGTCCTGAAAATTACTCAGAAGCCATGGAAGGATGTAAAAGTATGATCACTCAGCATTTAGGGGAGCTCTCTGGAGTCTAGAGAAGAGGCTGAGTTCACTTCCTGTTCTGGTACCTAGTGCCACTCTGACAAGAAATATACCACAAATGGGATGGCTTAAACAAACAGGAGTTTATTCTTACAACTTGGAGGCTTTAAGTCCAAGTTCAAAGTGCCAGGCTCTAGGGCCTGGGTGAAAGCCCCTCAACCTTGGGGTCCAGCTCTGCCTCCTGCTCCCGGCCCACTGGAGCTAGAGGCATTTCTTCACTCAGACAGCTGCTGGCTGCTGAGGCTGAGAAGCCCCAAGGTTGACAAGTAAAAAGGCACAGTCCCGATGTTACCAAACCACACAGCAGGCCATTAACTTAAGTCTATTGTATATGTCCCAAGGTCAGCAGAGCATAGTAGGCTGCTGAGCAACGACATGGCTACATGCAGGGTCCAAGCATGCCATAGACTAGAGACCATTCTCAAAGCTTCTCCTTATATACAGGAAGCAGACCACCTCCCAAAGGCAGCTTCTCAGCTGCTTGTGGTAGATCCCACCATGGAGTTGATTGTCAGTCTCATCATGGGGAATAACTACCACCAGCTGCCCAGCCACCCAACCAGGCCCAGCCAAATTGACACACAAGCATAACTACCATACTTCCTTCCTCCCTAGCTTCACAAGACAGAAGAGTGGGCTTTTGGCAAGCAAGAAGGATCATAAATGTAGCCTGCCCAAAGTCAGAGTTGACAAGTGGCAAGTGGGTCTGTGGACCCCAAAACCTGTTTTCTTTCCATGTAGCCACATTAAGGGTCACAGGAGTAGGTTTTAGCCCTGGAATGAAATCTCCTTGGACTTACTCTGCAGATTCAAAGCAGAAATAGAATTGGAGCAACCTTTCTCAGCCAAAGCTTGAACAGGGCAGAGAAGATCCAGGCTGAGTCCCCATCTGCACACAATACAGTTTCAAAGACCTGGCTAGGGGTTAAATGGGGTTAAAATCCAGCCCCTGCTCAGTGTGCCAGCTGTGCATGCTGAAGAAGGGGCAACTTTTCCCAATTCTCACAACAATGCTGTCTGCTCACCAAGGCACACACACACACTACTGGGAGCCTTATTTGCTATGAGGAAGAAATGCACAGTACATTTTTTAGAAACTGTTTGGTGATGTACAAACCTGGCAATTTAAGTACTGTCACACACATAACAGAATATCAAAAAATTTAAATTATCTGTGGGGATTGTTCTAGGTCCAAGATAAGTTCAACTACACACCAGGAGAGAAAAACAGAGATCACCTAGGAAAGTGGAGGGCTAGGGGAGTAGGGCTGCTTACCTGACAGACGTTCTGTGACATCAAGCACCGCATGGCCGCTCAGGAAACGCACACGCCCAGCAAACACTTGCAGAAGGCACAGATTGTCTAAAGAGATGGAGAATGTCACTGACTATGATACTCTGATGGAGAATGTCAGTGACTGTGATGCTGTGAGACGTGCACAACAGCACCAGGTGTTCACAGTGCCAGGTACCTTCAAGAGGGAGAGCCCTTTGGGAAGCTGAATTAATTTTTTCAGGTCATAATGAGGCCACTTAACAGTGAATGTGCATGGAATTTTGAGGGAAGAGTAGGTGGCCTGAAATAGTTTAAATGTCTCCCAAACAGGCCTCTTTTACTCCAGTGAAGTCCTCTGAACTAAAAATTTCACTGCTTTATATTGTCTATGCTTCCTCAAACAGAAGGAAGGTTGGGCAATCTACTTCCGTAGTGATACTGCCTCGGAAACCCAAGGAGGGGTCGCTATGAGTCTGGTCCGACTCGATGGCAAAACAGCAACAGCAATGCTTCCTCAAAAAGAGCTCTGGTGGTAAGTGGTTAAGGCATTGGGCTGCTAACCAAAAAGGTCAGTGGTTTGAGCATACAGCCACTCTATGGGCGAAAGATGAGGCAGTCTGCTTCTGTAAAGATTTATAGCCTTGGAAACCCTATGAGGGTCACTATGAGTTGGAACAACTCAATGGCAGTGAGTTTGGTTTGGTTTGAGATGCTTCCTCAAATTGCTGTGCACTTTAGGCAAAAGGATGGATGGATGGATGGATGGACAGACGGACAGATAGATAACAAAATAGAGGTGGATAACTAGTTGCCTTGCAGTTGATTTGGACTCATGCAACCCTATGTGTATCAGAGTAGAACTGTGCTCCATAGGATTTTTTCTTTCTTAATTGTGATTTGGGTGAAAGTTTACAGAGCAAATTGGTTTTCCATTCAGCAATTCATACACATTTTGTTTTGTGACTTTCATTGCAATCCCCACAATACAACAGCACCCTTCTCACATCCTCCCTGTGTCTACCATTTTCCTTTGTCCTTCTTTCCTATCCCTTCCTGCCTTCTAAGCTTTATCCCAGGGAAAATGCTGCCCTTTTGACTTTGTGTGGCTGGTTGCTTTAATGAGTGCATACATTCCTCGTATTCACCTCATAGGCCTACCTATCATTTGGCTGAAAGGTGAGCTATTGGGGTTGAGTTTAGTACCCAGCTTGAAGAATGTCTAAGGACCACAGTTTCAGGGGTTCCACCGGTCTCTATCCGACCAGTAAGCCTGCTCTTTTTTATGATTGTGAGTTTTGTTTCACATTTTTCTCTCTCTCTATCCTGGACCTCCTATTGTGAAACTGGTCAGTAATGGTAGCCAGGCACCATCTAGTTCTGGTCTCAGGGTCATGAAGGCTGGGGTTCATGTGGTCCATTAGTCCTTTGGATTGTTTCCTTGCATTTTTTATTTTCTTCACTCTTTCCTCCAGATAGTGAGAAACCAATAGTTGAACTTTAGATAGCCACTAACAAGCTTTTAAGACCATAGTTGCTACTCACTAAAGTAGGATGTAGAACATTGTCTTTGTGGATGATGTTATGCCAAATGACCTCAGTGTCCCCTGAGACTATGGTCCTGAGCCCCCATATCCAGCAACTCATTCCTTCAAGGTGTTTGGTTATTTGTGATAGTTGGAGCTGTGTGTCAACTTGGCTAGACCACAATTCTGTGTGGATTAAGCAATTGTGATGTGGGTTGTTCCAATGATGGGATCAGATGTATATGTTTTGAGCAGCCAATCCATTGAAAAGGAGTTTCTCTAGGGGTGTGGCCTGATTCCAGTATATTTATGGACATCCTGGGAAAAGAGACACTCTTCTCTTTCATTGATCGGGATTCTGTTGTGCTGCCTACAACTGTCCCGTGAGCGAACAACCCACCATTTGGCCTGGAGATCTTGGATTCGTCATTCAGTGGAGTCAACAGCCAGTATACTGCCTGCTAACCTTGAGCTCTTCAGCCCCTGCAGCTGCATGAGTCGGGAAAAGCCTCCAGCTTGATGTTTGATCCAAGAACTTGGCACTTGCCAGCTTCTGTAAGTGTGTGAGCCATTTTCCTAAGATAAATTTCTCTTTCTCTCTCTCTCTATATAAGTTTTACTAGTTTTGCTTCTCTAGAGAACCCAGGCTAACACAATTATGACTACTAAGTTTTCATAACTTTGCCTACTGTATTCATGGATATATTTATAGCACATATAAATACATATTAGAGCTATCCTCTGTCAAACCTATATGTATTCGTGGGTGTAGCACCATTCCCACCACTCATCTGTCAGTTTGTTATACTGTGGTGGTTGCATGTTGCTGTGAGGCTAGAGGCTATGTCACTGATATTTCAAATACCAGCAGGTTCACTCATGGTGGACATGTTTCAATGGAGCTTCCAGACTAAGACAGACTAGGAAGAAGAATGGGCCCATCCACTTCTGAAAAAAACTGGACTATGAAAACATTATGAATAGCAGTGAAACACTGCATGACACATTGACTGAGCAATGTTTCATTCTGTTGTACACAGGGTTGCTATTAGTTGGAGCCAACTCAACAGCACCTAACAATAACAACATTCCCATTTGGCCTCCCACACTCATAGATTATTGTTATTACTGTTATTGCAGAATTGTGTATGTAATAGTATTCACTTTTGTTGCATTTAACTCTTGTACTCTTCCCTATGTCTCCCACTGCCTTGATCATTTTGTGTGACCTCCCCTTTACTGTATATTGACATTCCCTTCACCCAAGTTAATATGCATCTAGCATATAGGCAATTTTCGATCCCTTCCCCTCCCACCCCTGGTAACCTTCAAACAACAATTATTTCTGTGTGTAAACCTTTTCTTAACTTTTTACAGTAGTGATTTCATGCAATAATTGTCATTTTGTGATTAATTTCACTCAGCATAATGTCCTCTAGGTTCATCCATGTTATGAGGTGTTTCACAGATTCATCATTATTCTTA
>NW_006921641.1:9603731-9606117 GCF_000298275.1 Orycteropus afer afer
CTTTCTCATCCTCAATGCTGCCATATTGGTCACTCACATTTGGTACATTGCCCTTCTCTTCACCCAAATCAATATTTATCTCTATTCATCATTATTCTTTAATGTTGCTTAGTATTCCATTGTGTGTATGTGCCATTGTTTGTTGATCCATTCCTCCACTGATGGGCACTTAGGTTGTTTTCATCTCTTTGCTATTATGAATAATCTTGTAGTGAACATGGTATGCATATATCTGTTCGTGTCATGACTCTTATTTCTCTAGGATATATACCTAGTAGTGGGATTGCTGGGTCAAATGGTATTTCTATTTCCAACTTTTTAAGGAAGCACTTCACCACCTTCCACAGTGGTTATACAATTTTATAATCCCACCAGCAGTGTATGATGGTTCAAGTCTTTCCACACCCTCACCAGCATTTGTTGTTTTGTTTTTTTTTTTTTTTTTTTTTTGAACTGTGCTATTAGTTCTGGGGTGATGTGATAGCTCGTTGTTGTTTTCATTTGCATTTCTCTAATGGCTAATACTCGTGAGCATTTCTTCCTGTGTTAGCCACCTGACTATCTTCTTTGGTGAAGTATCTGTTCATATCCTCTGACCATTTTTTAATTGGATTGTTTGTCTTTTTGTTATTGAGGTGTGAAATTTTTAATAAATTTTAGACATTAGTCCTTTGTGTGATATACTGTTGCCAATTTCCCCCACACACACTCTGTACATTTTCTTTTTACTTTTTTGGTGAAGTCTTTTGATGTGCATAAATGTTTAATTTTTAGGAATGCCCAGTAATCTAGTTTGTCTTCTGCTGTTTGTACATTTTTCGTTTTGTTTGACAGCATATTTATGCCATGTGTTAGGGCCCCTAAGTTTGCTCCTATTTTCCCTTTGATGATCTTTATGGTTTTAGGTTTTACCTTTAGGTCTTTGATCCATCTTGAGTTAGTTTTGGTGTATGGTGTGAGATACAGGTGCTGTTTCATTTTTCTGCAAATGGATATTTAGTTTTGCAAGCACCATTTTTAAAAGAGATTAATTCTTCCCCTACTTAATGTGTTTTGGTCCTTAGTGAAAGATCATAGGTGGATGGATTTACTTCTGGGCTCTCAATTTAGTTCCATTGGTCATTCTATTGGATTTTCAATGGTTGATTTTTCAAAAGTAAATAGTTAAGCTTTCTTCTGAGGCACCACTGGGTAGATTCAAACCACTAACATTTCAGTTAGCTTTCAAGCATGTTAACCATTTGCACCACGCATATAGATAAATACCCATAGAAATAGCTACATGGATATGTGAATGGATAGATAGATAGATAGATAGATAGATATTCACATATATCCATCTGTGATAATTAAGGTTGTGTGTCAACTTGACTGGACCAGGATTCTAAGTTTAAGCAATTGCGATGTAATCACCTCCATGATGAGATGTTCTATGAGCAACCACTCAGCTAAAAGGGAGTTTCCTCAGGGTGTGGCCTGTTTCTAATACACATATGGACATCGTAGGAACAAATACTCTCTAGCTTTCTGCTGGATCTGGATCCTGCATCTAGCTCATTATCATCTCTGGTCCTTGGAGCTGAACCAATGGCCTGCCATATTGCCTGCTGATCTTGGGATTGTTGTTTTCTTAGCCAAAATCTGTGATTTTACCCATCAGTCTTGGATTTGTCATCTGCCAAAGCCAGTAGCCTGCTATAGTGCTTGCTGATCTTGGGTTCATCAGCTCATGCAGCTGCCTGAATGAGAAGATGCCTCCAGCTTGATATCTGACCCATGAACTTGAGACTTTCCAACCCCTACAACTATGTGAGCCATTTCCCTGTGATAAATTTATATATGTATAGCATAGTGCCTAAGGCACTTGACTGCTAACCAGAAGGCTGCCAGTTCAAACCCACCAGCCACACCTCAGAAGGAAGGTGGGGCAATCTACTTCCGTAGTGATACTGCCTCGGAAACAAAAGGAGGGGTCGCTATGAGTCAGGTCTGACTCAACGGCACATAACAACAACAACATATACATACATAGGTGTGTATGTGTGTGTATATATACATAAATATGTATACATATGTGTATATATATATACATATATATATGTGTATGTATATATATACACTCAAAAAACCAAACTCACTGCCATCAAGTTGGAGCCAACTCATAGCGACTCCTCCTTGGGTTTCTGAAATGGTATCCCTATGGAAGTAGATTGCCCAGTCTTCCTTCTGAAGAGTGGCTGGTGGATTTGAACCACCAGCCTTCTGGTTAGCAGTCAAATGCCTTAGGCACTATGCCACCAGAGCTGATAAATAATAAATGATAATTATGAATCATAATATTAGTTGGATTATCTGAAATTCCTACTGTTTGACTATAGTTTAGTTA
>NW_006921641.1:9606217-9609270 GCF_000298275.1 Orycteropus afer afer
CCCACTGCCATGGAGTCGATTCTGACTCATAGCAACCCCTATTGGGTTTCCAAGGCTGTAAATCTTTACAGAAGTAGATTGCCTCATCTTCCTCCTATGGAGCAGCTGAAGGGTTTGAACCACTGACCTTCTGGTTAGCACCCAAATGTCTTACCTATTATATCACCATATACACACACATACACGTATACATATATATATACATAGACATATGTGTGTGTGTGTATATATATATATACATGCATCACTAGGAGCTCTGGTGGCATCACTAGTTTTTGCTTCTGTAGAGAACCCAGCCTCAGACACCATCTATCTATACACACACACTATAAGTTTAGGGGTAACTGTGGCAATGAGCCATGTAGGAATGTGTCTATGGTCACACCAAAGGTCAGTGAATGTTTGGAGTCAGAAGGCAGAAATTATGGCTCTCATCAAAGCTTGTACTTGTGTTCTTACCACAATGGTTATTTTATAGTATTTACTATTTACAGTGACTATTCACTGCTATCCTCTACATAATAGGGATGGAGCTAGGAACCAACTGAAACACAGCCTTCCCTCCATCCCTCTATCAGGAGGCTCCTTCTAGCCAGGATAAGAATAGATATATGCCCACCCATGTTCATTGCAGCACTATTTACAATAGCAAAAAGATGGAAACAACCCAGGTGCCCATTAACAGAAGAATGGATGACCAAACTATGGTACATACATATAGTGGAATACTATGCAGCCCTATAGAGTAATGTAGAATCTGCAAAATACTGCATAATGTGGATGAACTTGGAGGACATTATGTTTAATAAAGTAAATCAATCACAGAAAGACAAATATTGTATTAGTCCACTATTGTGAAAAGTCAAGAAAAGGTTTATATATGGAACAAAACTTTCTTTGTTGGTTACCACGGGTGGGAGGGGAAGGGGAGGAGGGAACACTGCTAGATAGGTAGAGACAAGTATTGATTTGGGTGAAGGGAAGGGTGATACACCAAATATGAGTGATCAACACAGTGGCATTGAGGAAGAGGAAGACAACAAAGGAAGATACAGACAACAAAGATGAACCTTTTTGCACATATAGTACTGCATTGTCAGTGATGGCAAACATTGCTCTAGGGTGGATAGATAAGTGGACAGGCTGAATGATCAGGTGTCTATGCAGCGAGGAGTGTGCCCATGACCATGTATAGGGTTGGCAGATGATGTTTCTACAAGAGTATTTGTATGTTCTGTAAGAATGTCCAGGTATACAGTAGGCCTCCCAAGGGACAAGGTTGTGGCAACTTCTTAGGCACAGCCAGATACCCAGAGGGAGTGAGTAGTTGGACCTGTGGGCTCAGGACCATGGTTTCAAGGGACATCAAGCTCAATTGGCATAACATACTACACAAAAACATTGTTCCACATTCTATATTGGTGAGTAGTGACTGGGATCGTAAAAGCTTGCAAGCAGCCATCTAGATGTAACGATGGGTCTCTCCTCGCCCAGAGCAAAGAAGAAGGAAGAAAACCAAAGATGCATGGAAACAATTAGTCCAAGGGACTGGGAGACCATGTGATCTTCAGCCTATATGACCATGAAACCAGAAGAACTAGATAGTGCCTGGCTACCACTACTGTCAACCACTCAGAGGGGGATCTGTGTAGGAGATCCTGGATAGAGTGGGAGAACAATGTGGAAAAAAACACAAAATTACATATCCAAAAACAAAACTCACTGCTGTCAAGTCAGATCCGACTCATAGCACCCCCTCCTTGGGTTTCCGAGGCAGTATCACTATGGAAGTAGATTGCCCAAACTTCCTTCCAAGGAGTGGCTGATGGGTTTGAACTGCCAGCCTTTTGGTTAGCAGTCAAATGCCTCAGGCACTATGCCACCAGAGCGCCTATATATATTACAAAAAAAAAAGACCAGGTTTGCTGGTCTGATAAAGGCTGGTGAAACCCCCGAGACTGTGGCCCCTAGCTGCCTTCAGATCTGGAATTGAACTCACTCTTGTGGCCAGCCAAATAAAAGATCGGCATATGGGCTAAACATTTACATTAGGTTGAAACACTCCTTAGAGAGATCAATCATGGAAGAATAGAAGGGCAGTGTATGCATAGGGAGATAGCTCTGGGGCCAGGAGTACATGGGAGGAAAGGACAGGGAAGAGATAACTATGGGGAAGAAGTGGGAAGAGAGCTGTTACTTTGTAGGAAATTGCAGTCAATGTCATGAGACAAAATATATATTAACTGCTGTATGGAAAATGAATTTGCTCTGTAAACTTTCACCCAAATCACAATAAAAACTTCGTTAAAAAAAGAGGCTACTTCTACAAGGAGACAGACACTTCTAGCTCTTACACAGAAGGAGAAGCACTATGCTTCTTGGAAGTTCAAAATTAGAGTGACCAACTCATCCCAGTTTGCCTAGGACTTTCTTGGTCTTAGCACTGAAAATCCCATCTCTCAAGAAATCTCTTATCCTGGGAATATCATGATAGTTGAGTAGCCTATCTGAAGCTAAGGCACTTGGCTTACTCTGACAAGATCAGAGGAGCTGGGATGTTGTCAGTAGGGTTGATAAGAGGGAAAAGATTCCATAGATAATGTGGGTGTAAAATCCTTAGGATTTATAGACCAAAATAAAAGGAGAAGAAGGAATTGATATGGTTCCAAAGTCCCTAACTAGGGCACCTGGCAGGTCTGATGTCACTAGAAAGATACTCCATCAGAGGCAGGAAGAGGAAATGGGCAAGGAGGGCCTGCATGTAATAAACACTCTGACTTTGTTGTGGCCATTTAATGGTAGCCACTTCCTCCAGGATGCAGCCTAAAGATCCTCAGCCTCATAGCTCTCTCTTCTTGGTGTCATCTCCACTCAACTCTTTCTAGCCCAGTTGTCCTATATTGTAGCCATACCACTCACACTCACATTTCCCAAATGCACACTCTCATTTCATATCACCTTACTTTCCCTCAAGGTGAATGTCTTCCTCCCCTACTACCACAGCTTTCCAAACTTGCTCACCTTTCAGGGTGGTGGTGTTGCTGTTATATGCC
>NW_006921641.1:9609588-9612126 GCF_000298275.1 Orycteropus afer afer
GGAAGTAGGATTGCCCAACCTTCCTTCCGAGGAGTGGCTGGTGGGTTTGAACTGCCAGCCATCTGGTTAGCAGGCAAGTGTCTTAGCCACTATGCTACCAGAGCTCCTAGTGCCCTTAATTTGAATTAATCTCTCTGCCTACCATAAATATTAAAGATACTTTCCTATATATTTGACACTCCTTCTAGATCATGAGCTCCTGGAGGGCAAGAGCAATGTTTTATGTAATTTTGTGCCTAACAGGGCCTGCCATGGTCTCTGCACACAGAAGAGGTTCACCAATGTTTGTTTAACTTCATTTATTCCTCCCATTTCACAGATGAGGGAATTTGCTGAGGGGAGAAATTGAGCACGTATTAGAAGTACAACAAGAATGCTCCTTAGAGGGGAAGATGGAGAGACTTCGGCTTGTTTATTTTGGACACGTCATCAGGAAAAATGAATTGCTAGAAAAGGACACCATGTCCATATGTAAAGGGTCAGTGAAAATAAGGGAAGCCCTCCATGAGATAGATTGACATAAAAGCCACAAAACGGGCTCAAACTTACCAACAATTATCAAGATGGCACAGGACCTGGCAATATTTTGTTCTTTTATATATAAGGTCGCCATGAGTGACAGCAGACTCCATGGTAGCTAACAATAGCCTCTCAATTGTTCACATATACAGGAAGTCTCTGGGTTACAAACAAGATTATTCTTAAGTGTGGCTTTAAGTCAAATTTGTAGGTAAGTCAGAACAGATGCATATGGTTCTTATTTAGCCTTTAGTGCAAAAAAAAAAAAAGGAGCTCTCTTAGCACAGTGCCTAAGGCATCTATGTGACTGCTAACCAAAAGGTTGGTGATTCAAACCCACCAGCTATTCCGTGGAAGCAAGACTGGGCAATCTACTTCTGTAAAGATTTACCACCTCAGAAACCCAACGAGGGTCACTATGAGTCAGAATTGACTCGATGGCAGTGGGTTTGGGTTGGTTCCTTAGTGCAAAAAACGAGCTTTGTGGCATACTGGTTAAAGTATGGTGGAGAATGTCTGGGAGGATGCAATATGCACTAAATTTAGAAACTACTCCTTCTTTTCTATTCTAGTTGCCGTTGCCGTCTCTTTCTCTGACTATTAAACTTGAAGTTCTGCATTCTTCACAAAGACATGCAAGGTGAGGAAAAGTGGCCCTTCACCTAAGAACTGTGTGCTAACCTAGAAAATACACAAGATTGGAAAAATCTGCCCTTTACCCTTGGATTGTGCCTGACATGAATGGTGGAGGCACTCAGCATGCCCAGCTCCCAGGATTGCGCAACCACAGCAGCCATAGCATAATTCAACGGGAGGTGGGGCAAGTTTAAGAATGCATTTTCCAGGCATGTGGCTGTGGGGCTTGTCTACACTTGTCAGGGACATGAGGGCAGGAGGGTCTGCCTAGGCATGACCACAGCCCTGCCAAGCAAGTGTGTCCTTAGGTCCCATTTGCTGACCAGATTTCTCTTTGCAGGGTACAGAGATTAAAGCCCTGCCTAAGGAAGTCTTTCCAGACAAGTTCTGAGTTCCTTCAATACCTCGGCACACAGCATTCTCATAGCTGTGCAATCAACCTTCCCCCACCCTGCTCCTTCTGGGAATTGAGAGAATTCTCATCAGGCAACAACTCTAGCTAACAGCTAATTCCTCCTTCCCTTACTCTCCTCCTGGGACCTGTAAGGAATATAGAGGAGAAAATGTACACATGTAAATCTTTCTGTTTGCAAAAGCCCTCTCCATTATGCAAGAATCTTTCAAATAATTTGTTCAGGGAGATAAAAAAGATGCCAGCTTCTAGAATATTGCAGTTAGTAAGAAGTGGTCTCAGGGCTTCTTGGTAAAGATGTAATTGTCTGAGAATATGTTTCTATATCAACATCATTTGTATTATTGTTTCCACTTGCTCCTATTTATCCTACCTCCACATTAGCCATAAGCTCACGTTCAAGGACAAGGAGTTCTCCTTCCTTGGTGTCCCCCAACAATGCTCAATCCAGGACATTCTCTGGGCACAGCTGAGCTTCCACCCTCCTGTCCACTGATATGGCCTCCCAGAGCCAGAAAGAAGTGGACTTAGGGAATACCTGAAAATACACATTCAGCAGATAGATGTGCCCGACCCCAGTCTCATGGGGCCTGGCACATGACAGGTGCTCAACAAACACTTGCAGTGAAGGACAATATCAAAACAGAGGCACTGTGGTTTATAAGCCCCAGAACACTCTGCCTCAGGTAGCTGGTCTCCCTTCCTCTGGCTACTTTTAAAGTGAAGGCTCACATTTTGGGTCATGCCCAGGTTTAAAGAGAAGCAGGAAAGCATAGTAGTAAAATATGTGGGTACTGGGTCCAGATCACCTGGGTTTAATCCTATTTTCAAGTTAACTATAAAAACCAGTTGCTGTAGGAGTTCCGGCAAGATGGTGGACTAGGCAGAAAGACTGCACAGACCCTCTTCAACAAAGAAAAGGGAACCCAATTAACACAGACACAGAAGATAATCCTGGACCCCTGAGCCTT
>NW_006921641.1:9615251-9710540 GCF_000298275.1 Orycteropus afer afer
GGGACCAGGTTTGCTGGTCTGATAAAGCCTGGTGGAATCACTGAGACTATGGCCCCTAGCTGCCTTTCAGGTCTGGAATTGAACCCACAGCTGTGGTTTCCAGCCAAACAGAAGACAGGCATACGAATTGAACATTTACCTGAGGTGGATACACTCCTTGGAGAGAACAATCATTGAGAAAGAAGGGCTGCCTATGCACAGGGAGACAGCTCAGGGGGCAGAAATCCATGGAGGGATGGACACTGGGAAAAGCTAACTATGGGGAGGAAGTGGGAGGGGAGCTGTTGCATTGTGGTAAACCATGGCCAATGAGACAAAGTATATGTAAACTGCTGTATGGGAAGTGAATTTGCTCTGTAAATCTTCAACCAAATCACAATAAAAAAAAAACACCAGTTGCTGTAGAGTCGATTCTGAATTGTGGTGACTCCGGGTGTGTCAGAGTAGAATTGTGCTCCCCCAGGTTTTCAATGGCTGATTTTTCAGACATAGATCATTTCTTCTGAGTCACCTCTGCATGGACTTGAACCTCCAACCTTTCAGTTAGCAGCTGAGTGCATTAACCATTTACACCGCCCAGGAACAAGTTCACTATAAAGGTTTATGCATAGTAGCATGGGAAACTGGGTATAAGGTGGTATTTTTAAGAAAGATGCAAAATAAAATGTGTTTACATTATGATTTTTAACCTGGGAAATTTGTATACACAGAGACAAGGAACAGAAGATAATAGAGAAATTTTTAAGCAGTTGGTATATTAGAGGGGCATCATAACTGAATTTTTAAATTTCATTAACAAAATAATGTTGGTCATATGATTTACATAAAGTAATAAACTCAAAGTCAAGGAGCAAAATAACAGAAATGAATCTGAAGCTAACCCCATTCCAAGCTTATCTGCTCTCTCCAGCACTGGCCAGGGGCTAGATGAAATTAAATGAGCTCCTTGTGATTCTGAGAAGCCTGAGTGTGGGGCTGTGAGGCTCTAAGGGGGGCGGGGGGGGGGGGCTCAATGAGCAGTCAGCAGCCTGGTGCAACTCGTGAGGTTTCTTCTGTAACTAACTCAGTAACAAGGCACTCTGGTGGAGCGGTACTTAAGGCACTTATTTGTTAACCAAAACGTTGGCAGTTTGGACCAACCAGCTGCTCCACAGGACAGGCCATCTGCTTCCTTAAAGATTTGCAGTCTTGGGAACTATATGGATCAGTTCTACTCTGGCCAGAGAGTAGCTATGAGTCAGAATCGACTCAATGGTTGTGGGTGGGTAACTCAGAAACAGAGACCAAAGAAGGAGTCAACCAGCCTGCTCCAGGAATTTCTTGATCCCAAATCAATTTTCCTGTAATCAAAAGGCCTTGGTGCTGAGCAGAAAGGACATCACTCCAACTCAGCCCTGGAGAGTCCATGAGGCTCACAGTGCCGCAGCCGAGGTCAGGGAGCAAGTTGCCAAACACTGTCCTCTCTGACCTCACCAAAAAGTATTGCTGATGTTAGTTGCCATCATGGAGATTCCAATTCATGGTGTCACCATATATTATAGAGTAGAACTACTGCACAGGATTTTCTTGGCTTAACAGAAACTGATTGCCAGGACTATTATTTGTGGCACCACTGGGTGGCTTCAACCCACCAACTGTTAAGTTAGCAGTTGAGCACCGACCATTTGCACCACCTAGGGACCTTACGCCAAAAAAGAGGCATAGGCAGGAACCACAAGCCATTTTGTCACCAATGTTCCACTCAATCCACCCACCCTAGGGAAAATCAAGGAACTAGAAGAGATGACTAGGCTGCTAAGTCTACTTTATCATTGAATTCCAGAATCAAAAGAGATCTTAAGAAGTCACCTAGTTACCAAGCCCAAGAAGAGCAACTTCCACATTTGGCCAATTCTGGACTTTTGTGCCAGAAGATGGTCTAGCCTGGCTGTGTTCTTGATCCTTTAGACCCCACACTTAGCAGAAAACAGTGACCTGTTGAGGTGTTGCTTTGTAACTATCTACATTTAAGTACTATGCAGCATTTAACAGTTCAGCTGCAGTCTGGAGCCCAGAATCCTTTGTGGGGCGTGAAGAAGCAAACTAAGGAGAAAGCTCCCTCCAATCCAAAAGGCTCCAAGCCACATCTAGGAGGGGGTCTCAGGATGCTAGGGACCCCCCACAGAACCACTAGCATCACCAGACTCAGCCTGAATGATGTGGGAAGGAAGACTTACATCCCCTTCTCTCCTGTCCCACTGTCCAGTCTCTGCCACTCCATGGCTTTGAACCAATTCTTCCTGGTTCAGTCATGGCCAATAAAGCAAAACTAGGACATACTGGAATTTGAAAATTGTAGGTGCCTGGATCAATGATTGGACTGGGAATAATTACAAATCAAAGCCCTGGAATGGGAGTCTCAAAAGTAGCATAGTAAGCCCTTTCAGGAGCCTGATGCAGGAAATTGCATTATTGCCAGGACTGTGGAGCACGGCACACATTTAAGTAGTGTGGTTGGCTGCCATCTTTGAGCAGGACACCACTGTTTCCAGTGGGCAAGAAATTTGGTTGCTATGCAACATACACCCTCCAGCTGTTCTCTAAAAGGGAAATTACCTTTCTGGCACCACTGGCCCATAATTTTCCCCATTCCAGTTATTATTCCAGACCTCCATATTTTCAAATTCTGGTCCATTCTGGTTTCACTTTTTTGGCCATGAATGAACTGGGAAGAACCAATCTGAAGCCCTGAGCTGCTCTAACCCAATTTCCTGTAACAGTGGGAAGTTTCATTCCTTCCATCCATTTGTCCTCTCTGGAACAGGATCAGACCACTCCAGGCAAATGAAAACCATTCCCAAAAAGAACTTGTATCTACCCTTGGTACTTCCTGACAATGATGAATTCTCCTTGTTGGCAACCTAGATCCCTCCCCTTCTTACCTACCTGGATGAGGAAATCAGCTAGTTGGGCTGAGGGTGTAGCTCACAGTAAAGCCATTTGGCCCAACTAGTCCATTGCCCCACCTGCTCCAGGTGCCCCCTGGATCCAAGACTGTGAGATTAAACCTGGCCTTTGCCAGGGATATTTTGGGGTCAATTCACCCCTTTGAATATCACTCCAACCCTAGCACTGACCTAAGGATTAGAGAAGAAGACAGTCCCCCTTATACCTATCTCCACTCTTCCCACACCAAAACTCATGGACCAGAAGGCAAATCATCAGTCACATCCAAGGAGACCCCAGCCAGGAGGCAAGGAGAACTACAGGCACCTTTCTGGTGGCTGCAACCCTGTCTCTAGGTGCAGCCTAATCACAAAGGCAAGTCATCCTCAAGCCCCCTTTCTAGACTGCCCAGCCCAGGTGGGTACAACCGGTATCACCTACAGGAGACCTGAGTCTCATGACAATGTGAGACACCAGAATCTGCAACCTAGAGCTCCTGAGCTCCAGCATGCTCTAGGAGGCTGGCCCTAAGGTAAAAGTGGGAACTAAAACATCAGGAGAGGGAAGAGTTAAGAGCTCCTCTCCCCAGACAAGGGTACTTATCCTCTTCAAATAGCTAAGGACTATTTTACTTGGTGTAGGTTTTCCCAATAAATCCATGGCCCACAGTGATTTACCAAGAACCTTGGTTATTGGCAACAGCAATCTCACTTACCCGGAGCAGCGCTGAAAACAAGCTGTAATTTAGAGCTGGATTTATATTGTTTGTTCTACAGCAACAAACTCAGCAAATCATAAATTCCCTCTGAGATGAAGAGCAGAAATTGACAATATTTATGAACTAGAGAGGCGGAGATGGGCCTGACTAGGGCTTTGATTTGTAACTGAAACTTCTCCTGGAGGCCCCAGACAAGGACACAGCCACTGTCCCAGTCCCAAAGTTGGGCTTAGGCCAGGGAGTAGTGACAGGGAGGTCCAGGCAGGCATGCCAGGAGTTGCTTCCAGCCCACTATGAGGATGGTCTGTGGGTGATCGAGGAAGACATGGCTTCTGTCTTCATCAGGACACATGGCAGCAAGCAAAGGGAGTCCTCAGAGCCTCAGCTTTCTCACACTGATGCAAAAAATTGCTTGTGAAAACACACAATTCTACCAGTCTGGATATACATCTACTCATATCCTACTTTCTCATTGCATGCCTCCCTCCCCTCATCCTTGTGACATTTTGAACCTGTGCTCAGTCTATCTGCTGGCTATACCAAAAATCAACTTTCTAATCACCCATGAAGGGAACAGGAGAACTGAAGGAGAGGGACCACAAATTCAACCTAAAAATATTCAGGAATCAAGCTGTGCTATTATGAAAGCAGAGAAGGAATTGAGAAGCTCTCAGCTTTCCTGATGTCTCTTCCACAGCTCCTTTCTGTTCCTTTCTCTCTTCTTTAACCCTACTCCACTACCCTTCCCCACCCACTTCCACAAATCTCCCAACTCAAGCCCCGGTCCCAAACAATCTTCCAAAAAGTCAACTTTCATCCATGACATGCTCAAAAAGTCAACGGGATCCCAACTTGACTCCAGTGCCAGAAAGTCAAGGTGGCTTGTCACTTATACCCACCTATCAACTTTAACTCCTCCTCTAATAGGCTTGCTCTGCTGTCTCACAGGCATCCCCCTTGGATCCACAGAAGCTACATCTGCTGCTGCCAACTCTACAACTAAAGAAAATGCTGGCAAACCCTTCCCATTTCTTCTTGATGATCCTGATCTACTCTTTCTTCAGTGCCAGCTGAAATCTGCCCCCAGCACTCCTGGCTCATCTGCTGTGGGGCTGAGTGACTGTGGATGAGCCATGTCTCTCATATGTATCAGGAAGCCAGACTAGATAATCTCCAGACCTCCTCCACTCCTAACCATCTAAGATGCATGGATGGTGTGAGAAGGTAGGGTCTCAGAGGTCCCAGGCTGCCCACTCCTGCTCTATGCAGCTTTAGGAGAAACATTTGGCTTGAGAACCAACCAGTGCCTGAAACCACTCTGCTGACTCCCAAGCATGCAAGGTGGGTGTGGTGAATGCAGAGCCAGCTGCCTACCAGAGCCTACCAGGGACCAAGCCGGAGACTCACCCAGGTTCTCAATCATTGCATCCAGTGCAGTGGCAGCAGCAGTGTAAATCCCAGAGTTCTTGGAGTTGAGGTTGTCTGCGATAGCAATAATGATGGAAAGCAGCATGGGGTATAAGCTCTCTTTGAGGAGGGGGATCATCTTGGCAAGAGACTCCAGTGCCCACTGGTTCACTTTCTTGCTGGAATCTTGAAGCCTTGGGGTGAAGGCATCAAAGATCTGTTGAGGGAACAGAAACCAAGAACCCATGGAAGTCCCAGCTGGGCAGGAGTCCCATAGAGCCAGATACCTTGGGTGCTCACCAGCCCAACCAACTGCCCCAACAGGGATTCCTCCTGCATCCTTGACAGAAGTCACCCAACTACACCGGACACCTTACCTCCTCAAAAGGTAGGGGCACAAGAAGAGGAACTAGCATGTACTGAGCATCCACTGTGGGCAAAGCATCTTGTTAGGTACTCTGTACTCTTTCTTTCATTGAATGATCTTAACAACCAATAAACATGTATTATCATACTCACTTTACAAATACAAACCTACATCCATACAAACTGAGGGCTCAACAAGGTTAAATGGCTTGTCTAGATCACAAAATAAGAAGCTTGAAACCTAAGTCTGTTGACTCTGAGCCTGTGTCCTAACTACTCTGCTATGTGGCTTGACTATCGGCAGCCTTATTCCAGGAAGAAGCAAGCATCTGCCCTATGAGAGGCCTGTGCCTACTCCTAACCTTCTCATGACCCAGTCACCTGCCTGACCACATGCTCTGTCCCCAAAACATCATGCACTTAAATAACCCAGAAGCAGACCCAAGACCTCAGCCACAGCTTTACCTCCTGTACCTTTACCTTCTGCTCTCCTCACCATAAATCTTCTAGAAGGATGACAGATACCAAGCTCATCTCTGGGAAGTTCCAAGGTGCCTGGCAGGACCCTCACCCCTTTGGTCATGCTCAGGTAGTCTTATGCCATTACAAATGCCCACTGAACAGCAATTGTTTATCAGGCACCCTATATACAAGCAGTGTCCAATCTTGTTCAGAGTTTTCCAAATTCAATTTGCAACCACAGGAGAGACAGAGGTGGGAGGGAAGGGGATAGAGGTCTGAGGGCAGGGGATGGAGCTGTGCTCACCTGGATTAGGTTGGTAGTGATGAGCTCTGGTTTGGTCTTGCAGTACTCAAGGAGCTGCCCTACCCCTTCCATCCGAGACTGGTATTCCTTGGCCTCCAGCAAACGCATCAGCTCCCGTAGCTGCTCCACCATCTCCAAGCCACCCCTCATGGAGGAGCGTAGCCCCACTAGGCGTGGACCATTTGAACCAAGTCTGTGGAGAAAGAGCATCTGATCCCAGCAGCCCCAAGGGATGGACATACCTCTTGTTCCATGACTCTTCCCATGGACACATGAGGCAGAGACAAGAGTGTCACCTTCAGCTTAGTCCACCCTCAATTTCTCCCCCACCTGCTACTTGGGAAACATTGGCCTTGGGAACTCTGGAAATCTCTTTTCCTCAAGGCCAACAACATGATTGCCCAGAGGCCTACCCCATTATCAGAGGGCAGAACTATCTCTTCCTGCTTTTTTGTTCTCTCTGCTCATAAGATGTATGGAGAATGGTAGAAACAAAGCTTGAAGTGAGGGAGTGGGAACCCAACAAAGAATGACTAGTACATATTTAGTTTAAAGAATGGAGAGAGATCTTGGACACCCACTTTCTGCCCAAAACTTAAACTGTGGTTGTCTAGATTCTGCTCACACTCCTCTAGCACTGGGGAGATGTTAGGAATCCTGTCCTCTTGAGTTGGAATCATATGCCCATCACATCCCCTTGCCCATTCTAGCCAGTATGAGAACTGCTTCATACACGACTCCTATCCCCTCACCTCCAGATCCAAGCCAAGGTCTTTGAACTCATGCCCTGCACATGGGCCCCACCTGACCCACACAGCCCAATATCATTCATTCTCTCTTTCATTCCTATGTTCCACACTCTGCCTACTGAGGCCAGGAGCTTTGCTCATCACTGAGCACAATGAGATGAGAGAGATGGTCTTTGCCCTTGAAAAGTCACAAGACCAATGAGAGAGAGATGAGGCTGACAGAGGAAGAATGGGAGACATTCTGCCCACCATGAGGATGTTGGGGCACAGGTGTCAGAGAAAGCTTCTGGGGTAGGTGACAAGTGAACTCAGTCTTGCAGACTAAATAGATATGTTCCAGGTGAAGATGGTACCAGAAAAAGGAACACCATAAGCAAAAGCAGGAAAAGAGAACACAGAAGGAAGGAAACACAAGCTGCTCTGAGCTGGCTGAGAGGCTGTGCAGGAGAGAGTGTGGAAAGTCACTCTTGCAGAGGTGGGCAGGGGGCTTCCCTGTGTGCCCTGCAGGGCATTGCAGAAGGGTTTTAAGCATGGGAGTGACCATCAGATTCCTGACTGGCTTCCAACTCCTCCCCAGCACCCACCTTCCAGCCTTTCAGACCAAACCATTCCTTCTTTACTGCCTTTCTGCCAGCTCTGTCTCCAAATTAGTCCTGACTAACTACTCTGTAGAAGCTATGGCGATGCAGTGGTTAAGGCAGTCAGCTGCTAACCAAAAGGTTCATGGTTTGAACCCACCAGCCACTCCACAAGAGAAAGATGAGGCAGTCTGCTTCCAAAAAGATTTGCAGTCTTGGAAAGCCTATAGAGCAATTCTGCTACATCCTATAGAGTCCCTGTGAGAATCAACTTGATGGCAGTGGGTTGGGGTTGGTTTTTGGACCACTCTCTGATGCTTTTAGGACCTCTTGATCTAAGTGAATGGAGGAGTGCTGAGCTCACACAGAGAGCCCAACCAACAATGCATCCCACCTGTACTAGTGGAATTGCACCCACTCAGCAAATACTGTAGCAATAAACGTCTTCTGGAAGATGCCTCCTGAGCGAGGTTTTAGCATCATGGAGATATGGGGTGGGAAAAAACAACCTATAAATTCATCTACCAGTGCTGCTGACTTAACTAGTCAGCTCAGATCCATACATCCTCCCCAGAGCCACTCTTGCCCAATGACAAGAAAGCCACCTCTATTACAGTCTCAGACCTGGAGCCCCAATGAAACGAGAGTAGCCATACCCATCCTTGGCCAGCCTGTTCTCACACACCACCAGACTCCTTGACACCGTGCGGCCTTTGGCAGATGGAATTTCTTCATTATCTTCTATTCCCTGGAAAAACACACACAGAACATGAGCCAAAAGGAGTGCCCTCTGGGGAACTGTCAGACTTAAGGCGACAGACCATAACAAGAAGAACAACCCCTTCCACCTGGGAGAGCTTCAGAAGCTACATGTGAGCCTTCCAGAACCCTGGAGGGAGTCTGGGCAGGCATCAAAGTCCCCGTTTAACAGATGAAGACATGGAGACTGTAGTAGTTCAGTTGATGTGTCAACTTGGCTGGGCCTGGTTAAGTGACTGGGCAGCTGGATGTAGTATTCCCCATGAGATAAGACTGGTAATCAACTCCATGGTGGATTCTACTGTGAGCAGCTGAGTAGCTGCCTTAGGGAATGTGGTCTGCTTCCTGTATATAAGCAGAAGCCTTGGGGAATGGTAGCTAGCTTATGGCATGCTTAGACCCTGCATGTAGCCGTGTCATTGTTCAGCAGCCTGCCATGCTCTGCCGACCTTGGAACTTGCAATGGACTTAAGTTAATGGTCTGCCATGTGGTTTGGTAACATCGGGACTGTGCCTTTTTACTTGTCAACCTCGGGCTTCTCAGCCTCAGCAGCCAGCAGCTGTCTGAGTGAAGAAACGCTTCTAGCTCCAGTGGGCCGGGAGCAGGAGGCAGAGCTAGACCCCAAGGTTGAGGGGCTTTCACCCAGCCCCTAGAGCCTGGCACTTTGAACTTGGACTTAAAGCCTCCAAACTTTAAGAGAATATACTCCTGTTTATTAAGGGCATCCCATTTATAGTACATTCTTGTCAGAGTGGCACTAGGTAACCAGAACAGAGACCCAGTGAGACTCAAGGAACACAGGAAGTAGGAACCAGGGGAAAGTTCTAGTAGCACTAGGGAAAGGAATCCCATTTTCTCACAGGTCAGTAGTAGTGGATGAAATTAAAATCTTCTCAAGAACTGAAAATTTAGTCTATCGCATGTATCCACTCCCCATTCCCTTGGCCAATGTAAGGGCTGCCACAGTCAGTTTTGATTTTCATCCATTCCCACTGCATGGCACTCACCCGCTGTTTAATAGCTGCCATGACCTTCCGCAAGTCATGAGAAGGCAGGGACTGTTTCAGAAATGCATCAAACTTCGTATTGGACATCAAGATATTCACCATCTTCCGGCCATAAAACCTGCCATTGAAGAAAGGGCAAGATGGAGAAACAGCCACAGAAATGCATCATAAATTTGCTTTATCAAACCAAACCCACTGCCATAGAGTCAATTCTGACTTATAGTGACTCTTTAGAACAAAGTAGAACTGCCCCATACAGTTTCTAAGGCAGTAAATCTTTATGAAAGCAGGCTGCCTCATCTTTCTCCTGCAGAGAGGTCAGTGGGTTTGAACCACTGACCTTCTGGTTAGCAGGCAAATGCTTTAATAACTGTGCCACCAGAGCTTCTTAATTTGTCTTATACCTTTACATAATTTTTACATAATTATAGTATCAGAGTTTTTAATACTTTTTCTAATTATGAAAGTCATACCTACCCAGTTTTTAAAAAAAAATCATAAAAGAATAAACAGCAACCATGATCCCACTACCAACACAAAACCATTATTAAATTTTTACATATTTTCTTTTAGTCTTTTTTCTATACATATATATGTTTTGTTGATATCAAAACTTATATATAACTTGCATCCTGCTTTTTTCACTTTATCATTAATCATCTCATAATTATCTCATAATTATTATGAAGATAATCATCTTCATTTAAAACTTCATAAACTTCTTGTTAATGGTTACATAATATTCTACTGGTTGGTTATGCCAACCTGTACTGAATTTTTTTTTTCTAGTATGGGACATTGAGAAGTCGAAGGGCACAGTGGGGCAATATAAGAAGAAGTGGTCAACTCTGCCTGCTGAACAGTGGTGTGCAGGAGGGAATGAAGGAGGGCTTCAGAGAAGAAGTGACTGTTGAGTTGGAACTCAAAAAATGAGTAGGGGTTCACATGTGGTACAGGATTAGGGAGTAAGTGTAAGGAGGAGGATGATTCCAGAACCCATAACACTATCTGGTGAATCAGCAGGTATGTAATTAGATGATAGTGAGCAAAGGCTAGACACAGGAAGACCTAAGTTGGAAAAGAAGGCAGGACCCACTTCAGGGAGACATGAAGGAGGTAAATTTTAGCCTGCAAGCAATGGGAAGCCAAGAAATGATGAGATTCACATTTTAGTAAAAACATCTCTGGCAGCAGTATGGAAGATGGATTGGTGGGGACAAGGCTGGGGCCCAGGCTACCTGTTAGGAGGCCATGATAATATTCAAACAAGAGATAATGAAAGCCTAAAATAAGACAGTAGATTGGGGATAGGAAGTGGTATTCGCAGATGAGTGCTCTTAAGAAGGTTGAAACAGCAGGGCTTGGTAACAGATTGGAGGTAGATCATAAAGTGTCTAGAACGATCATATTTCACCCAACTTAAGACTCTATTGGTTGTATAAAGCATCATTACTTTATTTTCCATTACTAAAAATAAAAGACTGGCTTCAATTATACTACCCCACATGTGAAAGCCAATCCTTTGACATGTTACCTCATAAACAAAAGGTAACATTACTTGTGGACATTTTTCCTTTCTTAAGTCACATAAAGTATTTAGTTGTTGCTGTTGTTGTTGTTGTTTGCCGTTGAGTCGGCCCTGACTCATAGCGACCCCTCCTTGGGTTTCCGAGGCAATATCACTACGGAAGTAGGATTGCCCAACCTTCCTTCCGAGGATGGCTGGTGGGTTTGAACCGCCAGCCTTCTGGTGAGCAGTCAAGTGCCTTAGGCACTATGTGCTCCTAGTTGTTGCTATGCAAGAAAATGTGGCATTTTGGTCATTTCTTCAACAACAAATGTTTGCTTCATTAATATTTAATTTATGACCCACTGCTGTATTTGCATGCTTTTTTCTCACACACAATAAGTTTTCATTTCAATGTTGAATAATAGTGTCATATTTCTAAGATACTTTAAGTGGCAATTAAACTCAACAATTCTCCACTCGGCATCCAAATTGATTTTTTAAGGTAAATCAAAAGGCTAACAAGAAAAGAAAGGTTCCTAGTGCTGTTCCTACAAAGCACATAACTTAAACAGTTTATACTATGGACAATAATGAACCAGTTTGAGAACATCCAGGTAGTAAAATCCAACTCCTAATTGCTGCCTGGGCAACAGTATCTATAAGATACATGCCAATTTCAAAGATAATAAATGTGGGGGGGGGAGGTGTGTCTTAGCTCTGGTGATGTAGTGCCTAAGACATTTGACTGCTAACCAGAAGGCTGGGGGTTCGAACCCACCAGCCACTCCCTGGAAGGAAGGTGGAATAATCTATTTCCGTAGTGATACCACCTCAGAAACCCAAGGAGGGGTCGCTATGAGTTGGATCTGACTTGACAGCAGTGGGTACAACAATTGTACAAACTTGAGTATGAAAAGATCAAACTCACTGCCATCGAGTCAATTCCAACTCAAAATGACCCCCTTTGGGTTTCTGAGGTGGTAAATCCTTACAGAATTAGATTGCCCAGTCTTCCTTCTGCAAACTGGCTGGTAGGTTTGAACTGCCAGCCTTCTGGTTAGCCATCAACTGCCTTACGCACTATGACACCAGAGCTCTTTAACTCAGGTAGGACCTGAATTTAGAGGCCCCTAGCTCTGCCGTTACCTGGTGTCCTGGTTGGAGTCCTGGGCCAGCCGCACCAGGTTGTGCACCAGCATGTCTGTGCTGTCCCTGGTGCCTGAGAGAAGCTTCTCGGCGCCGATCTGTTCTAGGACGGTGGAGAGGTGCTCAGCTGTACATTTGCGGACTAAAGGGTTTCGGTGGCTGAAGGGAAACACATCACAGTCAAGGAGGCACTAGACTGGCACACAGATTCAATTGTTGATCCATGCCTCATGCCAAGCAACAGGCCCCGAAATCTGTGCCATGTGGGCTAGAGGAATTTTTGAGGAAAGGACAATCACCTCCTAATAATAGGACTAAGGATGAGAACGGCAGCTTCAGAAGAGGGAAGAACAACCTCAGTAAGCCACATGCTTACTGTTTGTTCTCGGTGCCTTCTGGAGCTCATATGCTCCCGTGTCTAAATGTGCCTTCCCATCTTTCCTCCACCTAGAAAAATCTTGTGCAGTCAACATCTCTTTCCCTTCCTTCCCCAGCAGAATTAGATGTTCCCTCTGGGGCAGCAATGGCTGTGTCCACTGCAAAGTTCACTTGAACTCAGTGGTCCCCTGTCAAGTTGGCTCCAATATGGAAGTACAGAAAGATAAAGTGTCCAGCCAGGATCCTGCATACAATATAAAATCCATGAAAATAAATGATGGACTGTGTCACTCAAAATTTACATCCAAAGTAGAGTGTAAGATCCCTGGGACCAAAGACCAGGCCTCCTCTCTGACGAACAACCAGTGCCCAGCTGGTGCTTGACACATTCCTGATGATTGTTATTGCACCTGACACATGACAACCCCATGCACAACATCTGACTATTGTGATCCATAGGGCTTTCATTGGCTGATTTTCAGAAGTAGATCACCAGGCCTTTCTTCCTAGTCTGTCTTAGTCTGGATGCTCTGCTGAAACCTGTTCAGTATCATAACAACATACACGCCTCCACTGACAGACGTGTGAGATATACTGGCTGAGAATTGAACCCAGGTCTCCCACGAGGAAGGCAAGAATTCTACCACTGAACTATCACTGCTCCTGCTTAACACTTAGCAGAAGCATAGTATGTGTTTATTGAAATAAACTGAGATAAGTGGGAAGGAGAGGGAATTAGTGGGTGCATTGGTAACCCTAACAAGTAGAACCTGACATCTTACTAGAGAAATCCATCAGGATGTCACCTCTTAATTTTTCATCATTTTCAAGCAGTGCCTACATGTTCAGAGGCCATTAGCAACATTGACCTCAGGAACAAATCTTTCTCCTCTTGGGTACAACCTAGTGGAACACAAAGAACTGGAAAAGGGCATGTCCTAGGCTCTCCCTCCTCAGAGTGTAGTCCAGGCACCAGCAGCATTAACATCTCAATCAGGAACTGCATTTTAACAAGCAAAGCCTTGTTCTAGGATCCCCTAACACCTGGCTGTTTCTTGGTGACAATGATCAGGAGCCTCTGTTTATAGTAAGCACTCCCTCTGTGCCAGTCACTGAGCTCAGCAACCTTTACCCATTATCTCATATTGACCACATTATCTTGTGAATGAGGAAGCTGAGGCAGAAGAAGGTATCCAGGAAAGGGTGCTGTTAATTTCCCTGAGTTAATAATAACCACAGTAAACTATGCTCTGGTAGCATAGTGCCTAAGGCACTTGACTGCTAACCAGAAGGCTGTCAGTTCAAATCCACCAGCCACTCCTCGGAAGGAAGATGGGGCAATCTACTTCCCTAGTGATACTGCCTCGGAAACCCAAGGAGGGGTCACTATAAGTCGACTGGACAGCACATAACAACAACAAACAACACAGTAAACTACACCAAACCCACTGCCATCTAGTCAATCCCAATAATCATAGTAAGCAATCAGAAAATGGTAGGGATTGCTTAGTGCTTTCTTGTGAATCAATTAATTTATTCCTTACAACACCATTATTATCCCCATTTTATGTGGTGTTGTTGTTATGTGCCGTCCAGTCGGCCCCGACTCATAGTGACCCCTCCTTGGGTTTCCGAGGGGATATCACTACGGAAGTAGATTGCCTAACCTTCCTTCTGAGGAGTGGCTGGTGGATTTGAACTGCCAGCCTTCTGGTTAGCAGTCAAATGCCTTAGGCACTATGCTACCACATGAGAAATCTGAGGCACAGAGAAATTAAGTAACAATCTAGCTTGTGAACCCAAGCAATGTGGCTCCAGAGCTCCTCACCCTGCCCCCTTACACTGTGGAGCTCTGGTAGCATAGTGGCTAAAGCAAGGAGGGGTCGCTATGAGTCGGGGCTGACTCGACGGCACACAACAACAACTGGCTGATACAACAAGCCCTGGGCTATATCAGAGAAGCCTCATATGTAAATATGCTGATTGGATTATTGGGATTGAGATTTGTTTTGCCCTGTGGGAGAAAGGATTTAGGAAATGCTTTTGGTTTTGGTTTTTACTTAACAGGAAAGCCAATCTGGCAGCAAAAAGGTCCCAATAGTAACCAAGGAACCTTCTGCAACCCCAGGAGGGAAAGTGGTGCCAGCTGCCAGATGAAGTGTTAGAATGGTGCCTTGCTCTCCTGACTGGCCCAGATTTCATCAGAAAGAAACAAACAAGTGTCCTCTGGAAGAGGGGCAGGTGCTCCCTAAGCACCACTGGAGGCCAGGCTACCTCAGCAGACCAGGGCTGGGGTGGGGGGAGTTACCACCCACTGTGTGCTCCCTAACCTTGCAGCAGAGCAACACAGCACCTCTCCTTTTCCCAACAGTGCTCAGGCCTGTGCTCCACACACCACATTCCTCTCCTTTCCTCATGGCCCCGGGAAAGGTGGGAAGAGAAGTCCCCCAGGAAGCAAGGGTCTCAAGTGTAGGTGTGAGGCACTTGCTGTGAAGCCTGTGGGGAGACCCCTTCTTCATTCTGATCCACCACCTTTGCCTCTTCCTTCCTAACCAACCCTTAATACCCTCACTTTCCTCCCTTCCTCCCTCTTCCTTCCTTCCCTGCCTTCTCCTCTCCTCTTCCCAGCCTTCTCCTCTTCTCCTACCTTCACCCATCTCCCTCCTCCTCTCCATCCCAGGACCTCTGCCTGACTCATCTTCCCTGACCACCCACCTGCCCTCAAACAAGAGCAGCACGTACTAGACACCAGCTGCAGTGAGGGCCACCAGGGATCGGGCAGGGGTCACGTGCTCCACCATGGCCCCCAGTGACCGGTTGGCTGCTCTCTGGATGAATTCACTGGTGTTGCCCATCTTCTGGAGCAAGCAGCGGGCGATCTCCTCAGCTTCCTGGTCCATGTTCTTCTTCAAGGCCCGGAAGAGGTCTTCCAGAGTGCTGATGGCCAGGCGGGACACCTTGGAGCGGAGGTTGGTGACCTTGGAGAAAGAGGGGAGAAGGGACCTCCAGAACTGCTGGGCCCTGCCAAGGGCTCCAGGAGATACCTAAAAATGGGGCCTCACTACCCCTTCCGGCTACCTCCACCCTCACCCTAGGTCTAGGCCTCACTAACCTGGATATGAAACCCTGCAGGTCTTGGCAAAATGACCTCATTAAAATAAATTAATATATATGTGTATGTGTGTGTGTGTGTGTGATGATGTTATCATTCATTATCTAAAATTTGGACAACACTTGGTTTTCAAAGTGCTTTTTACACACTAATAGCAAAGTTCAATAAGGCAGAAAATAACAATTGCTGGTGAGGTTGTGGTAAGATTGGGACTCTCATACACTGTTGATGGGACTGTCAAATGATGCAACCACTGTGGAAAGCAGTATGGCAATTCCTTAAAAAGTTGAAATTAGAAATACCATTTGACCCAGCAATCCCATTACTAAGTATATATCCTAAGGAAGTGAAAGCCAGGACAAGAACAATATATGCACACTATTTACAATAGCAAAGTGCTTTTACAAATAATATCCCATTTGATCTTCAGAGTTACTGTGGGGAGTAGAAATATGACATCCATTTTGCAGAAGAAGAAACCGAGACTTCATGGCACAGGCAGAAAGGGGCAGAGCTGAGAACAGCTCAGGCTTTTGCATGCCAAGGCAGTGTTCTTTGAGTTGATAACCTCCTCACTCAGTAGCCTGTTCCCAAGGGTGGGGCATGGTCTCCACCTGAGACAGAATGTGTCTAACTGCTCCTCCACACCCAGCCCTAGCCCTGAGGGAGAAAGGCCTTGAGAAATACTACAACTGCCCTGAAACTGGGGATCCGGCCCAGAACACTTCACCCCTCCTAGGCATTTTGAGTACAACAGGCAACAGAGTTGTGACAGCTGAGCATACTAGATATTGACTGCTTCATTACCCAAAGGTTATAAAGAAGACCCCAGGCCTCAGTTTTCCAATCTGAGAAATGGGTGGCTACCTGACATCTCAGTGGTAGAGGAATGAGAAACAAGCAGGATATGCCTGTACTCTGGGGAGCCATGGACCCTTCTGTAGCTGCTGAGTGGCAGTTGCAGCAGGGATGGGGGATGGGGTGAGGGAGCACACAGTTCACAGCTGCCTGGGAGGCCTTACCTCCCCAGTCACGGCCAAGGACACATCGTGCAGCCTCCCGGCAAGGACCTCTGAGTGGCAGGCCGCCAGACGCTGGATGCTCACCAGGCCCTTCTCCTTCATCTGCCTGAGAAACAAGTCCAGGCCCTGTCACAGGTGGGGAGGGAGTCACTCCATTCCCTCTGCAGACCAAGGGCAGCCACGTCACCACCTCACCCTCACCCATGGCAGGTAAGATTAAATAGCATCAAAGGCAGGGGTTTCCTCTGTAACACTCTGCCCTGACTGAAGTCATTGTTTTTGTGCTGTTGAGGTGATTTTGACTCATGGCGAACCCATATGACAGAGTACAACTGCCTCATAGGATTTCCTAAACTGTAATCTTTACAGAAGCACATTGTCAGGTCTTTTTCCCACACAGTGGCTGGTGGGTTTGAACCACTGATCTCATGGTTGGCAGCCGAGTACTTAACATTACACCACCAGGACTCCTGAGAGAAGTCATTATAGTTCATAAAAGCCATTTTGGGAGGGTAACTCAGCTTTGATAGTGCTAGGATCTGAGTCCACCACTGGGACTGAGGCCCACGCTTAACACAAAGCTGGCTGCTTTCATGAGCAAGGGCTGCTTAATCAGTGAGAACTGAAGGCCAGAGAAGGCTTCCCATAAAAGTTCTGGACCCCACAGTGATTTGCTCACAACAAAGATAATGTTCTACCAGCCCGGTGGGAGGAACACTCAGAGCAAATTAAATCTGTCTTAAAGAAATAAAGGGCTGTGACCTTTTTTAGGACCACTGCTGTGGAGCCAAATTTATACTTGCCACACCTGGCTCAGGTGAGCCGCAGTGCAGTGCACAAGACTGGAAGGTCTCTGGGCAAACATAAGAAGCTAGAGACAAACCCCCCCATTCCAACCTCCACACACATGCACACACACACATCCCTTCCCAGGAACCAAAGCCTAGGAGCAGGAAGCACAGAGCAGCTGGGAGGCAGGAGATGTTCCACAGTCGGCCCCTGGCCACAGTGCATAGGGCACAGGGGAAGGCACTTGCTCACCAGTCGCTGCTGCTGAGGCACTGGAGGGCATCCATCAACCCCAGCTCCGGGTTCGAGAAAGGCCTCAACTCTTTAAAGGCTCTGAGATCCATCTCCTCCTCCTCTTCTTCCCATTCAGGAGACCCCAAAGTGAGCACCGCTGGCAACGAGTTGGCTGCACTCACAAAAAAGAAAAGAAACATGGTAGGTTGTGGCCAGGAGGACCAGCAAGAGCCTGGAGCTGCTTCTGTCTGTCTCCACAGCCTTAGTACTCAGGGCGGGCCTGTAGCACTTGAGCTCTCTAACAAGGAGAGCATGCAGAGGGAAGGGGACTGGGGAGAGCTTCGAAGCCACTCCCTGAGGAGCCAAGGAGACCACCAAGCCTCTACTTTTGCTGATTTTTCCATTCCCACCATTGCCAATCTGTTATTCATTATAAGCAGAAAGACTGGTTTGTGACATGCTGCTTGATGGCATGTGGCTATGCCCACTGAGTCGTCACCCACTTCTGACCCTGCCATATCTGTGGTTAGGGTGAAGTCTGTTAGTGAAGGACACCAGAGTCTGCTCAGTCTGGTGACATTCCAACCCCATTCCCACCCTGGAGCCTGTGTTGTCAGCTTCTCATCTGTTCCCCTCACTGAAGGGACCAGTTCCTGGAGAGAGACATCATGCTAAGTTAAGTAGAAGCTCAGCAAAAAGAAGAGACAGGCTGACACAGTGGCTGCAACAATGGGCTCAAACATAGCAACAATGATTCTGAGGATAGCGCAGGACAGGGCAGTGTCCGTTCTGTGGCACGTAGGGTCACTATGGGTGAGAACGACTCAAGAGCACCTAACAACAACAACATCCATCCTTTTGTGAAGTTGGCCTTGAGCAAGGAAGTAGCTGGAGGAAGTCAGAGAGACTACAAAATGTCCCACCAAGACATGGAGTAGCAAACCAGCACCCACGTGGTCAAGATGGTCTAAAGTAAGCAGAGATGTTATTAAAAACCCAGATCATGTTCACTAGGCTCTCCTTCCTTGGAGGCAGACACTAGAATTATAAAATCCCAGAATAAGAAAAAGAAGGGAGTTTAGAAGCCATCCATTAGTTCAATGCCCTAATGACACAGCTGAGGTATCAGAAACCCAGAAAGGCTGGAAGACCCTCCCACGGTTCCTCACCTACTCTATCAGCAGAGCCAGGACAAGAAGGTGACCTTCTCTGAGCCCAGAGCTCTGACTATAACATCTCACTTTCTGACAAGTTCCCTTCAGAGTCTCACTTCCACTGGGATGGTTTTCACTAAGGTATATCCAAGATCCTTCAGAGTCTCACCAAGATGCCCTGGACAATTTAAGTTGAGAGGCTATCCTTTCTTTAAAGCCAAGAACAAAGGCCATATTCCTGGATTCTCTTCTTTGGTCTGCCACTGCTATGTGAAAGTCTCTTATCAGCCCTTCAGTTCACCCTCTAGTTATAGGAGGTGACATTCTGCCTCCCTGTCCTTTCCTGGATAACACAGACATGAATTTGATGTTGTCTGTGAAGCCCTTGAAGAAGGTATTGGTATTAGGGAGAGAGCAACCAGCCTGCTACCACCCAGCCCTGCTTCAACATCATCCTCTCCTCTATGTGCACTGAATTGTGCTCCCCCCCCCCCACCCCCCTTTTTTTTTAATGATTTTGAGTTTTGTTCCACACTGTTCTCTCACTCTATCCAGGATCTCCTACACCCACCCCCCGCCAAAGATATGTATTGAACTTCTGGCCCTGAACCTGTAGACATAACCCTGTTTGGAAATAGGATTTTTATTATGTTAATGAGCTCATACCAGAGTAGGGTGGGTCCTAAACCTAATTGCTTCTGTAAAAATGAACAGTATAGACACAGAGGGTTACATAGGGGAAAAAAAAATGCCATATGGAGACCAATACACATGGCAAATGCATCTGCAAGCCCAGAACACCAAGGATTGCCACAGCTACTAGAAGCTGACATAGACAAAGCAGAACATGTCCCTAGAGCCATGCCCTGAATTCAGACTTCTAGCTCCCTGAACTATCCTTTAAAGCCACCCACTTGGGGTATTTCTGTTATAGCAGCCCTGGGTAACTAAGATGCCTTCCAATGGCATTCATTATTCACCTAGGTTTAAAGAAAACACACAGAAGTCACCAGGCTGAGGGAAATCTAGTCTCTTGAGGGTAAGTTTGTGTTTATCTTTGCCCATTTCTACCCCAGACAGCTGTTCAATAATGCTCACTTTTAATACCTTTTGGCCCAGTAATTTCCATTCTGGGACTAGTATATCCTAAGGAAGTAATCCTTAATAGGGAAAATGTTCTTTGCACACAAAAAACAGAAGGGCTTGAGCAGACCCAGCAGAGCTCACCTAAAGCAACCCCTTCTCCCATGAGAGGTGAGAATCTCACAGGATTTATGAAGAAAATCAGAACAACCAAGTTAACAATCCTGAAATTCTGTCCTTTCCAGCCAGACCCAAAAGTAGAAGCGGGTACAAATTAGCAAGCAACTTAATGACTCTGTTCAAAGTCAGGAGAGAGGAAGAGAAGAAGCTTCAAATTTAGCTACAGGTGAGGCTGTGAAAGGAGAATGTTGTTTGATTTGTTTTTTATCTACTACAACTCAATCTCCCTAAAGATCTTATTTCTTTCAAATGCACATATCCACCCATATACATACATAAAAAGCCAGTTGCCCTTGAGTTGATTCTGACTCATGACACCCTATGTGTGTCAGAGTAGAACTGTGTTCCATCATATCATTTTCAATGGCTTATTTCTCAGAAATAGATCACCAGGCCTTTCTTCCAAAGTACCTCTTGGTGAATTCAAATAGCCAACCTTCCATTTAACTGTAAGGGCTTGTTGTTGTTGTTGTTGTTGTTATGTGCCGTCGAGTCATACCTGACTCATAGCGACCCCTCCTTGGGTTTCCAAGGCAGTATCACTACAGAAGTAGGATTGCCCAACCTTCCTTCCGAGGAGTGGCTGGTGGGTTTGAACTGCCAGCCGTCTGGTTAGCAGGCAACTGTCTTAGCCACTGTGCTACCAGAGCTCCAGATTAAATATGAGGGGCACCAATACTCTATACTACAAGTAGTCCCTGACTTATGACTTACTCGAATTACAATGAATTGCACTTATGCCCATCATTTCGGGGGGGGGGCGGTTTGTACAGCTTATCATTAGTAATATGTTGGAGCACATAATTTGCTGATGTTATTCTCAGATATTCACTCGCAGATGTTCAATTTTATGATTATTCAAAAAACTGCTGGATTTATATAGATACTGATAATAAAAGACAATAATAATGAAAAAAAAAAGTATTTTAATTACGTCAGAACCAACTTAAGACAGAGTCACTGGAACAGAGCCCCATCGTAAGTCTGGCACTACCTGCATATTGAGAGTCACCAGTCAAGCTTTTAGACTCTGTTGGCCATGATCATCTTGAGTGACCTTAGGTCTCTGTAGCTAGTTTTGCTATCTACAAAATGGGTGAATTGGCTAAGCTAAAGCAGTATTTCCCAAGTAGTGAGCATTCAATTATCATCTGCACAACTTTTTTTTTTATCATATCTCTGAATACCTGTACTTTTATTCACATTGTACTTTTCCTCCAATTAACCCATTTTTCAGATCCTAAATAAATTTATTTTTAAAGAGAAATTTATGTCACTACCATAATTGGCAAACCTATAATATTTGCTATAAATAAAATATGATAAATATTTATGATTAATAAAATAATGTTATATTGTTGTGGAGGGTCAAGGAAATGTTTATATATGGAGGGAAACTTTCTTTGTTGGTTGCCAGAGGTGGGAGGGGAGGGAAGGGAACATTGCAAAAAAAAAAAAAAAAAAGCATTGACCCATGTCACTTTAGTTTTGTGTATTTCACTGTACATAAATTATATTTCAATAAAATGCATTAAAAAAGAAGAATGTTATAAACCCTAGGTATAAAATCATAGCTTCTAATGTCTCTGAGCCTGAAGGAGGCTCTCTTTATGAAAAAAGTAAGATTCACAAGTTGTAGAGGGGTGCTAAAGACTAAGTTAAGAATTTCTACTTGATGGAATCAAAAAGATGTAAAGAGAACTGAACAGAGAGATGGGTCAAAATTATCTATGATACCACCAAAACGATGCTGTAGTACGCCATCATTGTCCACATCCCACATTTAAAGATACTCTCAACCAGGTTGATTGTTTTCAAGTGTTTTTGTTAGTAGCAAAATCTTTTCAGATAGAATCTCACATGAATGCCCAGTATACAAAAAGTTTTGGTAAAACAGAAGTTCCTCTGGTAAAATGGGGAAGACTTTGCCCTCTGGCCCTTCCCCAGTAGAACTTTGGGCTCCTCTGTTCCCCACTTATAATCAGTCAGCACTGTCAAGGCCCAATATTTATGAGGCAGCAGTCAGGAAACCAACATCTCCTCCAAAATCCTCTCATCCTGGAGTTTCCAGCTACTTCCTCTGATGCTGTTTTCCAGCATCTTTTGTTCCTGGTGCACTTGAGACTCCTCTAGGACACGTCACACAGGCTGGGCGCACCTTCCTAGCCATCCATCACAGCGGTGATGTCCTGGATCCCCAGCCCAACCCATAGATGCTTTTGAGTCCCCGGCACTGTTTCTCTCCCGTAAGGTGACCACCACTCTGGGCCGTCCCCTAGTCTAATGTGGGCAACAGGCAGAAGTGGAGCAGCCAAGGTCTTTTTGCCATCCCTTAAACAATCCAAGGCACAGCACAAGGAGGGGACCTCTGCCCCAGCCAGTCAGGTCTGGGCCCCACCTGAAGCATGGCGAGCAAAGCTGGGCTCCTGCTTGCTGACAGGGATGCTGGGGAGTGAGAACCTGTTGGCCCGCTTCCTGGGGATGATGCCAATGTTGTTTCTACATGGGCTGTTCAGTCCAGTGGGCACAGACTGGGTCCCGCTGCCCCGGAGGGGAAGAAGGCCTGTGGAGACAGTCAAAATTCTATGGCTGAGCTGGTCCCGCCTGCCTCTACCCTCATGTCCTCCACTGGAGATAGGCCCATCTGAGGACTATGAGAAGGCAGGGATGGTTTCTTGTACATCTCAGGATGGGAAAGGTAGTATAGCCTCTCTTTTGGAGGGCTGAGTACCCCAGACCCAGCCTGCAGGAGTCCCACCCCAGGCACCCAGTACCTTCCTTCATCAAGGTTCTCCGGGAGCCCAGGCTCTGGGCAGTGAGCTCCCTCTCCCGCTCTGGCTCCTTTGCCCTCCGAAACAACTCCATTTCCTTCATCTGCTTCAGCCGCATCTTCTCCTGAGCAGACTTAGAGATGGTGACTTGGATCTGGCACAAATTCAAAGCAAACTCCATTACCCTTAGAGACCCAACTCAGCTCCCAGGGCCCAGAGTACTCAAAACCATTTAAGGAAAATTGACAAGAACAAGCCAGGACATCCCAAAACACACTGTTCTGGCTCTATTCTCCACACTGACTGCCCAAGGGCCCTTCTTTGCTCTGGTAGCATAGTGGCTAAAGCACTTGATTGCTAACCAGAAGGCTGGTGGTTCAAACCCACCAGCCACTCCTCGGAAGGAAGGTTGGGCAATCCTACTTCCGTAGTGATACTGCCTCGGAAACCCAAGGAGGGGTCGCTATGAGTCGGGGCCGACTCGATGGCACATAACAACAACAACATTCTGTCTGAGGCCCATGATAATGGCCTTGAAGCCACCTCTAAGAAGTTCCACCCAACCATGGCTTATCCTTCAGAACACTCTTCAGATGTTACCTTCTCCCAAAAACCAGCCTGGTCCCCATACACAGGCAGTCATGCATTTCTTCTCTGTACTTTCATTCATTCAATCAGCAAATTCAATCAACAAAAATGTGAATGCCTCCTATGTGTCTCCTATAATTGTTCTGGGAGTGAATGAAAAAGACAGAATTCTCTCTCCCAAAGAGCAAGACAATAAACAGATCAGTCTACAATGTCAAGCAAAAAGTGCCAAAAGAAAAGTAAGGAGACAGAGGGTGACAGGGGCTTCTGTTTTAGATAGGAAAGCCAAAAGGGACTCCCTGAGGAAGTGAGATTTAAGTAGAGACATACATGAAGTGAAAGCTCAAGCCATACAGATATGCAGGGCAGACTTGTCCTAAGCAGAAGAAGCCACAGCTGCAAAGGCCTTGAGCCTGGAATGGGCTCGGTATGGCTGGGGACAGTGAAGAGGACACAGGCTAGAACACTGTGAATCAGAGGAGGGGCAGGACACAAGATGGGCAAGTGGGGTTGGAAGGGTGCAAGATCTATATCACACTGGGCCTTAACAGTCCATGGTAACCACTTGGGTTTTTTCTCTGAGGGAGATGGGAAGCCATTGGAGGTTTTAGGCAAAGGAATGACATGATCTTAATTCCATTTTGAGAGGAGGGTGGACGTTCTCTGAGTTATTTGTTTCTTATTTCTTAATAACTATTTATTTGGAACAACTAATAAATGTAAATAACTCATAACTGTTTATTTGGAGGGAACAGTCCATGGAGAAGGACATTGTACTTGGCAAAGCAGAGAGTCAGCAAAAAAGAGGAAGACCTTCAACAAGATGGATTGACACAGTGGCTACAACGGTAGGCTCAAACATTGCAATGATTCTGAGGATGGTACAGGACTAAGTAGTGTTTAATTCTGTTGTACACAGGGTCATTATCAGTCAGAGCTGATGTGATGGCACCTAAGAAAAACAACAACAAATTTATTTGGAAATAGTTTGACTCACAAGAAATTGAAAAAATAGAATCAAGAGTTCCCTGCGCCCTCCCCAGCTCCCCCAAATGATAACGTCTTGCATAACCACAGAGCATTCTGACTTCCACTTGTAAAAGGATCACACTGGCTGGTAAATTGGGAAGAGCTTGGAGCAGATACTAGGTGGAAGCAGGAAGAGCACTTAGGAGGCTAACACAATTCAAGCCAGGATCATGGTGATGGGGATGGAGAGAATGGTCACATTCTGGACACATTTACAAAAGTAGAACTTACTGCTTTTGCTTATGTATGAGGTGAGGGGTGAGAGAGAAAGAGAGGAACCAAGGATGGGCCCAATATTTTAAACCTGGGCAACAGGAAGCCTGGAGTTGCCTTTTACTGCCATTTACTGAGGGAGAGACACTGGAGAAGGATGAGGTTTCAGGGGGTGAGGATTCAAGAGTTGAGTTTTGGACATGGTAAGTTTGAATATCATATACCTAAGTGAGGATATTGTGTAGCAGTTAAATATATGTATCTGGAGGTCAGAAGATCTGTCTTGGAGAGGGAAATTTGGGAGTACACTCTGTGGAAGGAAGACCAGACAATCTAATTCTGTAAAGATTTACAGCCTTTGGAAACCCAATGGGGGTTGCTGGGAGTTGTAATCAACTTGATGGCAGTGAGTTTGGTTTGGTTTTTGGAGAGCTCTATTGGTGCGGTGGTTAAAGTATTTGACTGCTAACCAAAAGGTCAGTGGTTTGAACCCACTAGCTACTCTGTGGGAGAAAGATGAGCCAGTCTGTTTCCATAAAGATTTACAGCTTTGGAACCCCTATGAGGGCAATTCTACTCTGTCCTATAAGGTCGTTATAAGTCAGAATTGATTTGATAGCTGTTGGTTTTGTTTTGTCTTAGTATATAGATGGTACTTAAAGTCATAGGCTGGATCTGCTCACCTAGAGGGTAAGTATAGAGGCCTGAGGAATGATCCCTGAGGGACTCCAACATCTAGAGTTTAGGAAGATAAGGAGGGGCCAGTAAAGGAGGGCTGAGCTGGTCTTTGTTTAGGCAGAGAACCCTATCCCTAGATGGAGATATTCAAGAAAAATGAATGACAGTTTGTGTCAAAAGCAGCTGATGGGTTAGAGTGGCTGTGTTTGGAAAGGTGGAGGTCACTGGTAACCTCAACATGGGCAGTAAGAGTGGGCTCAGGAGAGAAAGCGAAGAGAGATGTAGGCAATTGTTTTGGTTTGGTTGTGTTATGTTTTCTTACGATGAAAGAGATAACAGAGACCTGATATGTTAATGGCAATGATCCAGTCAAGAGGAGAGTATTACTGATGCAAGAGAAAGAGCAGATTTTAGAGTTGGGGTATTAGAGTGAGCTAGAACAACAAAAGATGGTGGTAAGAAAATGAGATGCTAGAAATTGAAATAATGGCGAGGATGAAGCTGTTTGCAACACCAAGGTCTATGGTGCAACTCTGGGAGTGAGTGGAAGGTGGGGTGGAAGATGAAGTCATTTCATTGCACTGAATTATCATATTTTGTTTTATGTTCTGTCACCCTCACTAGAGTGGAAGGACTGTGGTGATTGGACCTTGTCATAATCATCGCTGAAATCCAGTCTCTAACACAATACATGCACATAGGGAGTTTTCAGGTATGTTTGTGCACAGGTCCCCTAAAACAGTTTTGCTAAATTCTCCCAGACCAGAAAGGAGAAACCACCTCCCCAAGGTCACCTTGGAAGTGCAAAGTATTTGTCAGCCTGTCAAGCACAGCCTTTGGCTGATCAGCCTCTGAGTCAGCTGCCTCCTGGTTGCTATCTTGGGTGTTGGCTCAAACTACTCAGCTTGGTTCACCTAAATCCCTCTGTACTCTCCCCCACATCCTGCTTCCTCCCAAACTGTGTGTCACCTCCTCATGTCCTCATGTCCTCATGTTCTTCTCACCTTCCTCCTCCTCAGCTCCCCTCTGTACTCTACCCTTCATCTAGCCCCTCATTTCCAGCCTTCTCCTATTTTCTTATTTTCCTTCCTTTCTCAAACCTTCACCCCAAATCAGGACACATATTCTAAGGTTAAGCTTTAACTACTAAGGGTAGTTGTCTTGGGGCTTTTCCTTGTAATTCTCCATTTTCCATAAGCTAGTTCCACACTTGAATATTTAAGAAACATGCTGGCATTCAACCAGTGGTCCATTTTCACCCCACCTCCTCCTCTCTTTGCTTCACAGTTACCTTGGTGCTGTTCTCCTTTTGGTCCTTTTCTTTTAGTAAAGGGTGGGGTTCTTTGGCGTGGCTGAAGGAGACGCCTGTGAGTGTAGGAACAGATTGAGATGAATGCAGAGCAGTCTTCTCACCAGCAGCAGCCCTGTCTCTGACCACTGGGGCTGAAAGTCTCGGCTCTGAGGAGTCAAGAACAAGAATGAAGCTGAGGACACACCCAGCACCCTGGAGCAACAGCTAGCCCTCTGGTCTACCCCTGGGGCTCTATAACCCTACAGTCGTGCAAAGTTACTGCCTAAGCCCTCTACACTCAATTTTTTTGCAAAACACTCCCTTGATGGGGAAAGACACAAGTTAAATTTCATCTATAGAGCATCGGCAGGCATGGAACTTTCTGCTTGAGGAGTAACATCCTTCCATTCATTCATTCATTCAACAACTACTCCACACTCTGGTGGTGTAGTGCTTAAGGCACTTGACTGCTAACCAGAAAGCTGGTGGTTCAAACCCACCAGCCAGCCACTCCTCGGAAGGAAGACTGGGCAATGTACTTCCATAGAGGTACTGCTTCAGAAACCCAAGGAGGGGTCACTATTAGTCAAATTCAACTTGAGGACAGTGAGTTGGGTTTTTGTTATTCTAAGACAGGGGAGGGGAGGGGAGGCAGAGCAGGAAACAGAGTCAGATCTTCCTGAGAATGTTTTTATCTTCCCTGGGAGGTATATACCTCAGGAAGAGAAGAAATAAAATGGGCACACTGAGCAAGTGCTCGGCTGTTAACCAAAAGGTTTGTTGTTCAAATTAATCAACTGCTCCATAAGAGAAAGATGTGGCAGTCTGCTTCTGTAAAGATTGCAGCCTAGGACACCCTATGAGGCAGTTCTACTCTACCTTATAGGTTTGCTATGCTATGAATTGGAATCCACTCAACAGCAATGAGTTTTAATGGAGCATTTTGTACCACATGAGTCTGTCTGAATATATGACACAAAGTACAAGGCTAGAGCCAGAAGGGTCCAAGAACTAACTAATGTTAAACCAACCCTCTCACTTCACAGATGGGAAAGCTGAGGTCCATTGACCATCAGATGATCTTATGAATGATAAAATACAAATTCATTTCCAAATGATATGAAGTCCACTGTATCTCTGTCAGTCTACATTTTTCCTATCAATAGACATCAAAAGTATGTCTTATTCTGAAGGCCGTGGTAGGGTCATTAATTTCCTTATCAAAAAGTTTATCCTTGGGTAAACCTGCAAATCAGAAGTCTTCTGGGAAGGGAGCCACCTTCTGGGGTACCTTGAATCTGGGGCCTCTGCAGCACTGCCAAGTCACCCTGGTCCTCTGTAGAGTCCAGAGGGCTTCTTGGTACAGGAAGTGCTAGACTCAAAAGAAAGACCAAGGGCCCAAGGTGAAGAGAAACTGGCAGAGTCTCCATCTACTCAGAAGTAAAAGGCAGGGTAGAGGGCTCAATGCCTGGTGCTAGGTGACCAGGGCAAGGACTGCAAGAATGCCACAAGGTTCAGGGAAGTCTCCAGCTTTAGATGTAAGTCCCTTCTATGTGCTAGGCATGTCACATGCATTGGCTCACCACTTCCCATGGGGTGGGCAGTGTTATCCACAGGTGACAGCTGAAGGATCAGAGAGCCCTTTAAGAACTTTGGTATTTTGTATGCCTCCTCCTCATCTACACCTCCAAGAGATACCCTAAAAAGCCCTGTCTGAGCAGTCTGTCCGCCAGGCCCTGGGGAACCTGTTCTCAAGTCTGGTGAGGCAGAGGAAGGGGTGGTTACTAACAGGTTTCCCTGCCCAAACTTTGCACCAGCATTCTCCAGGCCACCTCAGGTACTTGGGGTGCTGGAGCTCCCCTGCCACAGCCTGACCCAGGGAGTGGAGAAGGGGAAGCTACCACAGAGGTTTCTAGACCAGGCCTTTCCCACAGGCCCAACTTTGTACCCTGATCCTGGAGACCTCTTAGACAAGAGCCTCCTTCTCTTGCCAACTGACCCACCTGCTGAGCTGATTAGCAGACTGGCCTTCAAGGAAGCTGGTCCAGGTGACTCCACCCCCTTGTGTTACCAACACAGCAAATGCCTCCAGTCCCCACAACCCACCCAGATCCCCTCACCCACACCTGCTCCCCAGCCACCCCTCCCACCTCTCCACAGAGTTAGATCATTGTCTCAAAGAACTCCTCTTGCCTCTTCAAAGAGCCTCTCTAAGCCTTGGTCTCCACCCGCCCTCTCACCTCACTTCCATTCCAGGTTGGCCCTAATCTCCTGACATTTAAACTTTTAAACCTCCAGACTAGCCTAACTAAGGGGTTTTTTTGTGATGCAGTTTATTTCTCACTCAGTCCAGTGAAAAATAGTTTTCTGCTGGCTTATAAGTGGGCGAGAGGCAGCAGAACAACATGGGTAGAGCTGGCCCTGGGGCATTCAGGGGGCCAGAGCTCACTCACAGCAGCCCAGCCTAGAAAGCCAATGAGGAGGAGCTGACAGAGGCTCTATCTGCCCAGAAGTAAGAGGCAGGGTGCAGAGTTCAGTGTCTGGTGCCAGGTGACCATGGCAAGAACTATAAGAATGTCACAAGATTCAGAAAAGTTCTCAGCTTCAGATAATGCCATGAGAGTCCCTACTATGTGCTAGGCACATTACATGTATTGGCTCACCATGTCCCATGGGTACAATCCTGGTGGGACCACACTAAGCGCCGTGAGCTGGGGCAGCTGTCCAGCTCGCTAAACCCCAGTGTGTCACTTGTCTGTAAAACAGGGATGCCCTAACTCTATCGGGGCTGCATGAACTGATCTATGTCAGCACGCCCAGCACAGCGTCCAGCTGCATAAACGCTGCTTCTCTTCCCCTCCAGGGGAAGTGCATCCAGGCCTGCACTACAGAGTGAGGCCCCAAATGACTTTGGCTTTCCTGTCCATAAGATGGGAGGCTGGACACAAGGTTGCTTAGGTCTCTGCCCAGGAATGTAGAGAGTCAAGTACCAAATGGAGTGATGCACATGGAGAATACATACCCAGAGACTTAGGAATCTTCTCCTGAGGCCCACTCTCCCGAACCAATCTTTAAAAGAATGAGGGGAGAAAAAGCACAATGAGAAAAGACTAACTGGAGGAATCCAAGATTGCTCCAGGTTGGGGTGGTGACTGAGATGAGGGACACAGAGGAGAGGGCTCTTGGTTATGGGTTCAAAACCATGGGAGATGCAAACACCAGGGCAGGGTGACGAGCAGCCACACCAGGCCAGGCTGGGTGTCCAGACCAGCTCTCAGTGCCACTCCCTGGCTGCATATCCCGTGGATTCCCCCAGGAAGTGGCATCTGCATGGAAACCTCACAGTCATAAAGGCAACTCCTCTTCTGCTGTAACCCCTGAGCCTGGGGAGCTGGTGGAGAGCAGCTGCAGCAGACAGGGGTTGATTACAGCTCAAAGGAGGCTGAACTCAGGCTCCCAAACTGTCTCCAGCCCACAAGAGCTCAGTGACCTCTAAATATTCCTTCTCCTCAGGACAGTAATCCCCATTTCTCTCCCCCAGGGTGTAAGGGAATCATCCCCTTTGCTGATGACCAGAAAGAACTGCTGTTTGCATTAAGGGCTCAATCCCTAAGTACCCACAGGAAGGGGAAATGCGTATTCATGGCACTGGTTTTCATTGTAATTTGTAAATTGGGCAGCACCATTTACTCATTCAACAGATATTTATTGAAGGTCCACTATGTGCTGGGCACTCTTGTAGACACTAGGAGTGGAGTATGAATAAGACATACAACAACCCCTGCCTTCATGGAGCTTACACACCATGAAGATCAATTATGCCCAATTATGCATCGCCTACCATGGATTTTCTCTTCTCAGCAGGGAACTGTGGAACCCTCATCAGAGCCCTCTGGGGTTCACAGGGTGAAAAGTGCCACATCATATGCTCTGGCCTCAGCAGATTGCCCCAGCAGAACAGCCCAGGCTGTTTTTTGTTTGTTTGTTTCCCATTTAAGATGCACGTTTTTATTGAAGTTACAAAAAATAAAAAATAAATTGAAACCAGACAGAAAGGACAGACAAGACTGTTACAATGTAAATATATAAATATTCTCTCATTCTTGGGGGTCACTAAAATTTAACAAAGGATTGTCCTCTATACTAATTTTGTGGTAGTCCAGTTAAACCATTATTTGGCATCCTTTGAATAGTTTAACCTCTTAACTATTTAGAATTTCTTCTCAGAAACATTCATATATTATAAAGGAAACATTCGTAGTTTATTTGGGAAACATTCATATTTTATGTATTAAAACAAACAAAAAAACCCACTGGCATTGAGTCGATTCTGACTCAGCCACCCCCATTGGGTTTCCAAGTCAGTAAATCTTTATGGAAGTAGATTGCCCAGTCTCGCTTCCACTGAGTGGCATAACCATCAGACTTCTGGTTAGCAGTCAGATGCCTTAGGCACTGCACTGATGTACAAATTTGAAACAGGACAATTTAAACAACAACAACAACAAAATTATAGCCGCAACACTATCCTAGAGTCAGTGCCTTCCCTGATCCAGGGGACCCCTATCCTGGGGAGCTGTGGAGGTCAGAAGGTCCTAGGTCCACTGGAGGGCAGAGCTTCAAGATGGCCCTGGACCAGTCAAGACTTAGAGTTCCTCCCTGGAACAGATGTGAGCTCTGGAATCTGGACCCACATGGAGGGCTGGTGTGGACAATGACACACCAGGGCACCCGGCACAGTGAGCTCAGCCACCAGGGCCCTGCCACTGGAACCCACAACTGCCCAGACTGCACAAGCAAAAGATTATTTTGGAGGAGGGGAGAATGGTAGAGGCAGGAGAGGTGGGGCTAAGAAGTCCCTAGGGTTGTCCCAAGTTCCTAGGATCTCACAGGAGCCTTAGGGGATACAGGATAGCAAAAGCACCAGTGCCATTTTCATTTCCCAGGCCCGCCTCATCCCACTCAGGCCCCATAGCTTCGAACTGCAGGCTGCTGCTTTTCCTTCCCTCATCAGAACCTCTGCCTTTCTCAAGGCAGTATCCCAGCCGCTCCTCCCTCTGCCAAAACCTCCCCATCACCTTAGGGTCTTCCCCAGACCCTGGGAGAGGAATGGGAATGGCAAAGCTGTGTCTCCTGCAACAGCCCTCTCCCTGCTCCAGGCTGGTACCTCTAAGTACTTCTTGATGTCCCAGGGCACTGTAAGCTCAACCCACCCCAAAAATGCCCCCAGCCAGGTTTTCTGTCTGACGAAGCGAGGAGCTCCAGCATGATTTCTAGCTCCCCATATATTCCCCTCATCCCACCAGTCACCAAGCTCATTCATTCCCCCTTCACCTGCCTGCCTCCATGTAGCCTCTCCACCATAGATCCACTGCTGGGCCCCTACCCAGCTGCCCACAGCTTCTCCCCTGATTCCTGCAACAGCCCTCACCTCCATTTGCCTCTGTCACTCTGTGCTTGCCAAAGTGGACTTTCTAAATCAAAGCTGATGTAACTCAACACAAAAAGTCTTTGATGGCACCTCATTACTTCAGAATAAAACTCTACCTCCTCAGTTTAGCACATACTGGTCCCCATAGTCCAGCTTGCTTCACTTGACTGTCTCACACAAATACAGGTGCAAACACCTCTGGCTCTCTGACAGCCCACTCACTCCTCCTTCATGTCTCGCCCTCTTCATCCTCTCACAAACTCCTCCTCAGCTCAACAGGCCTCACCTCTTCCAAGAAGTCTTCCCAGCCTGATATATGATTTAGACTATTTTCTGTGAGGCTCCCCAGCATGGTGGGCAGCCACCTATCTTAGCACTTAACCTCACAGGACTTTGATTAACAATTTTCTTGTCAATCTCTCCTGTGAGCTCCTAGACCACAGACCCTGTGGTCTTACTCAGTTCGATTCAGCTCTAGTAGCATAGTGCCTAAGGCATTTGACTGCTAACCAGAAGGCTGGTGGTTCAAACCCACCAGCCACTCTTCAGAAGAAAGATGGGGCAATATACTTCCGTAGTGATACCACCTCGGAAACCCAAGAAGGGTTCATTACGAGGCGAATCCAACTCAATGGCAGTGAGTTTGGTTTGGTTTGGAGCACCTGGCACTAGAAGGTGTTTAATAGTTTTAAGTGAGTAACGGATGGATGGATGAGTGAGTGAGTGAGTGTCTGAGTAAATACAAACAAATGAATGAAATGGTGACAGGGCCTCCTTCCCACCCATTTGCCACACCTCACAGAGTCAGTGAGAAAAACTGGCATCACAGCTTGACAGCAAGTGGGCAGATACTCCCTGGGCAACCAATCCAAGCAGGCACTGGCACCAGGGAACCAGAGATATGTCTCGATACAGCTCCTGCCCTCTAGTAGGCCAAGTTAAATCACAGGATAAAGCTTAAATAAAGGTTAAGTAAAATAAAGGCAGTCCATGGGCTGAATGCCATGTGGTCAGTGCAGAGAAGGTCATTTTCTCTCCTTGTCCCTCCAGGAAGTCAACAAAGACTTTCAACCAAGAGTAGACATGAAACTGGGGCTCAAAAAACAGCAGAAATAAACAGATGGGGCAAGTGTGAAAGTCATGTTGGGGCCGCAGGAATGGTGTGAGGGCAAACCTCACTGTGGGAAGCGAGGCTCCAGGTCAGAACAGCACATCCACAGTGGGTGTGGAAGGAAAAGAAGGCTCCTGCAGAGTGGCAGAAGAGAAATGTGGAGTGGCAGGCTGGGGACATGCCCTGAGTGTCAGATTTAGGAGACTGTTCCTTAAGCTCTTGGCAATAGAAAGTCAGCAGAGGTGTAGTACATAGAAGAGGTGTTGGGGTGGTGGCAGTAAAAAAACTAAAAAGATTCAAATGGAGAGCAAAGGACATAGGTTAGGATAATATTGTGGGAGGCCAAGAAGGAGCCAGGCAGTGCAAACAGAGAAAAAAAAAAGGCAGGGGCGAGAGAAGGATGGTAGCTTTTCGTATTTCTGTGTATTTTAAGAAAGACTTGATGGGATGTAGCAATCTGTTAGAAACCAGAGACAATGGAAAGAAGACAGAGATGATGTTGAATTTCGAAGAACAAGAAGAGTGGCTGCATTTTGACAGAAAAAAAGGAGGTCTTGGAAGGGAGGCAGTTCCCTGGGTGGCTCAAATGGTTTGTGCTTGGCTACCAAATGAAAGGTTGGTAGTTCGAATCTACCAAGTGTTGCTAACACTGAAAACCTTATGGAGCACAATCCTAGTATGACACAGGATTGCCTCAACTCTACAGCAATGGGTTTGCGTTTGGGTTTTGGTTTTGGAAGGGAGGTGGGCAGTTTGGAGAAACTTTATTGGCTGTAGTAGTGGGATATTTTCTTTCCTGTCCTTATGACACATCTTATCAGCCAGGAGAACTCCAGAGATGCCTACCAGAAGGATGGAAATGTGGAGGGAACCTGACCTCAGGGAGACATCAGGACTAGTGAGGAGCTGCAGAAATCACCTGCATTCAGGAGATCTTCGGAGTCCTGGGCACAGGTAAGGATCCCAGGGAAGAATGAAGAGATGGAGCAAAGGGCTCTGGGACAAATGTCAAGGATGACTGTATTTAAGACCTGAGTGAAGGAGCACACAAAGAAGACTGACCAGAAGGTCAAGGAGCAGGTAGAAGGTCAAGAAGACAGGGAAGAGAAAAATTCAAAGGTTTGACAACAGTTCAAAAGATACAAAGAAGTTGGGAATAATGACATCAGAGGGAAAACCACTGGTCTAGGGCCAGAGGCTCACTATAACCATCTTTCAAAGAGAGGAAGAGATGTCTGAGCAAGAAAGAAGGAGGAGATGTCAGGTGGGGAAGAAAGAGAGCAAAGCAGGCCACCTGTCCCAGGCTGATGGTGAAAATGGAGCAGAGAATCCAAAACCAGCAGCAGGTCCATAGATGGGGTCCCAATACCCCAACAGGTTGGGAAGACATGGAAATGTGTGCAGGCAGAAGGGAAGGCAGCATGGGAGATGGAGAGGGTGAAGAAACTTGAGAGAAATGAAAGAATTGAGTACGCAAAGGCCCCAAAGAAATGGGAGAGAAGTCAAACATGGCATGAACTCAATCGTGACCCTGCCCCATGGGCCAGGAGTGCACACAGACACACACACTTGCTCTGATGTCATTGTGGATGGACCACAGAGATATCCTTCACCATCGGGGAAGTCTGTCCCCACTCACAAGCCATAAACCCTGGTCCATCACAACACAGAGATCCTCAACCCAAGTGGTCCCCAGCCTTTTTGAGTACAAAGACCCATTTTAAAGCCAAAAGTTTTGTGGACTTCCCATCTATATGATAATGATTGTATTTATAGTATCTTTTAATCAAGATAAAGGGGGGTGGAGAGGCCGGCAGGAATAGAATTCTTGCATTCCATGCAGGAGGCCCAGGTTGCATTCCCAGCCAATGCACCTCATGTGCAGCCAGCAGCCATTTGTCTGCGGAGGCAAGAGTGTTGCTATTATGCTGAACAGGTTTCATTGGTGCTTCTAGACTAAGATAGTCTGCCAATCAGCTTCCCATAATCTACCAGTGAAAACTCTATGAAGCACAACAGTCCAACATGTAACCAATCACAGGGGTGGCACAGGACCTGTTAGCATTTAGTTCCATTGTGTATGGATGGTGTTGCCATGGTCAGGGGCTGACTGGAAGGCAGGTAATGACAACAATCAAGAAAATACATAATAACAAAGACCTACCCTGAATCTGATGGTGCTTTAATATTGTTTTTATTCATTACTTCAGCAACCACATACACTTGGAAACTGGAAGAAGATAGAGGTTTCAGGCCTTGTTTATTGCACCTGCACACCCAGCCTAGTGGAGCCAAGAACCAGAGAAACACTGGCAATCCCAGGACTGTGTCCCACAGGTTGGGGACCCTGGCCTTCACATATTTGGTACCTCCAGAGCTCTGCTCTGGTATAGAGCTTCAGCCATAGGAAGCCAGGCAAATCCGGGGGGAATTCAGAGAGTGGGGACTACAAGGTATTCTTGACTTAGGACCACTTACCGTGTAAGTGGGGCCCTCAGTCCTGTGAGGACATCCTGGCCTGGAGGCAAGGGGCTGGGAAGGGAATGGGGCACACTAGGGGAGGCCCCAGCAGGCAGCCTGGCCTTGGGGATGGGCGGGATTACGATGCCTCCCAGAGACTTCCGCATCTTCTCATCATTGCAGTGTAGATATTGTGGGGAGATCTTCACCTGGACAAAAGGAGGGTGTTATGGATTGAATTGAACCCTAAAAAATATGTATTAAAGTCCTGGCCCCTGCACCTATGGATGTGATCCTGTTTAGAAATAGGATTTTCTTTGTTATGCTAATTAGGTGTCAGCAGGAGTCTTAAACCTAATCAATTCTGAGTCATAAAAAAGAGCACAATAAACACAGAGACACACACATGGGGGGTCAGTGGTGGGCAGGAGATGCCATATGAAGACAGATACACACAGCAGATGTAGCTACAAACTCAGGAACACCAAAGATTCCTGCAGCTACTAGAAGCTAAAACAAAGAAGGATCTCCCCCAGAGCCACTCCCAGAATTTGGACTTTTGGCCTGCAGAATTGTGAGAAAATAAATTTCTGTTATTTAAAGCACCAATTTGTGCTATCATTTGTTACAGCAGCATTAGGAAACTAAGACAGAGGCAAGGATCATGGTCCATAGGAACATCCCACTCTGGTTGCCCACCTCCTAGCACCTGGTACAGCGTGGCCCCTTCTGTCGGGAACCCCTGGGGGCAAGAGTGCCGGGAGGTGTCGTCCTTTTCCCTTCACAATGCATACAACTCTGTGAGCCCCAGAAAGTGCACTGATCCTTCCTGCTCCAGGTAAAAAGGCTGCAAAGGTGCTCCCCTCATCCCTATTCCACATCCTTTTTTAATTGTTGCTGTTGTTATTTGCTCTTGTCATTTCAGAAAATTCCTAGAGCCTCTGAGTTGGAAGGGACCTGCAAAAACGTCTGGTGCAGTCCCCCTTTTTCAATGGATGTGTAGGTTGGGGTCCAGAAAGTGAAGCAACCTGCCTGATGTCACACAGCCAGCAAGGGGAGAGCCTGGCAGAACCCACCTCTCTTGAGTCCTGGCCCAGTATTCTGTCCCTTCTGCCATACTCCCTGGCTTAAAATGGAGAGGTCAGAAAGCATGAGGAATTCTGGAACAGTTAAGACAGGAAAAGTCTAGGAACCACCAAGTCTAGGACAAATGGCCATGCAGCTTCTACTTGAGTACTTCCAGGAACAAAGAGCTCACTATCTTCAAGGCAGCCACCCAGTACTGTCAGTATCTCAGCTAGAAAGGTTTTAGATGCTCTGGAGGAAGGTGAGGTAGAGGCCCTCAGTCCCTCCCAATGCCTTCACCCCATTCTTGAGACTGCTCCTGAGATAACTTCAGAGAACTCCAGGGCCTCAGAGTATTGTTTGTCAATTTCAGATGACATAGTCAATCCCTCACTTCACCACTGAAGAAAATGGAGGGAGGAAAGTGTCTTAGCCAAGTTTACTCAGTGAGTTAGTGCGGTGCTGAGCCTAGACCCCAGCTTCCTCCTCTCCATCAGGAGCCATTTCCCTGTTTCCAGTGGGTGGACGGGAAGAGCTACAGAACCCAGAAGCAGCTGGGTGGGCTGGTCCTAGTGCTCAGAGTCAGAATTCCAGATCATTCAGCCCTGCTCCTACTCCTACTTCATCCCACTCAGGAGGAGTTCAGCCTAGATCACTCCCGCTCCTTCTCCATCCAGGGGCTTTCTCTGAGGACCAGACCCAGAGTGTTCCGGGGGCAAAGTGGGCTTCCCCAAACACCCCACCACCACCACCACCTGATCCCCATCTCTGCCTCTGCTGAACTCTTCTGCAGCCCTTATGCACCTCTAGAAGGCTTGGTGAAAAATGAAGGAGAAACAGAAGGACAGGGAGGTATAAGAAGCTGCAGACAAGACTCATCAGAAATGCCTTACCTCCTGGGCACCAAGTGTCACCTCCTGGGGACCCTGGCCACTTATGGGTGGGTCCAGGCCCTTTTCCTTGGCTCCACCAGCCTCGGGGGTGTTGGGAATGCTCTGGATGGGCGGCATCAGCTTGGGCACCCTCAACAGCCTCTGAGAAGTAGAACGGGGGATGGTGTTCCTCAGGGGAACTCCTTTGAGGCCTCCCCCAGGATCCAGAGAGACTGTATAGGGTGGAGATGGGAAGTAGGTTAGTCCCAGGAAAAAGGGGGGTTAGGGGATCCACCCCCAGCTCCACACCTAAACTAGGCTGAGTGAGCAGATGGTGCTTAGTGCCGTTTTCATTCCTACAAAATTTGGTAGAAAATGCCAATCAAAATCACCTATTTAAAATTCAGAGGCAGTGTGGGTAGGAATGGAAACAACATCAGCTCTCGATTAGGAGCATAGAACAGTGCGTTCTAGTCTAACCTGACACATAGGAGCTCCGCAGTCTTGGGCAAGTCACTGTCTCTGAACCCCCATTTGCTCTTTGCAAAATGAAAAGGACTGCAACATGGAAATGTCACAAGATTCAATGACATAACATTTCTCAAATGCCAAGCAAGTGCCTGGCACATGGCAAGTGACAGCGAATTACTTCTACTCCCCTTCATTTTCAGCTAATGATGTGGGGAAGCAGCTGCTTTGACACAGGGGCACTCTGACATTGTCTAAAAGACAGGCCATCACACTTCCAGCTCTTTAATTAATGACCTATATACCCAACAGACATCGGCACTCCACCCCTGCCCTGTCCCACCTAGCACAGCAACATCCCCCTTGTCATCCCTAGGGCAAAGGCACAGGGCAAGAGGGACAGGCATGGGCTAAAAGCTCAGAATTCTCTTTGCAAACATTATTGGTACCTGGGGGAGAGAAACACCCTAGTGCTTTAGCTTCCAAGGGCCGTTTTGTTCCACATCAAATGGCTGCATCAAAACAACCAAGTCAAAGTATTTGTGCTCCACACCTCACACACAACCACCTTGCCCGGGACTGGCTCTGTTGTGCCCTTGCACACTGTGCTGCTGTCAGGATTGTTGGTGTGTTGGGTGATCAGAGGTAAGGAGGGGTCACAGGCCAACACATGGCCACCTTGGCCCCCACCTGGGCAGCTGAGCAGAAGAGCCAGCACAGCCCCAATGCAAGGTGGCAGAGCAACCCCAGGCTTGCTCAAGGGATCATGGATCTATCTCCACACACTCACTTCAGGACCTAATGAGTCATAGATCACTTCCTGGGGTCTCAGTTTCCCTATCTATACATTAGATAGAACACCTCCTGCTCTTTTCGTCCTCTACCAGAACTTTATTTAAAAAAAAAAAAAAAAAAAGCCCAGGAAAAGATTTCAAACACCTAAAGGAGGGAGTTAGTAGTCTGGCAACCCAGAAGTTGCACCATGTGGAAATTCAGAGCAAATTTCTCTAGCACACCAACTCCCTACCTTGGCCCCACCTGCTGCCTCCTCAGTGCCAGCTAGCCACAGGGTGACTCCTTAGTGGGGCTTCTCTGCATCCTCCTGGGCTCCCAGGGACCCAAAGACAATCCAGGGTTCCAGGGGGAAGCCTTGGCAGGAAGCTAAATGGAGAGGAGGAGCAGCATTTCCAACAAAAGGTTTGGCAGCAGCAACCACAGCCCCTGAGTAGTTTCCCTCTTTCTTCCTAAGACTTCCAAACTACTTATTCCTCTTGACACCAAAGAGTCCATCGAGCTAAGAAGGAACCAGTTACACAATTTGCCCAGGGCCATAAGAGACAGAAAGAAAAATTAATTTATTAAGTACTTATTACGTGCCAAGTGCTAAGAATTCTTCATACAATTTTTCATTAAACCCTCGTACTAATGAAAAAACAAACTCACTGCCATCAAGTCAATGCCAACTCACAGTGACCCCCAGTGGGTTCCCAAGGGTGTAAATCTTTACAGAACCAGATCACCTCATCTTTCTTCTGCTGAGAGGCCAGTGGGTTGAACCGCCGACCTTTTTGGTTAGCAGCCAAATGTCTTAACCATACACCTCCCAGAGCACCTTCTCAAACTACTAGGGAGATGTTATTATCCCCATTACACAGAGAAGGAAATTGAGGCTTGAAGCGGTTACTGATTTTCCCAAAGCCAGAAAAAAATCAGGGCTCAGATTTGAACCTGGACTGTTTACCTGGTTTGTCCACCATGCAAATGAGAGAGAAATATGAAGCACCTGCTATTCAACTTTTCACTGCTCTATTCAACAAACATTTCTTGAGAACCTCCAGTGTGCCAAGCAATTGCACCTAACCCTGAGGACTCAGGCCCTGCCCTCTTGCAGCTCACTGTTAGTGCAAGATTTCAATTTTAGACAAATAATTGCACAAGCAAATATACAAATGCAAGTTGAGAGAAGACCTAAGAGGAAAAACTATAAGGCATTCTTTGAGAGAATCATGTAGGACAAATTCAGATTGGGGAGTCAGGGAGGCCTATGTCAAGAAAGCTTTTGGGCCAAGACCCAAGGATGAGTACAGATTTGCCAGATGGGGAATGGAGGCCAGGTGGGAGAAACAGCAGGTTCTAAAGCCCATTTGCTTAAGGCACTAGACCAGTGTGTCTGACATCCAGAGATCAAGGGGACAGAGCCACAAGATCTGGGTGAAGCTAGAACTGCAGAGGGCCTTGTGCGCACGTGAATACTTAAAGTTTCACTCTCAGTGCATAGGAAAATCACTGGGTGGTTGTAAGTGAGAAAGGAGGACAAAATATGATCAGATTTGTATTTAAGAAGGATTCTCCTGCAGAGAGTACTAGAAGGAAGCAAGGATGGAAACGGGGAGGCCAGCTAGGGGGCTGCTGTAGAGACCTACGCAGGAGATGATGCTCTAAGGAAGTAGCCCAGGAGAGAGAAAGGATGTTTGGAGGGTATAACCTGAGCCAGCCTTGAATGGACCTAAGCATGACATCTGTCTACCCACTGAGTCTACAGCCAGGGTGGCCTAGCATCCTTGGTTTTGGGGTGCTGGGCAGTAGGTGGGCAGGGCCCAGGGCTTACCTTGGGAAGATGCTGCCAAACCCTCTGAGAGCCTTCTCTTCTTGAGTTTGTCCTTGATCTGGGTGGTGTCCCGGGCCACACTGCTGGCCTCCGACTCCAGTGAGGGGAGGGGTGCAAGAGGGTGGGGCCCCAAAGGCAAGGCCCCAAGGCTCCTGGGGTGGCCATTTCTGGCCTGCCAGCCCTTCAAGTGGGCATCAAGCTTGAGGCTGCCAGTGTCCCCAGGTCCACTCAGGCGTTGTGATGGCTTCTCTAGCAGGGTATTCGGCACAGACTGGAGGGAGGCTGAGGGAGACAGAGGCATGAGTGGCTGGGCATACAGTGCCCAGGTGACAACAGGCACCAGCAAAATCTTTGTCGTGGAACAGTCAGCCACTTGCCTGATGAATCCCAATCACTCACTCCTTCACCAATTCATTCACTCAAAGTGTCTATGAAGCAACTAATCTGAACCAAGCTTGTGACAGGAGATACTTTGGAGACAAAAAGGGGGATCAAATATGTAGTCTTCTGACATCATGGACAATGGGCCATACATGCTTATGAATACATCTGCCCAGGGTCCACCATCCATCCATCTCTGCAATCCAACATAAGTATTCAATATGACTGAGCACCTGGCAAACACCAACCACAGATGGAAAAGAGAAGTTCAGGTGATTCAGAACAAACCATGCTCTCATGCACACCCAAACATCCAATGATTCACTCAGCAAACATTTAATAAACATCTACTATGTACCAAGTAGGAGTCCCCAGGTATACAAACAGTTAATGTGCTCAGCTGCTAACTGAAAAGTTGCAGATTCAAATCCATCCAGAAGTGCCTCAGAACAAAGGCTTAATGATCTCCTTCCAAAAAAGCAGCCACTGGAACCCACATGGAGCACTGTTCTACTCTGACACACACGGAGTCAACATGAGTTGAAGCTAACTCAATTACAACTGGTTTTTAATGTGCAAGTAATGTCTAGGCAGTAGAGATATGAAGATAAGTGAGGCACAGTCTTTGTCATAAAGGGGTTTTCAATGTATCATTGTTGTTGTTAGGTGCTATCAAGTCAATTCCAACTCCTAGCCACCCTGTGTACAACAGAACAAAACACTGCCTGGTTGTGCACCATCCTCACAATACTTGCTATCCTTGAGCCCAAGACTGTAGCCCCTGTGCCAATCCATCTTGTAGAGGGTCTTCCCCTTTTTCTCTGACCTTCCATCTTACCAAGCATGATATCCTTCTCCAGGGACTGGTCCCTTCTGACAACATGACCAAAGTAGATGAGACAAAGTCTGGCCATTCTTGCCTCTAAGGAGCAGTCCAGCTGCACTTCTTACAGGACAGATTTGTTTGTTCTTCTGGCAGTCCAAGGTATTTTCAGTATTCTTCACCAACACCCCAATTCAAAGTCATCAATTCTTCAGTCTCCCTTATTCATTGTCCAGCTTTCACATGCATATTAGGCGACTGAAAATACCATGGCTTGGGTTAGGGGCACCTTAATCTTCAAAGTGATATCTTTGCTCTTCAACACTTTCAAGAGATCTTTTGCAGCAGATTTTCCCAGTGCAATACAACATCTGATTTCTTAACTGCTGCTTCCATGAGTGTGATTGTGAATCTAAGTAAAATGAAATCTTTGAGAACTTCAATCTTTTCTCCATTTATTATGATGTTGCTTATTGGTCCAGTTGTGTGGTAGTTATGTTTATGTGTCAACTTGGCTGGGCCTGGTTGAGTGGCTCGGCAGCTGGTGGTAGTTATTCCCCATGATGAGACTGGCAATCAACTCCATGGTAGGATCTACCACAAGCAGCTGAGTAGCTGCCTTTGGGAGGTGGTCTGCTTCCTGCATATAAGGATAAGATTTGAGAATGGGCTCTAGCCTATGGCACGCTTGGACCCTGCATGTAGCGGGGTCATTGCTCAGCAGCCTGCTATGCTCTGCAGACTTTGGGACATACAATGGACTTAAGTTAATGGCCTGCTGTGTGGTTTGGTAACATCGGGACTGTGCCTTTTATTTGTCAACCTTGGGGCTTCTCAGCCTCAGCAGCCTGCAGCTGTTTGAGTGAAGAAATGCCTCTAGCTCCAGTGGGCTGGGAGCAGGCAGCAGAGCCAGACCCCTAGAGCCTGGCACTTTGAACTTGGACTTAAAGCCTCCAAATTGTAAGAATAAACTCTTGTTTGTTAAGGCCATCCCAATTTGTGGTATATATCTGTCAGAGTGGTACTAGGTAACCAGAACAAGTTGTGAGGATTTTTGTTTTCTTAATGTTGAGGTGTAATCCACACTGCAGACTGTAGTCTTTGATCTTCATCAGTAAGTGCTTCAAGTCATCTTCACTTTCAGCAAGCAAGGTTGTTTCATCTGCATATCACAGATTGTTAATGAGTCTTGCTCCAGTCCTGATGCCACATTCTTCATCGTATGGTCCAGCTTCTCAGATTAGTTGCTCAGCATACAGACTGAAAAAGTATAGTGAAAGGATACAGCCCTAACACATGCCCTTCCTGATTTTAAACCATGCAGTATCATAGTGGCTAAAAGCACTTGACTGCTAACCAGAAGGCTGGCGGTTCAAACCCACCAGCCACTCCTCGGAAGGAAGGTTGGGCAATCCTACTTCCGTAGTGATACTGCCTCGGAAACCCAAGGAGGGGTCGCTATGAGTCGGGGCCGACTCGACGGCAAACAACAACAACAACAACAATAGTATCCCCTTGTTCTGTTTGAATGTCAGCCTCTTTGTCTGTATAGGTTCCTCATAAGCATAGCAAAGTGTTCAGGAATTCCCATTCTTTGCAATGTTATCCATAATTTGCAATGATCCACACAGTTAAATGCCTTTGCATAGTCAATAACACACAAGTAAACATCTTTCTGATATTCTTTGCTTTCAGCCAAGATCCATCTGACATCAGCAATGATATCCCTTGATCCACTTTCTTTTCTGAATCCAGTTTGAATTTCTGGAAGTTCTATGTCAATACACTGCTGCAACTGTTTTTAAATTATCTTCAGCAAAATTTTACTTGTGTGTGATAATAATGATATTGTTCAATAATTTCCACATTCTTTTGGATCACCTTTCTTTGGAAGGGGTACAACTATGGATCTCTTCCAATCATTTGACCAGATAGCTATCTTCCAAATTGCTATTTCCAATAGATGAGTAAGTGCCTTCAGAGCTACAGCTGTTTGTTGAAACATCTCAATTGGTATTCTGTCAATTCCTAGAGCCTTATTTTTCACCAATTCTTTCCATACAGCTTGGACTTCTTACTTCAGTACTATTCTTGATCATATGCTGCCTCCTGAAATGACTGAACGTCAACCAATTCTTTTTGGTACAGTGACTCTGTCTATTCCTTCCATCTTTTTTTGATGCTTCCTGCATCATTCATTATTTTGCCCATGTTGTTGTTGTTGTAGTTATGTGTTGTTGAGTTGGACCTGACTCATAGCAACCCCTCCTTGGGTTTCTGAGGTAGTATCACTACAGAAGTAGATTGCCCAACCTTCCTTCCAAGGAGTGGCTGGTGGGTTTAAACCTCCAGCCTTCTGGTTACCAGTCAAGTGCCTTAGGCACTACGCTACCAGAGCTCCTTAGAATCCTTCAATATTGCAATTTGAGGCTTGATTTTTTTTCTTTGGTTCTTTCAGCTTGAGAAATGCCAATCATGTTCTTTCCCTTTGGTTTTCTAATTCCAGGCCTTTGCACATTCCATCATAATACTTTACTTAGTCTTCTCGAGCCACCCTTTTGTAATCATCTGTTCAATACCTTCACTTTGGCTCCATTCAAGAGCAAGTTTCAAAGTCTCTTCTGACACCCATTTTGGTCTTTTCTTCCTTTTCTGTCTTTTTAATGACTTTTTGCTTTCTTCATGTATGATGTTCTTGATGTCACCCCACAATTCTTCTGGTTTTCTATCATTGGTGTTCGATGCATCAAATCTATTCTTCAGATATTCTCTAAATTCAGATGGGATATAATCAGCATCATATTTTGGTTCTCATGGTCTTCTTTTAAGTTTCTTCAGCTTCAACTTGAACTTGCATGTGAGCAATTGATGGTCTGTTCCACAGTCAGCTCCTGGCCTTATTTTGACTAATGATACTGAGCTTTTCCATTGCCTCTTTCCACAGATACAATCAATTTGATTTCTGTGTAGTCCCTCTGGCAAGGTCCACATGTTTAGTTGCCATTTATGTTGTTGAGAAAAGGTATTTGCAATAAATAAGTCATTGGTCTTGCAAAATACTATCATGCTATCTCCAGCATCATTTCTATCACCAAGGCCATTTAAAAAAAAAAAAAATTATTGTGATTTAGGAGAAAGTTTACAGAACAAATTCATTTTCCATACAGCAATTCATACACATTTTGTTTCATGACATTGACTGCAATCCCCACAATGTAACAGCTCTCTTCCACTTCCTTCCTTTAGGTACCTCTTTCCGGTGTTCTTTCCTATACATTCTGGCCCCCTGAGTTATCTCCCTATGCAAATACTGTCCTTCTGTTCTCCCATGATTGATTGTTCTAAGGAGTGTATCTACCTGGTGTAAATGTTCACCCTATATGCCTATCTATTATTTGGCTGGAAGCCACAGGAGTGAGCTTAATTCCAGGCCTGAAGAGTAACTAGTGGCCATAGTCTCAGAGGTCTCACCACACTCTATCAGACTAATAAACCTGGTCTTTTGTTATGATTTTGAGTTTTGTTCCACATTGTTCTCCCATTCTACTCGGGATCTCCTGCACTGATCCCTTTCTGAGTGGTTGACAGCAGTAGCTGGGCACCATCTAGCTCTTCTGTTCTCATGATCATGTACATTGAGGTCCACATGGCCCACTAGTCTCTTGGACTAATTGTTTCCACGTATGTTTGGTTTTCTTCATTCTGCTTTGCTCTGGATGAGAGGAGAACCATTTTTCCATCTCAATGGCCGCTTACAAGCTTTTAAGTCTCCAGTCGCTACCAAAGTAGGATGTCGAACAATGTTTTGTGTAGTATGTTATGCCAATTGAGCTTGATGTCCCCTGTGACCGTGGTCCCGAGCCCACAGTTCCCGCAACTCACTCAGTCAGGGTGGTTGACTGTGCCTAAGAAATTACCATAACTTTGCCCCCTGTTAGTTCTATTTATATGAACATTCTTATAGCACATACAAATATATATGAAGAAATATCACCTGCCAACATTATATACGGTCATAGGTATATCCCCTTTGCAAGGCCATATTTTCCAATGACGAATGTTTATTCTTTGTTTCCAACTTTTACATTCTAATCACAAGTAATTATCAACAAATCTTGATTGCATGCTTAGTCAACTTCAGACTCTAGAAGCTGGTAAAAATCTTCAATTTCCTCATCTTTCACTGTTGGTTGGTACATAAGTTTGAATAATAGTTATAGTAACTGGTCTTCCTTGTAGACATATGGATATTAACCTATCACTGACAGCATTGTACTTCAGGATTGATCTTGAAATGTTCTTTTTGACACTGAAGGCAACACCATTTGTCTTGAATTTGTCATTCCCAGCATAGTACATCGTATGATTGTCCAATTCAAAATGGCCAGTACAGTTTACTAATGTTTAAGATATCAATCTTTATGAGTTCCATTTCATTTTTGACAATTTCCAATTTTCCTAGATTCATACCTTGCACATTCCATGTTCCAACTATTAATAAATGTTTATAATCCTTTCTTCCCATTTTGAGTCATACCCCACCAGCAAATGAAGGTTCCAAAAGTTTACTCCATCCACATCATTAAGGTCAACTTTATTTTGAGGAGGTAGTTCTTCCCCAGTGGTATTTTGAGTGCCTTCCAAACTGAGGGGCTCATCTTCCAGCATGACAGTGTTTCATAGCACTTCATAAAGTTTTCCAGTAATATATCAGACAGTGTTTCACTACTATTTATAAGGTTTTTCAGTGGCCAATTCTCTCAGAAGTGCATGGTCCCATCCTTCTTCCCAGTCTGTCTTAGGTGGCCCTGCTTTTATTCAAAATATTGGTGGCATAACTTCCTGCCTCACAGCAACATGCAAGCTACCACAGCATGACAAATTGACAGATGAGTAGTGTCAATGTATTAGAGAAACTGCAAAAACCAAACTCACTGCCACTCATGCTCATAATAACCCCTATTGAGTTTCTTTTTCTTTTTCTAATTTTATTGTGCTTTAGGTGCAAATTTACAGAGCAAAATTTGTTTTACATTCAACAGTTCATGTACATTTGATTTCACACCCAGATTACCATCCCTGACCATAACAAACTCTCCTCCCTTCCCATTCCTGTGACCACCCCTCCCTGTGCCCATCTTAACTGTGCACTCCTGTCTGTCTAGCTTTCCCTCTATGTGAATGCTGTCCCTGTGGTACCTCATGGCCAATTGCTGTAAGGGTTGTATCTCCCTAGAGTAGGTGAGTGCATCACCCGGGGGTAGGTGTTCTGCATGTAGGTCTTTCAACTATTGGGCTGAGAGCCAATCAATGGGAATGAGTCCAATTCTAAGCCTGAAGGGTAATCCAGGGCCATACTCCTGGGAGTTCTACCAGATTCTATCTGACCAGTAATTCTGGTCATTTTTGTGTTTTTGAATTTTGTTCCACATTTCTCCTCCCGCTCTATCTAGGATCTCCAGTTTTGATCCTTTGATGAGTGGTTGGCATTGGCAGCTGGGCACCATCTAGTTCTTCTGGTCTCAGGGTCCATCATATCCTTGGACTAATTGTTTCTAGATGCCTTTGATTTTCTTCACTCTTCTTTGCTTCAGATGAAAGGAGACCAAGAGTTGCACGTTAGGTGGCTGCTCAAAAGCTTTTAAGACCCCAGTCACTCCTACTGGGTTTCTAAGGCTGTAAATCTTTATGGAAACAGACTGCCTCATCTCTCTTCTGTGGAGTAGCTGGTGGGTTCAAACCACTGACCTTTGGTTAGCAGCCAAATGTCTTAGGCACTATATTATAGAGTTCCTTGTATTAGAGAAATAGGATGTAACTAGGAATATCACAAGGTAAAAAGTGAGGCGTATACAGACATATGAACAAAATGCTTTGTGCACTTGGAGGAGAGAGAAGGTGGTTTGGAAAATATTCATGAAGTGACTGCCTTTGAACTGAGGCCTTTGGAGTCCTGAACATGGAGGCACAGGGGAGGCACAGACACACCAGCTTTTAGAATCTCTGCCCCACCCCCAGCCTCTTGTAGGAGGACCCTTGATGCCACAGATCCTACTGCCCAGGCCACAGGTACTAGACTGGGCTCCCCAACCAAGGAAGCTAAACTTTGAGCCAGCCTCTAGCCTATCGGGGGCCAGCCTGAAAGCTTTGCCCCATCACAGAGGAGGGCAGTTACTCAGAGCAATCCAATTATCCATCCAAACACTGCAACAGGACTTCTGCAGAAAGGACAGCTTGTACCTGGAAGCCAATGGCATCACCAGGGTTGGTGTCACCCAGTGTGGGAACTCATGGTGTCGCCCCTCCTATGGGCTGGGCTGGCTGGCAAAGGCATCCTGGTGAAAGGACTTGTTTGGCTACATAGTCCCCAGACTGGGCTGAGCAGTGCCGTTGGGGCCCCTCCCTGCCCCAATGCCCACCCCTCCCTTCCCCAGCACCCCACCCCCAAGCTCCTCCCCTCTCCTATTGGCCAAGGGAAGACCCTCTATTCTACTCAATGGCAGGCTCTGAGGCCTGCCCACATGTAGGGGGTAACACCAACCCTAGTGACACCACTGCCTTGGCAGCCCTTCCCCCAACTGCTCTGACCTGTCCACCACTGCTGTCACTGCAGACCCTGGGGTCATCTTGGTGTCACTCCTTCTGACAGGGTCAGGACATACAGTCCATACTCCTCCACCCCCCAAGTTACAACACTGCTGGAAGCTAAAGCAGGAAGTGACCTAGCAGGAAGTGGCAAGAAGCTGTTTCGTGTCTGTGAAAACCACCACAGCGACAGCTGTCAATCTAGAGGTGCCCACTTCCAGGACTGTACTCAAGTGCTGTTCCCAAGGCAAGGGGGCTCATGGGGTGGCAGACCCTGGGCCAGTTGCCTGCAGAGAGCTCCACCTCCCTATTTCTGTCCCTCTCAATACACCTCTATCCCCTGAGGCACAGAATTGAACGAACAAATTTAAAATCAACTAGGAGCTCTGGTGGCATAGTGGTTAAAACATTTAGCTGTTAACCATAAGGTCAGCAGTTCAACCCCAGGAGAGGTTCCATGGGAGACAGATGCAGCAATATGCTTCTGTAAAGATTTATAGCCCTGAAAACTCTACGGGGGGGAGGGGTTCTACCCTATCCTACAGGGTCGCAATGAGTAGGAATTGACTCCATGGCAGTGGGTTTGGTTTTAGTTTTATTTTCAGCAGGAGCCACAGTAAAACTAACATCTGCTGGTGACTTTAGAACACAACCACCATCCAAACACACTCCTTTCCAGATCTCTGAGATCTACCCTATTGTCAGTGGCCCTGACTGGGCAGCTGCCAGATGTGTCCCTCATTCTCTGTCCAAAGTCCCTCAAGAGGCCATCCAGGCACTCCTTGGCCCTGCTGGGTCTCACCTTCTTCGTAGGCCTGCAGGCTGGAGTCCACGCTGCCACCCGGGAGTGTACGTGGCCTGGCACTGACCCGAGGGATGCTTCCACAGTACACGGCCACAGGAGCCAGAGCTTTGGCTGGGGACAGACCACAGGGAGGCAGCAAATTAGAGTCCTCTGAGACCAGGGTGAGGAACAAACTGGTGCTATGCCCCTGAGCACCAGCAGCCAGGGGAGACTTTACCCCTCTTACCCCTGCCCAAAGAACTAAGGGCATACACCCTGTCCTCCCAAACAGACTGGCCATCAGAGGGGGCTCACAATGTGACTCCAGCCAGCCCAGACACCCATGGTCTCCATCCACATATACCACACACTTCTCTGTTCAGTCCTCTCGGCCTAGCTCTCCCTCTTTCCTCACACTTGGCTTGCCTTCATCCTCCTGGTTCTGGTCTGCTCTGATAGTGCCTCCTCTGTCTCCTCTGTGGGCTCCCCTCCTACACTGCCCAATCACACTGAACCCTGGTGTCCCCGGCCTCTGTCCATCACACATATCTCACTAGCTGCTTTCATAGGCCACCTACTCATTGCCATGCCTTCAATGATCGCTCACATGTGGAGCTCCCCCAAAGCCACAGCTTCAGCCTGACCTCTCCCCCTGGTTGCAGAGCAGAGCATGGGGTCACCTGCATAGCTCCCCTCCTTGAAACGCCTCAAGCACCACAGCAGCACATCCTACATTGATCTGTCCTCTTCTCGCCTCAGCATCCCCCAGCTCTGCAAGCGGCAGTTATTAATTAAGTGCTTGCTCTGCGGCAGGGATCATGCTAAGTCATGACAACATTGCAGTAACCAGGCCAACTCAGTCCTTGCCTTGCCAGCTGTGGCTAGGAAAGGTGATGATTAGCAAGGAATAATGCTGTGGAAAGGGCAGGGTAGGAGGGGCTGTGAGCCTGCACAGCAGGAGCAGCCACCCAAAGCTGAGATGGGAAAAGCTTCCCAGAAGGAAGGACCACTGGGCCAAGACCTCAGCAAGGAGAAGGAGTTGGCCAGGAACAGGAGAGAGGGATTCCTTCCAGGCATCCACTCTTTTCATAACTTTCCTCTCCTCCCTGCTCCTTCAGCATCTCAGGCACTTTGTTTGACACCCCAAACAAAGGTGTTTGGTGGAGGTGCCCATTTTACATTCACCTCTCCATACGTCTATCTCCCTCCCTTCCCTGTGGCCTCCATTTTTGTATCTCATTCATTTTTGTATCCTAGTACCTGATGCGGAGTCCCTGGGGAGTGCAAATGGTTAACACACCAACTGAAAGATTGCTGGTTCAAGTCCACCCAGAGGTGCCTTGGAAGAAAATCCTAGTAATCTACTTCTGAAAAATCAATCAACTGAAAACCCTATAGACACAAATGGGGTCACCAGGAGTCAAAGTCAACTCAGTGGCAACTGGTTACCTAAAGCTCAGTAGGCACGTAACAAAGGTGTGTGAGCTGGATGGTCAGTCTTACACCCTGAAGGCGCAGCCCCTCCCAAGCAAACCTTGGAACCTCTGTGGAACTCCTACCCACCCTGTGGAGAAGACCATACACAGGTAAAAACCCAGAGCTCACACCCCAAGGCTGAAAAGTCTCAAGGAACGTAGAGTCTAGGCTCCAGCCCTGTTTCAGCCACCTGTGTGACCTTGAGGAAATAAGTTAAACTCTCTGAGTCTGTAAAACAAAGGAGCTGGATGAAGCCAGGGTTCATACTCTATATCCCCTAAGGAAGCATAAGCCTGAGGAACTGGAAGTAGTTTTCTAATAATCAGAGAAAATAAAATTAATGAATAACATCTTCATTTTATTGATAGATTTACATATTTTTCTTGAGCTGTCAGCACCTCCTTAATATCAAGCAGTATCTGATGTAGCATAAAATTATGCAATTCTTTTGTTTTCACATTAATCTATCAAAGCCCCAGACAGTTCTGCCTTAGACATCCTGACACTGTTTCCTGACCAGTCCTGCTTTCGGGCATTCTGTGGCTCTCTACATTCCTTCCAGATGGTCATCTGGCCCCTGCCTCAATCCCTCACAAGCAGCCCATTTCATTGGGAGCAGGACTGACCCCTCACTTTCCAGAGGGAACTGAGGCCCACACGGCTGGCTTCTCAGTAGCAGAGTCAGGCCTGGACCCCTGTTTCCTGATGCTAAGTCTGTTCCCATTGCCCTGCTCAACAGCTAAGTAAAGGGGCTCATCCAGCCCTCCCTGAGGTCTCAGCCCCACATCCTCTAGTCATGCCAAAACGCCAAGCACAGAAAGGTATCAGCCCCTCATTCAGCCCATGATGCCTCAGACACTAGAGGCCAAGCTCAGTACAAATCCATGGAACACTTAGAGCTCCTCCTCAGGCCAGGGAGCCACCTAGACACCATGCTGAGCAGGGAGGGCCACATTAGCACATGGAGAGCTAGGTCAAGTTAGGAAGGCACAGCCACCTGGCAAAACTGGTAGTCAGAACAGCCCCTGGGAATAGCTGAGAAGATACCCATCCCCATGGCCCACCCCACTCCCAGCCTGAGAATCACCAGCACCAGGCCTCCCTAGGTGCCTTGTACCCTTACCTGAAGGGACATCATCACGTGTGCCCATGGCCCAGGTGGAGAAGGCACCTGGACAGTTGTCCAGGGACAGCAACTCCTTACTGATCTTGGAGTACAGTCCTTGGGGGTCCAGAGGGGTCCAACCTGGAACATCCAGAGGCCTATGGTGGAGAATGGATGCATTAAATTGTGGTGTTGGTGAAGAATAGCTAAAATGCCATGGACTGCCAGAAGAATGAACAGCTCTATCCTGGAAGAAGTACAGCCAGAATGTTCCTTAGAAACAAGAATGGCCAGAATTTGTCTCACCTGGTTTGATCATGTTGTCAGAAGGGATAGAGATAAAATAAAAAAAACCAAACTCACTGCCGTCGTCAAGTCAGATCCAACTCATAGTGACCCCTCCTTGAGTTTCTGAGGTGGTATCTCTACGGAAGTAGATTGCCCAATCTTCCTTCTGAGGAGTGGCTGGTGAATTTGAACTATCAGCCTTCTGGTTAGCAGTCGAATGCATTAGGCACTATGCCACCAGAGCTCCCTCCGTAGAGATAACGCCTCGGAAACCCAAGGAGGGGTCACTATGAGTCGGATTCGACTCGACGGCAGAGTTTTGGTTTTTTTTTTGGATACTTCAGAGTGTCTAAGTACCAGCTTGCTTGACTCTGTGGAAAGAGTTCATTAGGAAGTTCATCAAAGACACCAATCAACTAGTCTTTACTTGTCACTTTGACACAGACACAAGGTAGAGCCTGACACTTTGCTTCTCCCTCAGTTCCTATTTTCTTCAAAATCCATTATTCTCAACTGAAATGCTCATCAACCAATGAGTGGATACATACATAATGAAATACTACTCAGCCATAAAGAGAAATGAAGTCCTGATGCCTGACACAACATAGATGCACCTTGAAAACATTACCCTAAGTGAAATAAGTCAGTTGCAAAAGGACCAATACTGTATGTCACTTACATAAAATAAGTAAATACATAGAAATCAAAGATTATTAGCAGTTATCAGGGGTGGGAAGAAGAGGGAAAGGCAGTTTTTCTTTAGGGAGCATTGAGCTAATGGTGGTGGAATCATTTGGAAAAGGATAGTGAGAATGATAACACAACATGAAGAAGGTAATCAATTGCACATGTAGAAATTGTTGAATTGGCAACTGTTTTGTTGTGTATATTTATTTTCACAACAAAATAATAATTTAAAAAAATTACTTTGAACAAAACTCAAAATCATTTAAAAAAAAAAAAGACCAGGTTTGCTGGTCTGATAGAGCCTGGTGAGACTCCTGAGACTATGGCCCCTAGTTACCCTTCAGTTCTGGAATTGAACTCACTCCTGTGGCTTCCAGCCAAACAATAGACAGGCATATGGGCTGAACATTTACACCAGGTAGATAGACTACTTGGAGTGATCAGTTGTAGGAGAATAGAAGGGCAGTGTTTGCACAGGCAGATAGTTCGGGGGCAGGAGTGCACGGGAGGGAAGGACACAGGGAAGAGGTAACTACATGGAGGAAGTGGGAAGAGAGCTGTTACACTGTGGGGAATTGCAGTCAATGTTTTGAGACAAAATGTGTATAAACTACTGTATGTAAAATGAATTTGCTCCATAAACTTTCACCTAAATTACAATAAAAATTAAAGAAAAAAAATACTCTGCCAGCCTCCTTGAAAGACCATGAGGAAGGTTCTTCTTTATACTTCTGCTTATCACTCAAATGTTGGGGGCAAGGGGTGGGGATCTCGCTGGAAACCAGCTTTTCAGGTTTCTTTCCGGAAGTGCCTGTCTCTATGTAAACTTCTAGGCCCTCATTCTCCCTTCACTGAACAAACCAAGCCTCTGACCCTCTAGGCATTTCACTGCCCTGCAGCCAACCATAGGAGCTCTGGTAGCATAGTGCCTAAGGCACTTGACTGCTAACCAGAAGGCTGGCGGTTCAAACCCACCAGCCACTGCTCTGAAGGGGCCCCTATGAGTCAGGGGCGACTTGACGGCAAATAATAACAACAACAACAGCAGCAGCTGACCATTGGACTACTTCAATCCTCTTCCCAGCCCCTTTTCAGCCTTTAGGGTCAGTCATCAGCTCTTGCCATGAACCTATTTTCTTTCCACATGACAAACTCTGTGACATCACACAATCTGATTAATTCTTTACTGAAATACTGGTCCACTTTCCCCCAGACAGGCAATGGAGGTGAATGGCCAGGTAAATGACAAAATCAGGGTTAAAGCCTACATCTCCCCATTTCTACTCGAGAGAGTTGTTTCCTTAAGATATCATCTGGGAACACGGCACAATGCGTTGCCAACTCCCTTTTTGCTAAGCAACAAGTTTCAACTCAAGAATTGAGAAAAACTGCCATCCATCTGGAAGCCAGCCTGCCACTGTCCCCACTGAGGAGCCAGAAGGCACAGTATCTCCTAGCAACCCCTCTGGCCAAACAGAGATCCCAGACCAGCCACCCTAGCCCCAGTTGGATCTTTTTACAGCATAGGACTGCAAGCCACTTAGCGTCTCTGTCTGAAGAGCATTTTCCTCACAACCAGGGAAGAAGGCAATTCCTTGTCTAGTGACTACTGAAATAAGAAGGATTTAACCACAATGGTGGTGAAAAACAGCATATTTTTCGTGTCTGTGAGACCCAGTACTTCTCCTGAGCAAGGCATGGGAAGATTCTATTCCACAGGCAACAACATCCGACTCAGTACCCCAATGAGCTGGGAAAGAGACTCAAGAGATTGACAGAGTCCAGCAGGAGTGTTCCAGGCTGAGACTGACCTTCCAAGGCTGAAATTAAAACAAGCAAGCTAGAGTCCAGAAGTTTGGGGACAGAGAGAATTGTAGGCCCCATGGACTCCTTCCTGCTAACCATACCTCTAACCAGACGACAGTGGTTAAGTTTGTGTATCAAGTTTGTGTATCAACTTGGCAAGGCCTGATTGAGTGGCTGGGCAGCTGGATGTAGTATTCCTCATGATGAGACTGGTAATCACCTCCATAGTGGAATCTACTGTGACCAGCTGAGTAGCTGCCTTTGGCTCTGTGGTCTGCTTCTCATATATAAGAAACAGCTTTGGGAGTAGTCTCTAGCTTATGACACGCTTGAACTCTGCATGTAGCCATGTCGTTGTTCAGCAGCCTGCCATGCTCTGCCGACCTTGGGACTTTCAATGGACTTGAATTAATGGCCTGCCATGTGGTTTGGTAACATTGAGACTGTGCCATTTTGTTTATCGACCTTGGCCTTGTTAGCCTCAGCAGCCAGTAGCTGCCTGAGTGAAGAGATGCCTCTAGCTTCAGTGGGCCAGGAGCAAGAGGCAGAGCTGAACCCAAGGTCAAGGGGCTTTCACCCAGCCCCTAGAGCCTGGCACTTTGGACTCAGACTTCTAGCCTCCCGAACTGCAAGAGAATAAACTCCTGTTTGTTCAAGCCGTCCCATTTGTGGTATATTCTTGTCAGAGCAGTACTAGATAACCAGAACACTATCTACACAAATTATATGTGAAAAGAAATATTTAGCTACAACTCCTGGTCTCATCCTTGACTGTCAGTCAGAACCACCTGAGAATGGTTAAAATGATAGATTCCAAGAAACCATCCCAGATCTACTGAATTAGAGTCTTCTAGGGAGCAGGCCACAGAGTACTTGAGTAAGACAAACAGTTAACATGAGTGACTGCTGAACAAAAGCTTGGTGGTTCAAGTCCACCCAGAGGTGTCTCAGAGGAAAGGCCTGGCAATCTCCTTCCAAAAAAATCAGCCATAGAAACCCCTATGGAGTACAGTTCTACTCTGACACACATGGTGTCTCCATGAGTGTCAACTCAACACACTGTTTATCAGTAGGGAGCAGGCCACAGGGATCTGTTTTTCGTTTTGTTTTTTAACTCCTACACAGTTTTGATGTCCAAACAGGATTGAGAACTACTGGGCTATACTTTAGATTCACGTTATAATGAAATCTCAGCCCTATATCTCACTTTACACTGGCAAAGTAGCTATTGCTCCCTCAGTTTCCCCAAAGAGTCTAGCTAGCATAAGGTTCCACAGCCATCTTTACTACAAAGGGCCTCTGAACAAGACGGCCCCCCAGCCTCTTCAGCAGTCAAAATGGCAATAGGCCAAGTCAGACCCATCCCTCCATGTCCCGAGGGACACTAGTATTACAGATAGGAAACCACTCTATAGCTTGCCAAGGCATCCCATCAGGCAGAGCCCCTTCAGGCCTACCCCTGCCTGGGTGTGCACCTTTGATCCTTCAGGCCCCTAAAGGTCTCCAGTGCAGGGTCTGCAGTGCAGGATTTCATAGGCAACTGCCCTCGGAGAGGTAGCCAAACCTTGTTGTTTATGGACAAACAACCAGGTCTTATGGGAGAGCAACAGGTGGCACTTCCCCAGAAAAATTACTTAAGCTCAGAGAAATTTAAAGATTCATATCCAAACTATAAAATCAGAGTCAGAAATTCGTGCACAAAGGTAGACAAAGTGTTGGGATTTACCATGGACACTCAGTGCCAGAACCCCGAGGCATACTTCATGGACCCTCATTTGCACCCACCACTACACTGGGCACTGAGGAGTTACCTTCCCCTATCAGAACAGCCCTAACCTAAAGGCCCAACAAGCCCCTGGATTTGGGGACCAGGATTCTGTCCTCACTTCTTGGTGCACTGGATTGTCGAGATGCTTGCTCTTCTACCCTCAGTCTCAGTTTTTCAGCTCAGCAAATGAGGTGGCCCAAGGTAAGTAACCGTTGTCCACTTCTTCCACCAAGGGCTATGACTACAGAGGTTCCATGGTGACCAGCACCATGGAGAGAAGAGACTCAAGTTTCCAGTGCAAAGGAAACAAAAGCTAGTACTGCCCCAGTAAAGAATGTCAGTCTCAAGGACAAAATTCCAACTACCCTGTAGCTTTGCACAGCCCACAGGAAGCCAGCACCCACTTTCTTCCCAAGGAAGATCAGCAGAGAATCTTTCCATAGAGAATAGCCCACAGACAGGAGAGTAAAAGAGGAGCTTCAAGAAGGGAGGAGGGGTCATAGAAGAGAGAGCAGGAAGGGGAGGGAGGAGATGAGCCCACAATCATGAGATGTGGCCCCACCTGCCCATTTACCCAGGGACTGCCATACCTGAAGCCTCTCTCGATGTGGCAATGATGCTACCACTTCTCTTTCTAGAGATCTCTGAGGGACATTGGTTCCAGAGATTCAGAGTCATCTCCTCAGATATATTTGGCAGAGACAATAGTGTCCATGCAAAGATGAATAGAGAAAGGGAGGGTGCCCAAGGTTGAGGGGAAAGATGAGAAAGTTTATAAAACTAATTTTTGAACCCAAAAATACATCCCCCACTGGAATATTCATCCTCTGAAGAAAGGCTTCTGATCTAGGCATGCTTCTCATCCCATACCTCACCCCCAGCACATTCCTGAATGTCCAGCTTGGAATATCTAGAACTTGGGCTTAGAATCAGACACAGCTGAGTTGGAATCCTAACCCTCTTGGGAAACATTAAAGTCCTCTGAGCTTCAGTTTCTTTCTTTTTCAGTGTCAAAATGACTTCACAAGGGTTTTATTTGGAGTAAATGAAGTAATTATCAAATTAAATGGATTAAATGAATGTACCATTGCTAGTATAGAATAGGAGCTTTGCTGGCATAGGGCCTAAGGCACTTTACTGCTAACCAGAAGTGGTTCAAACCCACTAGCCGCTCCTTGGAAGGAAGATTGGACAATCTACTTCCATAGAAATATCACTTCGGAAACCCAAGGAGGGGTTGCTATGAGTTGGATCTGACTTGACGGTATTCAGTTTTTTTTTCAGTATAGAGTGGATGCTTAAAATGTCAGGTTTGAATTCTTTCTTCTCCTTCTCTGGGAAGCAGTAGCCCCCTAACCCACCCACCCACATATATACACACGCATGTATGCACACCTACACTATCTTTAAAGTTAGGATGAACCATTCCTACAAGACAGACCAAAGTGACATACTCATATGGAGGAGGCAGACATGTCTGCAGAGAGGCTCAAACTAGACAATTCCTTTGACAGCTTCCAGTTCTCACCCATAATCCTATGCTTCTCTGTGAACACACCGTGCAATTCTAAGTATAATAAAGAAACTCCTGACACAGAGAGGCCTCCCACAGAGACCATCCGCACTGTCTGACCATGCCACCTGGAGATCTTCTACAGAACAAGCAGCCAACTGGGCCTAGAAGGAAGTAGGATTGAGATGGGTAGGAAAGCATTCCAGACTGAAGGAGCAGTCTAAGCAAAGGCCTGGAGGAATCAACATGTCTGTGAGTTTGGGGCCTGGCAAGTGGGCCCAAGCCTGGGAAGGTGGATGAGAGCCATTATGAAGATCTAGAATGTTCTGTAAAGAGCCTAGGCTTATGCAACTGGCAAAAGGAACTCCAAAGACTTTCCAAGGAAGGAATGGTATTATCTGACCTACATTTTCATATAGATCTCTCAAATGGGGTCTGGGAGGGATTTCCTAGGAAAGAAGGGCTCCTGACAGAATTTTAATATCAAAAGTTTGAAGACACTAGCCCAGCCTCTGGACTGGTCACACAGAAAATAAGTGACTTATCAAAGATGTGCCACTAGTCATCGGCACAGTTGGATAGAACACTTCTTCCTATGCTCCGTGCGATCTCTCTGAAGGTGAAGAGTAAGCCACCCACCTCTCTGCTCATAGTAGACGTGCACCTCACCCCTCCACCCACCTCTGCTTCCCTCACAAAAGGCAGCCTATTTCATAGACCTCCAGGGGAAACTCTGCAAGTTCTCAGGTGACCTCTTAGACTCTGACCTCCAGAGTCCAGTCTATCATTGAAAGTCTGAGATTCATTCATTCATTGAACCAATTTGTATAAGCACTTACTATGTGCCAGGCTATGTACTAGGTACCAGGATATAAAGGTGAATAAGATTAAATCCAGAACCTACTAGTTGTGTAACTACAGGTACATAGCTGTAAACATGGCATGGAGGTGTCTGACTCTTCTAATTTCACAAGGGGGGAAGAGAATCACTATCAGCATCAACAGTCCAAAGCTGATTCCTATGAGGCAGAGGTCAGACATACCTCTACTCTCCAACCTTTTTTTTTAACCAATTCTGACACAAGCTGTCCCTCCCACAGCACTCTCTGCTTCTCTGCTGGGTTCAATAATTTGTTGCAATGGCTACAGAGAACTCATAGATCATACTCACAGTTATGGGGCTTATTAGGGATGTAACAGGTCACAATAGAGGATCAGGAATGACTCAGGATACAATTCTTCAGTTAAAACAGCCTCTTAATAGCAGTGCCTCACTCTGATCCTTGGCCCCTCAACACTTAACCCAGATTCTGCCCTGCTTGGTCAAGGGTTACAAAGCTCTTTAGCTCCATCAATAAGTCCCAAGGGCACCCTATTCCACCAGTAAACCTCAGCCCAAAGGTACTCATTTTGTGGGTAAGCAAGCCACATTCCAACAAGCACAGAGGCACCCTGCCCAAAGGCACTCGGCCCTCTCATCCACTGTGCCATCTTGCACTGGTCTCTTATTTCTGCTGCCATTGTTTCTCTGCCAACACTTCTTGCCATCTTCCATGGTCTACAGTGTCACAGCTCTCTCTCTGTCTCCTGAGTCTATGAGGATCTCAACACAAGAACCTTGGGTCCAAAGGACATTCTCCTGATTCTTCTTGGTGGTAGTGATGTCCTCCTCTGTTCTGAGATTGGCTAATAAGATGGCAAAACTGACCAATACCCTTGTTAGGGTTTCTTACATCTTACTTTCATGGTCCTACCCCCACAGGGGCTCCATGCACCTTCTTTGCATTATTAGCAAGTGGTCCAATCCCCTTGGTGGGTCATAAACACCTTATTTGCATAGTTCCACCCAAGCCATTGATGGGAATTACAAACCATGGTGAGAAAGGCCGTATATAAGCAATCCATCACATCAGTGACTAAACTTCTCTGAGCTGGGTTCTTTAACTGCAAAATGAATATAATAATACATAATACACAAGATTTAGGAGCTCTGGTAGTGTAGTCCCTAAGGCATTTGACTGCTAACCAGAAGGCTGGCAGTTCAAACCCACCAGCTACTCCTTGGAAGGTAGATTGGGCAATCTACTTCCATAGAGATACCACCATGGAAACCCAAGCAGGGGTTCCTATGAGTCACAATCAACTCGACAGCAATGAGGGTTTTTTTTTTTTTTTTGGTTTAATGCACAAGATTATCAGTGGCATTGGTATTATCATAATGAACAAAGATCACAGTGGCTGCAGGCAAGAGGATAGCTATGTAGAAAAAATTCTGGCAAGAGAAGATAACAGTCTAATTTGTTCAGCGGTGGTTCAAATGAGAAGGAGAGCACAGATCTCAGAAAAAGGAGGTCAAGTCAATAAGATTTGGAGACTGATTAGATAAGGGAAATTAGGAGAGGGGAGTGTAGATTGGCTTGAAAGTTTTGGCATGGAAGATGGGATGCCTTTAACTAAGAGGACAAACAGAGAGACACAGAGTCCTGGGTGTTGTTGTTGTTGGTGGTGTTATTTGCCGTCCAGTCGGCCCCGACTCATAGCGACCCCTCCTTGGGTTTCCGAGGCAGTAGCACTGCGGAAGTAGGATTGCCCAACCTTCCTGGGTTTGTTGTTGTTGTTGTTGTTATGTGCCCTCGAATCAGCCCTGACTCATAGCGACCCCTCCTTGGGTTTCCGAGGCAGTATCACTACGGAAGTAGGATTGCCCAACCTTCGGTAGGACAGGCTAATCTGTGACACCTTTGGAACACCCAGGTGGAGATGCCCAGAAGACTCCAGGAGAGAAGTCTAGTCTAGAGTTATACAAAACCAAACCAACTCACTGCCATAGAGTGAATTCGACTCATAGCAACCCCTCCTTGGGTTTCTGAGGAGGTATCACTACAGAAGTAGATTGCCCAGTCTTCCTTCCAAAGAGTGGCTAGTGGGATTGAACCACCAGTCTTCTGGTTAGCAGTCAGATGCCTTAGCCACTATGCCACCAGAGCTCCCTAGGCTAGAGTTATAGGCTTGGAAATCCAAATAGGATAGTCTTGGTTCTTTCAAATATACCAACCTTCAGATGGCAGTTGAAATCACAAGAATAGATGCTGCCAACCAAGACCTGGACATGAGAGAGAGCCCAGAGCCAAAGAAGGCCCCAAAAAACAACAGTGTTGGACAGAGGTGGGCAGAGAAGAAGGGGAAGCCATAAGGGAGCCAAGCCTGGACAGGCAGGTAGGCTAGGGAGAACCAGGGAAGTGTAGTGCCAGGAAAGCCAAGTGAGTAGACAGAGTGCAGAATATCAGCTCAGCAAATAGGTTGACATAGACAAGGACTGAGGAAATCCCAATGGATCTGACTATTAGGGAATCTTCTGGGAGGTTAGGGAGAGCCATTTCTGTGCAGTTGGGGGCAAAGTGGAAGCACAGCAGGCTGCTGTGAGTTGAGGAGTGCCTGAAAGGTAAGGAAGTAGAAACAATGCAGACAACTCTTTGGACATCTTGGATAAGAAAGAGAGGAGAAAGATGAGGTAGGAGCTGGAGGGAAATGAAGAGAAAATAGAATTTTGGTGTTTTGTTTTGACTGTTTTTTGTGTTTTCAAGGATAGAAACTATCAGAGCATATTCATAGAAGGAAAAGGAACTGGCAGAAGGGAAAGCCTGAAGACATGAAGGGAAAAAGGACAAGTGATGAAGCAGGATCCCAAAGGAAAGTGGAGACAGAGAGGGCACAGGCTCAGGAGGGGATTCACCCTGGGCAGGAGGGGGCACTAGGTCCTGGGAGACTGGAGAACAGGCGAAGGCAGTGCAGAGGGAGGATGGGGGTTTAGAAAGGTCAGGTTGGAGACCCAGGTATTGTCAGGAAGGGCTGATAAGACTACTGAGCGTGAGAGGATGAACTCAGGGAAAGTGTGACATTCTGGAACAGTCTGAGGGTGCATCCTGATTCCAAAAAGCCAAACAAGTATCTCTTGCTGCCATCCTCACCCCCAGCCAGGTATCTCCATCTTCCTTAGCCTATGGCAGGCTGATTTCCACAATGTCTCTCATCTCCTAAATAAAGGCTTGGCCACTCCTGGGACTGGTAGTCCCAAGAGCCCTCTCCACCCCCAATGAACACCCACACCTACCAGACCTTCTCCGTGAGGCATCATAGGGACCTGGCTCAGACTCCTGTCTCCAGCTCTGACAGGCACATGGACAAGCAGTAAGGCAGGGTGGGGATGGAGTACACAGAGGACAACCCCTACTACCCCAACTGTCTCTTTCCTGGGCCTCCTCTATCAGCTCTGCTGCTACCCCCGCTGGATGCAGATGCCTTTTCCCCCACCCTCCTGGTGTCAGGTGGGGTTCATGCCTGTAATCCCTCTGTTCTCTAGACAACATGTGCTGCAGGTCAGCTAGCAGCCCATGGGAATATTAAGAAATACAGACAAAGTACCAAACACAGTGCCTGATACATAGTTACAACTCAATAAATGTTTGTAGCATGAGTAAATGAATGAATAATTTCAAAATTAAAGCACATCTTTACAGAGACTCTTCTTGAAGAGAAATTGAGTGTCAGTTACATGCTGTTATATATTAGGCATTGGGCTAGGTATTTCCAAATATTATGTAATTTAATTTTTGAAACAGAGCAATGAGCTAGATAATGTTGTTGTTGTGTGCCATCGAGTCGATTCCGACTCACAGTGACCCTTCAGGACAGAGTAGAACTGCTCCATAGAGTTTCCTAGCCTGTAATCTTCATGGGAGCAGATTGCCAGGTCTTTTCTCCTGCAGAGCCACTTGTTGTTATTGTTGTTGTTATGTGCCAGCAAGTCGAACTCGACTCATAGCGACTCCTCCTTGGGTTTCCGAGGAGTATCACTATGGAAGTAGATTGCCCCATCTTCCTTCCAAAGAGTGGCTAGTGGGTTTGAACCACCAGCCTTCAGGGTAGCAGTCAAGCGCCTTAGCCACTATGCTACCAGAGCCATTGGTGGGTTCAAATTGCCAACCTTTCAGTTAGCAGCTGAGCCTTAGCCATTGCACCACAAAGCCTCCTTAAACAGATATTTTCCTCAATTTATATATAAGAGACCAAGGGTCAGAGAGGTTAAGTAACTAGCTCAAGGTCACAGAGCTACTATGTGAAGAGTCAGAATTTACACTCAGGGCTGATGTTGTTTACTGCTAGAAATGGTTGTTCTTTGTTGTTAGGTGCCGCCAAGTCGTTTCCGACTCATAGCGACCCCATGCAAAGCAGAACAAAACACTGTCTGATCCCATGCCAGCTCCATGATCTTTGCTATACTTGAGCCCATTATTGCAGCCACCGTGTCAATCCATCTCATCGAAGGTCTTCCCCTCCTTCGTCGACCCTCCACCTTACCAAGCGTGACATTCTTCTCCAGAGAATGATCCCCTCTGACAACATGACCAAAATAGGTGAGATGATGTCTGGCCATTCTCGCTTCCAAGGAACATCTCGGCTGCACTTCCTCCAGGACAGATCTGTTAGTTCTTTTGGCAGTCCATGGTACCTTCAGCATTCTTCACCAGGACCACAACTCAAAAGCATCAACTCTTCTTCGGTCTTCCTTATTCATTGCCCAGCTCTCACATGCATATGAGGCAGTTGGAAATATCATGGCTTGTATCAGGTGCACCTTAGTCCTCAAGGAGACATCCTTGCTCCTCAGCACTTGAAAGAGTTCCTTCGCAGCCAACCTGCCCAGTGCAACACGTCATCTAATGTCCTGACTGCTGCTTCCACTGGCCTTGATTGTAGAACCAAGCAATATGAATTCTTTGACAACCTCAATCTTTTCTCCATTTATCATGATGCTGCTTATTGGTCCAGTTGTGAGGATTTTTGTCTTCTTTATATTGAGACGTAATCCATACTGCAGACTGTGTTCCTCAATCTTCATCAGTAAGTGCCTCAAGTCATCCTCACTTTTAGCAAACAAAGTTGTATCATCAGCCTCAGATTGTTAATGATTCTTCCTCCAATCCTGATGCCACATTCTTCTTCATGTAGTCCAGCTTCTCAGATTATTTGCTCAGTATATAGATGAATAAGTATGGGGAAAGGATACAACCTTGACACACTCCCTTCCTGATTTTAAACCATGCAGTGTCCCCTTGTTCCGTTAGAACAACAGTCTCCTGGTCAAGGTACAGATTCCTCATGAGTACAATCAAGTGTTCGGGAATTCCCATTCTTCTCAACGTTATCCATAATTTGTCATGATCCACACAATCAAATGCCTTTGCATAGTCAATAAAACACAAGTAAACATCTTTCTGGTATTCTTTGCCTTCAGCCAAGATTCTTCTGACAGCAGTTATGATATCCCTTGTTCCGTCCTCTTCTGAATCCAGCTTGCACCTCTGGAAGTTCTCTGTCAATATAATGCTGCAACTGCTTTTGAATAATTTTGAGTAAGATCTTACTTGCATGTGATATTAATGACATTGTTTGAAAATTTCCACATTCTGTGGGATCACCTTTCTTTGGAATGAGTACAAATACGGATCTCTTCCAGTCAGTTGGCCAGGTAGCTGTCTTCCAAATCTCTTGGCATAACTGAGTAAGTTCCTCCAGTGTGGCTTTCATTTGTTGAAATATCTCAATGGGTATTCCATCAATTCCCGGAGCCTTGTTCTTCGCCAATTCCTTCATTGCAGCTTCGACTTCCTCCTTCAGTACCATTGGTTCTAGATCATATGCCACCTCCTGAAATGGATGAAGATCGACCAGTTCTTTTTGGTACAGTGACTCTGTGTATTCCTGCCATCTTCATTTGATGTTCCCTGCATCATTCAATGTTTTGCCCTTAGAATCTTTCAATATTGCAACTCAAGGCTTAAATTTTTTCTTCAATTCTTTCAGCTTGAGAAATGCCGAGCACGTTCTTCCCTTTTGGTTTTCTAACTCCAGGTCTTTGCACATTTCATTATAGTCATTGGCTCTGTCTTCTCGACTTTGTCTTGCTGCTCTTTGAAATCTTCGATTCAATTCTTTTATCTTGTCATTTCTTCCATTTGATTTAGCTACTCTCCACTCAAGGCCAAGTTTCAGAGTCTCTTCTGTCATCCATTTTGGTCTTCTCTTCTTTTGTTGTCTTTTTAGTGACCTCTTGCTTTCTTCATGGATGATGCTCTTGATGTCATTGCACAATTCATCTTCTTTATATTGAGAAGTGGTAGAACATAATATTTCAGAGTGTGTCTTTAGGAGTCAACAGACCTGGATTAAACTTGATCACCTTCTAGCTATGTGACCTTAGGCACATCACTAAACTTCTCTGAGCCTCATTTTAATACATAATTGAGACCATAATATCTATTTCACAAGGTTAATACTGTGTCTAGCAAGTACTCAATAAACAGTGACTATTAATAAATTATTTGCTTAATAACTGTTCTGCTGTGTTCAGATGTTCAGGGAAGAAAAATAATGTCCCTTTTGACTATCTTTGGGACCAGAAGCTACACAAGCCTGGCTGAGGCTGGGGGATGCAAAACAGAGGTACCACCTCAGAGGGCAGAATGTCCCTCCATTTCGAAAGTTTTCTGGGGTGAGCAGGAGGCAGCGGGCAGACTAGAGCAGCACACTTAGAACAACAGGTAAAGGGCCTCCTTGCTGGGAAACACTCAAAAGAGGTCCCTTCTTAACAGACTGTTAAGGAGGTGGTTAACACCTACATTGTAATGACTTCCCAGGAAAGGGTGGAGATCATGGCCAAGAGCCCAAAGCAGTGCTTCTCAATAGTTCCCATGCCCACCCCCTCTGAGGGATGCAGACGTCCAATTGCAATAGCATCTCAGTGTGTGTGAAGGGGAAGGGATTGCTGCACATATGTCTGGGGCTGTGGCATTTGAAATAACCCCCCGAGAATTCTGATTCAAGACTCATTCGATTAGAAGATACACGAAAGCCTGTGGTGAAGAGAAAGTCTTGTTTAAGCTGTGATTGAAAAACAATGAAGGTAGATGACAAGTAGGGCTGCCATTTTTGATTATCCAGGTTATGTACTGCACAAGGGTGTCATATTTGAGGGGACGCCATTCACACTATAGACATTGTAGATCTATTATCACAGCCTTTTCATGAGAAAGAGGTGTCATTTTCTATTTCACACAAAGGCACTGTATAAATACATGGAGGCCCTCGGGAAAAAAGGTCATAATATATACATTAATTTATAATATTCAAAATTTTCTGATTCTGGCCCTACCCTTGTGTATCAAAATATAAATTAGAGATTAATCAAAACACTTACTAGTAATTTAACAAAGCTTCATGTTGTGGAGACAGGATATGCCTGTGCCTGCTTCTCTTGTCACAAAATATTATCTGGAAGGGATCTCGGAGGTAGGCTAGCCTCCTTGCTAGGAAATGGGAGGCTAATCCGAGGCCAAGAAAGGCTGCATGACACGCCCAAGGCCACCAGGAGTCAATGCCTATCTCAGTACTTTCATCCCCACAAGGGATCATCCTGACCACCAGCTGGCAAGTATCTGACAGTCCTCAGAGTGGCTAGGAGGAAGCTTCCCTCTTCAACCTCCTACTAAGGCCTCCCCAAAACAGTCACCTCAGTGCTGCAGTGCCAGGTCAGAGCTCTTTACAGGGCATTCGCAAGGACTAACGTTCTTGATGGGCCTGGAAGCCACCGGGTCAAAGCCAGCTCAGAAACTTCTGTTTCCTTTGAGATTTCCACCACTGAAATGTGAGTTATTCAGGGCTGGATCACACTCCTGGGGTCTTGAACGAAAACTGGCCAGGTACATGGCCCCAGGAATGCTTTCTGCATGGCTTGGTGTACAAAAACCCCTGCTCTGGCTGTAGCTCAAGTCTTCAAAACATACTCTGGGAACACTTACAGGTGTCAAGAGGACCAAAGGGAATGGGAAGAAATAAAACATCTTTCCAATCAGAGCCTCACCAGAGTTGTTTTTGACCATGAATCCAGCATCTAAATATCTGTCACATTCCAGAAAAGGGCCCTTGACAAAGATCCTTCTGAAAGAAGCTCAGAAGATGACAGGACCACCATCTCTGTCCTTTTCATGATGGTCACAGGAGAAAGCAGATTCTCTTTCTTGAACAGGAACCTTGTAAATGATCTCTCCAGAGCATATGCCAGTTCTTGTCTGAGAACTTAAATGGCTTCCATGCAGGGTCTTTTGTTTTTTTTTTCCCTGTCCTCATTTTATTGAAGGGAAACCTGAGGCCCAGGTATGGATGTGATTTGGGCTGAGAATCAGAAGTTTGGAAACAGAGCTAAAGTGGGAACCTTGGCCCTCTAGACAACTGCTCTGGAGCTTGGGTCAGTAGCTCAAAGAGCAATGAAATTCCTATGTCAGTTCTCTAGTACTGCTATAACAGAAATACTACAAGTGGATGGCTTTAACAAACAGAAGTTTATACTCTTACAGTTTAGGAGTCTAGAAGTCCGGATTCAAGGTGCCAACTCTAGGGACTGAGTGGAGGCCCTTGACCTTGGGCTTTATTCAGCTCTGCCTCTTGTTCCAGGCCCATTTTAGCAAGCTGGAGGCCTCTCCTGCTGGTTGCTGAGGCTAATGAATCCAAGATTGTCAGGTTAAGTGGCAGATCATTAGCTCACAGGCTGTGCAGGCAACAATCTCAAGATCAGCAGGCAATGCAGGCCACTGGTTCAAGTCAAGGAATTGGAGATGATGATGGGCCAAATGCAGGATCCAAAATGAGCCTGGAGACCTTTCCCAAAGCTTCTCCATGTGTACTGGAAGCGGACCACACCCCAAAGGCAACTCCCCTTCAACTAATTAGCTGCTCACAGTGGATTCCACCATGGAGGTGACCACACCACATCCAGTCTCATCATGGGGAATAACTACATCCAGCAGTGGATGTGGAAAAATGGAACACAATGTGAGGCTAAGAGATGGAGACAAGAAAAAAGGGACATCCAAAAAGGAAGGAAATGATGTTGGGAGGAAGAAAGTCTGGGGACAAGTACTCAACCTAATGGTAATCCTGCTGGGAAATGTGATTTAAAACAAAAATAAGGTCCTACCACCACTCTGCACAGATTGGCAAAAAATAAGATAAACGACTATATAGAGGTATTGATGAGAGTGCACAAGAACAGGACATCTCACACATGACTGGTAAGCCTGCAAATGGGAGCAATCACTTTGGGAAAACAATTTGGTTATAACTAATAAAGTTACCAGAACCAGTTGCTTTTAAATTGATTCTGACTCGTGGCAACCCCACGTGTATCAGATTAGAACTGTGCTGCCTAGGGTTTCCAATGGCTGATTTATCTGAAATCAATCATTCCTTTCTTCAGACTCAAACCTCCAACATTTTGGTTAGCAGCCAAGCCCATAAACAACTTTGTACCACCCAGGACTTTAGAAGAAAGTTAAAGACAGGCAAACCCTAATTCTCAGCAATGTCACTCCTATGTCTATACCCTGGAGAAAATCTTGCACATGCCAGCCGGGAGACAAGCACAAGAATGTGCATAGTAGCTCTACTGAGAATAGCCAAAATCTGGGGGGGAAAAATCCAAATGTCATTTTGGGGCGTGGACCAATAATTTGAAATTCGCCTCCAAAGATGGAAGGTGTTATGATACGAAAAAAGCGGCAGGCAGCTCCAGGGTGGTGGCAAAGGAGTTTAACAGGGAGACTGACATACAAGGCAGCTCCCTGGCTGCAGCAAGCCCAGTTCACTTTTCCACGTCCTCTAGTGGCAGGCAGAGATTTTTAAGGCTATTGTGAACAAAGGTGGCTACAGGCCAGAACTTTGGACTTCTAACGCCACTCTATCAGAAGTTATCTAAGAGTGATTTAGCAAGCAGAAGTGAGCTATCAGAAAGCAAGAGGGTGACCATATTCGGCCTCACAAAGCCTGTTTCCCCTTCAGTCCATCCACAGGAAAATGAAAGAATAAATTGTGATGCAGTCACAGGGTGGAATATTACATGGCCATGATAATGAACAAACTACTTCTCTACTTAATAGCATGGACAGCTCCCCAGCACAATGTTTAGTGAAAGAAGCCAGAAACAAAAGACAATAAAGAGTATGATTCTATTTATTTGAAGTTCAAAAGTGGACAAAATTGAACTGTAAATATTTAGAAATGCATACACAGATAGTAAACCTTTATAGAGAAGCAAGGAAAAATGAGGAAAGTGATTAGCCCCAGGGGTAAGGAAGAGACATGTGATGAGGAAAGGGCCCATAGGGTAGTGGGGGGCTCCTCCTAGGTGCTACCAACATTCTATGTGCTGGCTGCAGATAATCACTTTATTTACTCTTTAAACTGTTTGTGTGTATATATATTCTTCTCCCTGTAAAAGGCTGAATTTAAAAAAAAAGAAAAAAAGAACCTTCAAGTATCCATACTGGTGAGTGGGACCCAGGGACAATGGGAGGATGTTGCTGCCTTCCAAGTCAGGCAGGTCTCTCCACAGCTCAGCTTGACATCTCCCCTGATCTGTCTTCCATTGTGTTCCCCTTGCTTAAAACCTGTTAGGCCAAGACTCCAAGTTTCAAACTGGACCAGTCCTGGGAGCCAGCCAGCAGTACTAGGAAGGCTGAGGGCCGTCCTGCCAGGGCATGGTGGCATGTAGCCTCCCAGGCTCCAAGCTGCCCCATCCCACCCTGCGCATTCCTGAGGCCAGTGTCAACCTGCTCTGCAACCAGGCCTTGATGATGCACTGATGGAGCCAGTTTCCAAGGAGGGCAGGATGAGAAACTTCTGGCCTTTAAGGTCTCAAGGCAAACATGGGCTCTCGTGCCAGAGAGGTGGTTTGAAAAACCCCAGTTTCAAGAGATCAAAATCTGCACCAGAAAGGAACACAATAATCTAATCTCTACAATAATGACAATGTCCACAATATGTTTAGCACATATGCTAACATACCAGTAGCTCTTCTTATTATCTCCACTCAAGCAGCCTCAAGAGAGGCATTATTTTGCTGCTACTGATTAAGCACCCCGCTGCTAACTAAAAGGTCAGTGGTTTGAATCCACCAGGCACACCATGGAAGAAAATGTGGCAGTCTGCTTCTGTAAAGATTCAGAAAAACCAAAACCAAACTACAGCCTTGAAAATCCTATGGGGCAGGTCTACCCTGTACTATGGGAGCTCTGGTGGCATAGTGCCTAAGGCATTTGACTACTAACCAGAAGGCTGGTGGTTCAAACCCACCAGCCACTCCTCAGAAGGAAAGTTAGGCAATCTACTTCCATAGTGATACCGCCTCAGAAACCCAAGGAGAGGTCACTATGAGTCAGATCCAACTCAATGGCAGTGAGTTTGGTTTGGTTTGGATCCTGTCCTATAGAGTCACTATGAGTTGGAATCGACTCAGTTGCTGTGGCTTTAGTTTTTTGATTTTACAGGTGAGGAAGCTGAGGTTCAGAGAGGCAAAGATCCGAAGTCCATACAGCTAGTAAAAGGTGGAGCCAGAATTCAAATTTGGAGAAGAGCCCTTGAATGCCTGTACCTTAACTGTACACTCCACATCCCCAGGCGAGGTGCCTTCCTGAGGCACACCCCCATCCCACAGTATCAGTGTCCTGGGCACTCACCCCTGTCCCAAAATAGAGAGCACCGCCCACTGACAGAGGCCATGGCCACGGAAGGGAATAGGCTTCACAGCCCCTCCTTGGTTGGCTTGCAGCTGTTCACAGAACAACAAGTGCAATCTCCTTCCCTGGAGCTGACACCTGAAGGCCCAGAGAGGTGAAGGGTCCGCCCTACAGTCACAGTCTCCATTACATAGTGCGATGCCTTTCCTCACACCGCACCCATTCTGCTTGCTGCAAGTTAAGTCCTTGTCCCTCCCATCCAGGCTCCATCCCACCACCTCCCTCCACAAACAGCTTGGTAATCACATCACCACTCACCTCTCTGTCCAGAGGCCAAACCTCTGCCACCAGAGGAATCCTGGCTCCTTGGTCTCTCCAGAGACGGTACCACCCACAGGTCTAGGGAGGCAAGAACCAGGAGAGCCCCACGCTTGGCCCACCTGGCCCCTGCCCCGCCTCGCAGCCCTGGGCTGGGGCCCTCCTGTCGGGGCAGGTGCTGGGAGCTAAGGCTGCCCTGCTGCTGGCACAGTGCTCTCTCCGCAGGCTATCCTTGAATAAACAAGGCTGCATAGCAACCAGTGCTCTGAAGGAGTCCACAGCTCCCTGCATGGGGCATAGAAGGAGCCGGGGGAATTCTTCTCTGTGGTTCACTCGGGCCCTGGGTATTCTCAAGTGGCTGACCTGCCCTGTGGGGCCACAGATGCCAGGGAGAAAGTGAGCTGGGCCTCACTGGGTGGTCACCGCAGCAAGGGAGTATGTGGCAGGCTTGGAACAGAGATATCCTATCATTGGCACCTGACTCCCAATTTTGCTCCAGTTGGCCTCTGGGCCCAACTCTGGTTCTGCTCACAAGCCTGCTTCAAAAGGGCAGATAGTGAGCAAGCAAAGCTTGGCAGAAGGCAGAGCTAGGTTTGAATCCTGGCCCTGCTACTTCTAGCTGTGTGACCTCTGAGCAGTTCTTAACCTAACTTAAACGGAGTCTCTGCCTCAGTTTCCTCAACTGTAAAATGGGGATAATACTAGCACTGACTTGATGAGTTGTGGTAAGGATTAAGTAGGTGCATGTAACAAGCCTGGGATTATGTTTGGGCACATAGTAGGCTCTCCATCGTTGATTGTTCCGTTCCCCAGAAACAGTTGCCATAGCAAGAAGCCTATGGCCTCCTCCCCAATCAGATTCTTCTGCCCCAACTTTTGGAAAATTTGAACCCTAACAGCCCATTATTTTTGTCTGTTTGTTTTGTGGTAAATACATAGGTAACAAAACATTTGCCATTTCTACAATCTTCACATGTACAGTTCAGTGACAGTAAATTATGTTTATCATGTGGTTCAATCATCACCATTAACTGTTCCTGAATTTTTCCATCACCTCTAACAGATGCTCAGTGTCCCCTAAGCATTTTCCATCTTTCCCTCTCTCTCAACCATCCCTGGTCATCACTAATAAACTTTGGTCTCTAAACACTTGCCTATTCCAGATAGTTCATATAAGTGGGCTCACACAATATTTGTCCTTTCATGACTGACATATTTTGCTCAGCATGATGTTTTCAAGGTCCATTCATGTTGTGGCATGCATCAGGACTTCATTTCTCTTTATTCTCTTTATGGCTAAATAATAGGGAGAGAGAGAAAGAGAGATCCCACATTTTATTTATCCATTCATCTGTTGATGGGCATTTAAGCTGTTTCCCACACTTGGGAGCTATTGTTGATAGTGCTGCAATGAACATCAGTGTACAAGCGTCTGTGTTCCTGCTTTTAAATCTTTTGGGTATTTGCCTGGGAGTGGAATTGCTGGGTATGGTAGTTTTAAGAAGCCCTGGTAATGTAGTGGTTACGTGCTTAGCTGCCAACCAAAAGCTCAGCAGTTCCAATCCACCAGCAGCTCCATGGGAGAAAAGACCTGGCAATCTGCTCCCATAAAGATTTACAGCCTACGAAACCCTGTGGGAGTTCTACTCTATCCTACTATGAATTGGAATCAACTTGATTGCAATAGATTTGGTTTGATGGTGCTAGTTCTGTGTTTAACTTTTTGAAGAACCTGTGTTTGCTTCCTCATTGAACACAGGCCCTTGGGCAGAAATCCCAGCTGTCTTCTCCCCTTCTAATGCAACTGCTTCCACTCCTCACCCTACTCTCCTCTAACCCTCACAGAAAAAGGGGCACAGAGAAGAAGCCAAAGTTCTCATTGATTTTATGCAGGTTTGCAAAGAGATACTCACCCAAAGACACAAAGAATTTTTCCAGGTGGATCCTCCCCATGTCTTTACAGAAGAATCAGAAACCTTATATATTACAGAGCAGACCAACCTGGCAAGCAGCCATGGTTCAGATGTGAGGCTGTTTATGAATCCAAGAGCCTGCTCAACTGAACCACTCTGTACCCAGGGTTTGCTGATCGAACCCAGTCCCAGGCCCCCCCCAGTGCCTTCCTCGGGTTCTCTGGATTTTACTGACAGGGCCATTGAGGGAAGCCACTGGAGGCTCTCTCCTCTCCCAGGCCCTGGGAGATGCAGCTTCCATTAACCAAGCTCCAGGAGGGGCCAAGATCTGGCCAATAAGGACTAACAAGATTTCCCCTGTGGAGGTGTTGGCCCTGAGCCAGAACAAACCAGAACCACAGGCTCTGGGCTCCACCAGGGAGGCTGCACCTCTCCACAGGTCCCTTGGGGAAGGCAAGCTGACAAGCTGCACTGAACTCCTGAACTCCCTCCAGCAGGGGCATCAGGAAGAAGGTGCTTCCTCCAAACTGAGAGTGGCAGCAGCAAGGAACGCGAGGACTTCCTAAGTGGTTTTCATTTTATAGATGGGGAAACTGAGGCCCAGCAGGTTAAGTCATTGCCCCAAGCTACACAGCTTGTAAGTGAGAGCAAGTTATCTGTGGGGGCGCCACAAAGGGCAAGGATGGGATGACGGGGTCTTGGTGTGAGCACCAAGGATGTTCCTTCCTCCCGAAAACCCATCCTCACTCCCCAGCCCAAGAGAGCTCCAACCACACAGATCTGATAGCCACTTCAAGAGAGAACTCAAGCATCACCTCCTGGCACAGCCTCCACTGCCTCAGGGCTGAGGCCTCCCTGCTCAGGTGTGAGTGCTTTTTACCTCCACTTGCCACTCCACCTGCTCATCTCTGTGGGCTCCATTTGTTGTTGTTGTTGTTATGTGCCGTCGAGTCAGCCCTGACTCATAGCGACCCCTCCTTGGGTTTCCGAGGCAGTATCACTACGGAAGTAGGATTGCCCAACCTTCCTTCCGAGGAGTGGCTGGTGGGTTTGAACCGCCAGCCTTCTGGTTAGCAGTCAAGTGCCTTAGCCACTATGCTACCAGAGCTCCCATGTGGGCTCCATTAGCTGCCCCTTTTGCCTTCCCTGGAGTTTGGCCAATGGAGTTGTTGTTGCTAGGTGCTGTCGAGTCAGCTCCAACTCACAGCGACCCTGTGTACAACAGAACGGAACACTGCCCAGTCCTGTGCCAGCCTCACAATCCTTGATATACCTGAGCCCATCATGGCAGCCACTGTGCCAATTCATCTGTTTGAGGGCCTTCCCCTTTTTCTTTGACCCTCCACTTTACCAAGCATGATATTCTTCTCTAGGAAATGGTCCTCTCTGAGAACATGACCAAAGTAGGTGAGATGAAGCCTGGCCATTCTTGCTTCCAAGGGCCAATGGAGAGAGGGAGGAAAGTAAGACCAGGGTCCTATTCTCCTGACTCCTTCTTGGAAGGTCCTGGTGGACTGGCTCACTTGAAGGACATGCTCCTAACCTGAAAGTCAAAGCTCAACAGATAGTCCTCTCCCCATAGCTCCCTGGGTCTCTGTGGTCCCTCTCTTTGATCCTGGAAACCTAGGGGGGTAAAGGTATCCAGCAGGCCCTGCCTGATACTGTACTAGACCTGGGGATTCTCTGACTCCTGCCCACACCTGTAAAAACACTCCTTTATTAAACTCTCCTCCAAATACTCCATTTCAGCATGTTTCCTGCCAGTCCTCACTCTTCCCTATCATCACACCTTACACACTGTGCCTGTGTCCCCACTGTTCTGTGAATTCTCTAAGGAAAAGGCCTATGAGGGATTCGTTTCTGTACAAAGCCTAGCCCCTGGAAAGTGTTCAATACATTCCTGAAGTGAATGCCTTAAATTGATTAATGGACCATGCAGAACCACAAGCTGGAAGGAGGGCTCTGAAGGGCACCAGATAAGTAGTCTGCCCCCCCCCACCACCACCAGTTGCCATCAGAGTCCCTGGGTGGTAAAAATGGTTAATGCACTTGGCTGCTAACCTAAAGGTTGCAGGTTTAAGTCCACCCAGAGATGCCTCAAAAGAAAGTGCTGGCAATCTACTTCCAAAAAAACTTAGTCCCTGATAACCTTATGTAGCACAGTTCTACTGTGGACATGCATGGAGTCATCATGAGTTGGGATCAACTCCACGGCAATGGGCACATCCTCACAGGACAGTCTTCATCTATCCCAGAAAACAGCTCAAGAAGATCTTATAAGTGGATATTTACAACTTTGAATGTTAATGAGTTTAGTCAGTGGCAGACAATTAAATTCTGACCCTGTTCCCATAATAAAAATGTCACTAAGGGGGTCTTCCTGATCCTTGTTGATTTGTAAAATGAACTAAGCTGCTTCTATGTCTAGCAATGCAAAGATAATTGCTATATTCAGACAGATATTCTCAATACATTTCCTATTTCAAAACACAGGCACATCCTGGTAAAAATACACCAATAGCTTCTAAAAACATAGCTGGGCTCAAAGAAATTATGGGGAATCCCAAAGGCCAAAAGAGGGAGCTGGCAAAAAAGTGAAGCTGACACTCTGCCTGGGGGTGTGCCTACCCACATATCTTAATTTAAAAGGCTGAGGGGATTGAGGGGCAGGAAAAACAAAAAATGAGCCTGCAGCATCTTGTAGCATCAGGAAATAAGAAAGAGCTCAAACAAACAAACAAAACAATTGCATTGATGGAAACATGTCAAAGGAATCTAGGGGCCAACTGAAGGAGTTCCCAGTGGCCGAAAGCTGAAAGAACTTGAACAACAAAGTAAAATAATGCAGCAATGGATGATATCCCAAAGTATGAAAGAAATATATATGGGTCTATGCTGCCAGATTTTTTTCTTCACTTCTAATCTTTTCTTTTTTTTTCTGAAAACACAAGACAAGGGCACTTTAGAAATTAAAAAGCAACACTTAAAACAAAAACAAGAAAGCTTTTACATCATTTGCAAATAACTTGTGGAAATCAATGCCATGAAATAGTCTTTAAAATAATATAATAAATAACTGAATAATATATAGAGGAGAATAGACAAATCTGTGCAGACAAATTCCAAATAAAGTATATAGATACTCTGCCCCCATGGGGTAGAGCGTAACTCCCTACCATGTAAGTGTGGGTTGCATATAGTGACTTCCTTCCAAAGAAGGAAAGAGGGAAGGGGGTGAAGAGTCACTCTACAGTGGAGAAACCTGACAAATTCCACCTCAGCCAGGTAAGCAAGGTCAACAGCAACAACGATAAGTCATGTTATGATGTGCTGAAAAAGGCATTTTACCTCTCTGGTCTTGCTCCCCAAAACTGACAAGCCCAGTCAGATCATGAGGAAAAACATGGGGCAAATTCCAATAAAGAGGCATACTGACCTGGACATCTCAAAAACTACCAAACTCATCAAAAACAAGGCAAGTCTGAGAAACTGTCCCAGCCAAGAGGAGTCTAAGGAGACATGACAACTAAATGTAATGCAATATCTTTGGATGTGATCCTGGAACAGATAAAACACTGTGGTGCGGCAAATGACTTTGAATGGCTCTTCTGACCATAGTCTTTGTAACTCTCACCAAATGCCTGGGTTGTTGTTGTTGTTGTTATGTGCCGTCAAGTCGGCCCCGACTCATAGCGACCCCTCCTTGGGTTTCCAAGGCAGTATCACTACGGAAGTAGGACTATGCAAATGTGAGGTGCTTGTGGCCCACCAAAGGGACTGGATAGATGGCCAACAGTGTAAATAAGGCACATGGCACCCTTGTGGGGCGAGACTGTGCAAATAAGGTGTACGGAACCCTAACGTGGGGATTGGCAGTTGTGCCATCCTGTGAGGTTTAAAACGAGCCATCTTAGAGGCAGAAAGGGGGATCTTACTACCATCAAGACAGAAGAAAACCCAGGAGTGAAACATGTCCTTTGGACCTGATATCCCTACACTGAGATGGCCGAGAGCCAAGGGCCAAGGGCCAAGAGAGGTGTGTCTGTGGGCATGGCCAAAGGGAGACTTTCCTAATCACAGAATTGTTTTCTGAGCATTCCTAAACTTGAATTATAACCTACTGCTTCCCTAATAAACCCCATAATTATGAACATTGTCTGTAAGTTTTGTGTGGCCATAGCAATGAATTGTCAAACCCAGCAGAGAAGTAGAGAGTAGACAGATGTTGTCAGAATTGATAAAAAGCACTAAAAGGTTAGAAAAACCTAAAAAAAGAAAACCAAACTCACTGCTCTCCAGTCGATTCAACTCATAGCGACCCCTCCTTGGGTTTCTGAGGCTGTATCTCTATGGAAGTAGATTGCCCAATCTTCCTTCTGAGGAGTGGCTGGTGGGTTTGAACTGCCAGCCTTCTAGTTAGCAGTCAAATGCCTTCGGCACCACGCCACCAGAGGTGGCAGTATGTCTGTCCTCTGCCTCATAGGAATCAGCCTTGGGCAAATGCTGCTGACAGTGATTCTGTCTTGTGAAGTTACAGGAGCGTAAAAGACACCATCACCACACCCTTTTGCAAGCACATTAGGTAAAAATTAGGAAACCTGAATAAAGCATCAGCTTAGTCAATGATAATAGGTCAACATTGGTTCATTAATTGTAACAGATGGACCATACAAATTAAGATGTAAATAATAGGGGAAACTGTGGGTTTATGAGAACTTCTTGTACTATGTTTGCAATTTTTCTATAAATCTAAAACTGTTCTAAAATAAAAAGTTTATTTAAAAAGAAAAGGGACAGGAAACAGGAGACAAGGCTTTGCATCTATAAAAAGGACTGCAGATATGAGATTCTCAAGGGGTCAAAGTGTAGACTTGAAGGAAAAAGGGGACATAATGGAATTTATTGTTCTCAGCCAATAAGTCTCCTCTGGGTGAGGAGAAAAAATGCTCTTAAAGTCTCACATCCTTTTTAAAATCTAATGGGCTATGGCCTGATGGAACCCCTGAGACTATGGCCCCTAGCTGCCCTTCAGGTCTGGAATTGAACCCACTCCTATGACTTCCAGCCAAACAAAAGACAGGCATATGAGCTGAACATTTACATTAGGTAGACACACTCCTTGGAGATACCAATCATGGGAAAACAGAAGGGTTTGTATGCACATGGAGACATCTTGGGAGGCAGGAGTGCATGGGAGGGAAGGACACAGGGAAGAGGTAACTATGGGGAGGAAGTGGGAAGAGGAATGTTGCATTGTGGGAAATTGCAGTCAATGTCATGAGGCAAAGTGTATGTGAACTGCTGTATGGAAAATGAATTTGCTCTGTAAACTTTCACCCAAATCACAATTAAAAATTTAAAACAAATAAAATAATAATAATAAAAACCTAATGGGCACAAGATATCAAATAATAAAAGTAGCATTTAAACAAAAACTACTGTTTTGCCCACTTCCCCTTGCCAGTGCTACCTTTTTTGGCCACTCTGGACAAAGACAAGAGTCACTGAAAACCTGGGACCCCATCAGCCCCTCCTCACTGGCCTAGAGACACAGCCACAAACCTGCCCTCAGACCCTCACCCGGGGAAAGCAGGTCCCAAAGACCCAGGGGCCCACTCACACAGAACATCTCTCTCCCTCCAGCCCACACCCTGAGCTTTAGCTTCTTGGATGAATCAAAAACAAATAATAGGAGCCTTGGGCTGCCTTCACCCCTGATCCTTTATCTACCCACCAGACCTGCCTTCTCAGACTTTCCTTGTTTTGATGACATGACCTTGACCATTTAGAGGAGTACAAGTCCAGTATTTTGCAAATGCCCCTCTATGGGGATTTACTTGATGTTTTTTTCTCACAAGTAAATTGAGGTTATGAGTTTGGGGCAGATTAGGTGCTTGACAGTGAGGTCATCCCAAAAAGTCCAGGTAAAGGACACATCGTCCAATCATCTGGCCAGAACAGGGAGGGAGGGAAGTAGCAGTGAGGATCACAGGTCCTATGGGTAGAACCTGGAGTTTGGCCACACTTCGCAAACACTACAGTGAGAGGCCTTTTTCTCCACTCTGGAGTCTGGGGTGCAGTGATCCATGTCCTTCCTTACCTCTGACTTTTGCTCATGCTGTTCCTCCACCTAGAAAGCTTTTCCTGTACCCCTTCCTACTCCTTCACATATATATGTCCTTCCCTAGTCAACTACTACTCATATCCTAACTTCTCCATGCTAAAAGAGGTGCCTCTCCCCTCCTAATCAAGCTCCCAGCACTTCCCCATCCTGACACCACTCATCACAGTGCTGTAACTGTCCATCACTGCTCCAGCCCCATCCAACCAGCTGCACATATTCACTGGACTGTAAACTCCTTGAGGACACGGTCTATGTTTTTGTAGCCCTAGAACCTAGCACCAGCTCGGCATGTAATAGATCCTCAAAAATCCTGACAGTGTGTGAGGGAAGGGTTGGCTATGGCATATGAATTCCCTTTTGCTGCAATATTCCCTGATTTCCCCAGGACCAGACCTTCTCTCCAAGCTACAGACCAGAGTCTGGGCACGATGGCTTTATATGGAGATGAAGGGTGGTTCTAACTCCCCTGACAAGTATTGCCCCACTAAAAACCAGGACCATCTTAGTCCCAGCTAGAGATCAGTTCCCATGAAGCATATGAAGAGAGGTCCATCAGGTGGCCCACAAAAAAAAAAAAAAACACTGCTGTCCAGTCAGATCCAACTCATAGCGACCCTTCCTTGGGTTTTCAAGGCGGTATCACTACGGAAGTAGATCACCCAGTCTTCCTTTGGAGGAGTGACTGGTGGGTTTGAACCACCAGCCTTCTGGTTAGCAGTCAGATGCCTTAGGCACTACACCACCAGAGCTTCCAGGTGTCCCACAGAGAGGTGGAGTGCCCAGGCAGGGCCCAGGGGAGGAATGCTGGGCCTCTCTTTGTCTCAGCCTCATGTTACCAGCCCATGGTTTGAAGGTGTCCAGGCTAATGATGAGTAGCATTTGGCAAGGCCAAGAGTTCCAGACAAGGAGGAGACAAGGGAATTGGATTCCAGTCCTGGCTCTGTCACCAACTGTACCATGTGATCTCTGGTTTGTCCCTTTCCTGTCATCTGGTAAATAAGGCAACCAGACACTGGATGATCTCCTTGAGCTCTGACACCCTGCATTCTGGGTGCTAATCCAAGCTGGAAGAAGAGTTAGAGGCCTCCCTCCCTTCCACACCCACACACTCCCAGGCACAGAAATATGACAATGGAGGCAAGCCGGCACTGTCCCTACACTGACTCCTGAGCTGACTTATCCTTCCAAAGTATGGCTTATAAGCCCTCTTACCTCACTGCTGTCCCCCCACCCCAGTCCCATCTGCGGACTATACCACAGGCTGGAGGTTGCTCATGACCAAGAGGCCTATAGCCCAGACACTGCCAAGGACACAGAGCAGGCCCCACCCAGTCTACATCCCCCTCTGGGATGACTTATTCTCTGGAAAAAAAGCTCCTGGGAAACTCCAAAATAATACATCCAACTTAACAGGCTCAGAGAATATGAAGGATCAGAGAGAAAACCAAGTCTAACCCTTCATATGAGATGAGGGAAACTGAGAGCCAGAGGGATACACAGGAAATCAGTGGCAGTGACTGGACATGGACTAAGGGCTTCTGATTACATGGCTTCCAGCCTCCAGCCTCCAGCCTCAGCTGCCCCTTACCCCACTTGGAGTGTGCCCTTTGTGTCTGCCCTTTGGAAACATGCTCCTCCCAAAAGGGAGTGCTGGAGACAGGCGGCTTGATATCCTACAGCCCTAGGCAGAGGCCTGAGGGAGGATACTTATTCTTTCAGTGATGGATGAATAGACAGATGGAGAGAGGGAGGAAAGGGAGGGAACTAATATGTGAATGAATTAATTAATGAATAGTAAATAAGTAAAATTAAAGAATGAGTGTGAGGAAAGAGACAGAGGGCGAGTGAAAGGAAGAAGCCAATAGATGAGAATTATTTTGAGAACAAATGGAGAAAGAACTTGATACATTTTCCATTTATAAGAATATGCAAATAAATAAGAAAATTCTTAAAATGCTCTCCATTTCTGGTTTGTGAAAGTTCACTGAGTTTGTGATACACATACTCATGATATGTGCACATTCATGTATGTATGCTTCAGTGTTTTAAAAAGGTTCCACAGCAGGGGCCAGTGGACATGGAACTTCCAACTCCAGCTACTGGCAGTGAGATAAGATGGCATTGTGAGGCAATGTTCTGATTTGCTTGGGAAGTGTGAACAGACCGAAAAAAATCAAACTCACTCCCGTCAAGTCAGATCCGGCTCATAGCAACCCCTCCTAGGGTTTCTGAGGCGGTATCACTACTAAGGAAGTAATCTGCCTTCCAAGGAGTGGCTGGTGAGTTTGAACCACCAGCCTTGTGGTTAGCAGTCAAATGCCTTAGGCACTACGCCACCAGAACTCCTGGTGTGAACAGAGCACAGCAGAAAGCTGAACATCACCCCCTTGGATCTGCATGTAATTATTCTTGCTGTCGTGTCTAGTTGATTCTGATTCATAAAGCCCCTATATGACAGAGTACTACTGCCTCATTAGGGTTTCCTAGGCCATAATCTTTTTTTTTCTTTTCTTTTGTAGGATGCTTATTTGGAAGAAAATTCTTTGCAAATGACCAGCAGAGCTTTTGCATGAACAATTCATGCAACTTGATTTTCTCTTTAGGGTGCTGGCATGGTGCCCTCTAGCATTCACAGTGAACAATGCCTAGCACACGTTGTTGTTATTCACAACTACGTGCCTAGCACATATTATGTTATGTTGTTATGTGCCACGGAGTCAGACTCGACTCATAGTGACCCCTCCTTGGGTTTCTGAAGCGGTATCACTATGAAAGTAGATTGCCCAACCTCCCTTGCCTAGCACATAGTAGGCATTTAATCAAATTGTTGAATTATGGCATAAAGGAAAAGGATACCAGATTTTCTGTGCAGCTAGGGTTCTTCCTACCTTGTATGAAGAATGGATTTTAACATAGTTCCCAGTCCTGACACAGCCAGCCTATGGCACTCCATAATGATGTATTAATTCATTGGTTTTTTTTTTTTTTTTTTGCTTATAAGAAACAGAAGTTTATTGTCTCACAGTTCTGGAGGCTAGCATTCTGAATTCAGGGTATCAGTGGAGCCATGTTCTCTCTGAAAGCTCTAGAGGAAGATCCTTTCTCATGTCTCCTGGTTTCTGGGATCCTGGGTGTCCTTGGCTTGCAGCTGCAGCATAACTCTGTCCTTACATTGCCGCCTTTTCTCTGTCTGTCTCTCGACGTCTTATCTCTTTTATAGACCACTCATTTCAATTTGGAATCAATATATAAAAGATTAATAATGAGATAGTTTGTGTTCTGTTTTTCATACTAAGTCTTTTTCTTTAAAAAAAAAAAAAAGTATTTTACACCTAAGTCAGGTCTGACTCGACGGCACATAACAACAACAACAGGACATCTCAATTTGGCTAGGCCATAATCTTTATGGGAGCAGATCACCAGGACTTTTCTTCCATGGAGCTGTTGGATGGGTTAAAACTGCCAATCTTGCAGTAAATAGCTGAGCACTTAACCATTGTGCCACCAGGACTCCTTAAACAAAGTGACTGCAAAAAAAGATTAAATAGGATCCAGTGATGGGGAGGAGGGAGAATCATTCTCTAGGTAGCACTCATTTTTTATTTTTAATGGGGATGGTAAAGGTAGCACCAAATGTGGGTGAAGCATGCACAGCTTGACCAATGTAATTGATGGCACTAAGTTGGACAAAAGGAAAATGATGTTTTGGTAGATTCCAGGTTACATACGGAACTCTGATGGCGTAGTGCCTAAGGCATTTGACTGCTAACCAGAAATCTGGCAGTTCAAACTCACCAGCCACTCCTCAGAAGGAAGATTGGGCAATCTACTTCTGCAGTGATACTGACGCGGAAACCCAAGGAGAGGTTGCTTTGAGCCAGATCTGACTCGATGGCAGTGAGTTTGTTTTGTTTTGTTTTCTTTTGTTTAAGGTTATATATAATTTTACAATAGCCACAACAAAATATATGTGTATGTGTTATGTGTGTGTATATACATATATAAATACACACATGCATATAGCTGCCACAGATACTGATACTTCTTATACATGACCAATTGCCTCACAGGATTAGTTTTCTCAGTGTGAAGACTTAGGGTGATAGTCTCATTGGGTAACTTGGTCAACTGGTAATAATACAGTTCATAAAGTTTATGTTCTACATCCTAGTTTGGTGAGTAGCATTTGGGGTCTTAACAGCTTATGAGCAGCAATCTAAGACACAGCTATTAGTCTCCACTCCTCTGGAGCAAAAAGGAAAGAAGAAAACCCAAGATTCAGAGAGGGAACCCATCTACTGGATTAAATTGTCTTTGTGAACCAGTTTCTCTAACCTGAGACCAAAAGAACAAGATGGAGCCTGGCTGCCACCACCAAATGTTTAGATCAGGGCCACAATAGGTGGATGGATCCTGATAGAAAGGGAGAAAAATGTGGAACAGAATTGCAAATTCTTAAAAAAAATCCATACTTACTGGACCCATTGAGACGAAGAATCCCCAGGACTATTGCCCTGCAATACTCTTTAAACTTTGAACTGAAACCATCTCCTGAAGTCACCTTTTAGCTAAATAGCACATCAGTTCATAAAGTAAAGAATACTACACTCTTTCAAAAAATCATCTATATGAGACCACATGGTCAATAATGACCCTAAAGCATAGATGAAAACGTTGGGGGGCAGTGAGACTAGGTTGATGGGAATGGAACAACTAGAATGGAAATAATGAGGATGCTGACATCATGTAGAATGTAACTACTGTCACTGAGTCATATGTGCAGAAATTGTTGAATGGGAACCTGTTGTGTACCCTTTCACCAAAAAGACAATAAAATATTATTTAACAAAAAATAGGATCCAGAGTCTCACAACGTAATACCCAGAATGTCCAAGACACAATTGAAAATCACTCCTCATGCCAAGAATAAGAAAAACCTCAACTTGAATGAGAAAAGACAATCAATGGATGCCAACATCAAATGACAGGTGTTGGAATTAACTAACAAGGATTTTAAAGCAGCCATCAGAGAAATGCTTCAATGAGCAATTATGAAACAAATCAAAAAATAGAAAGCCTCAGTAAAGAAGTAAAAGATATAAATAAGAATCAGATGGAACGTTAGGGTAGAAAAATATAATAACCTAAATTTAAAAATTATGATTATGAGAGAATTAGTGACCTTGAAAATAGAACAATAAAAATTACCCAATCTGAACAACAGATAAAAAATAGACTGAAAAGAAATTAACAGAGCCTCAGGGGCATGTGGGATAATAATAAAAGATCTAGCATTTTTATTACCGGAGTCCCAGAAGGAGGAGAGAAAGATCACAGGGATGAAAAAAGATTCAAAGACGTAATGGCTGAAAGCTTCCCAAGTTGGTGAAAGACATAAACCTACAGGGTTAAGAAGCTGAGCAAAACCCAAACAAGGTAAATCCAAAGAAATCTACACCAAGACACATCATAATCAAATGTCAGGAAACTAAAGACAACAATCTTGAAAGCAGCTAGATAGAAACGACATACTAGCTATAAAAACCAAATCAAACTCACTGCCATAGATTCAGTTCTGACTCCCAGTGACCACCATTGGGTTTCCAAGACTGTAAATCCTTATGGAAGCAGACTGCCCCATCTTTTATCAGCAGAGTGGCTGGTGGGTTCAAACCACCTATCTTTTGGTTAGCAGCCAAACGCCTTAACCACTACACCACCAGAACTCCTTGCACTGGCTATAGAAAACCAGTCATTCAAACGATAGTATATTTCTCATCAGAAATCACTGTGGCCAGAGAAAAATGGCACTACATTTTTCAGATGTTGAAAGATTAAAATTGTCAACCCAGAATTCTATACCCTGTGAAAACACCCTTTGGGAGTGAAGATGAAATCAAGACATTCTTAGATAAAGGAAATTAACAATTTGTCAATACCAGACCTACCCCAAAAGATTAGCTAAAGGAAGTTCTTCAAATAAAAGAAGGAAACCTGAAACATCAGGACTGAGGAAAGACCAATGAAAGAGTAAAAATGTAGATAAATATACTAGGCTATTCTCCTTGAAGCAGGGTAGGTACGTGGGGTGGCAAAATGTCCCAAACTCTTGGAAATCCCCAGACACAGCTCACACAATTGGACATCATCAAGAAACATAATGAAGGAGCATACTGAGACATTTTGAGCTACTGAATTAAATAATTGTCAAGCTCTACTGTTGAATGCCATTGAGTGTGTTCGTGAAGCCTCTTTATTGTTTCAGTCATTTTGACTGGGGATGGGGGAAGGCTCTGCTACTTGAAGTTGAATGTTTTCTAACTGACAAGGCAACTTGCTTACTGGGGCTGTCTATCTAGTCAGTCTCCTGTGTTGAAAAGAACGCAATGACTAAAACCAAAAGTTTTGACAAGTTGTCTTCAGGGGGGTAATACCTAATTCAACCCATGTGAACACAAACATGTCCTTGGTATAGACCTGTGTGGCACAGACCGACTAATAAAAGCTTTCATCAACACCTAAGAACTGCTACCCTAGGAGAAAAGCACACAAGTGAGGACAGGCTTAGCCCTTCTGGACCAGAGACTGAGGCAGGCGCTGCTGCAGGCGCTGCTGCAGGCACTGAAGGGGAATACCAAGTGGGAGTTCAGATCTGGCCTGCCTCACCACACTGTGGGAAGGATGTCAGTAAACCACAGCCCCTCCAGAGGAAACAGGACATGCTAGTAAGGGGCTCTAGGCCACATCATGTAGCAGCAGTGAAGATATAGAGAAAGACGAGTCAGAGGGGAGCCACTGAAGGAATAACAAGCCATATTGGTTTGTTTTGCCTGTGTGGCTTTAGGGTCAGGACACTCTTGGGTATGCAGGAGGATGGTTTCTTAACACTAACACAGGGCTTCCCCAGGAAGCAATGAGTTCTCCATCTTTAGAAGCATTTAAGCAGAAGCCATACAGCAACATTCCAGGGCATTTAATAGAGATCCACATCCCATGCCTCCAAGAACCTCTAGAGTTTAGCAATTCTGAAATATGAAGGAAATGAGTAAAACAGTCCCCTGCATTCCAGATGGATCCTGTGTTCCATCTCAGCTACCTCACTGCTGTCAAGTCATCCGACCCATAGCAACCCCTCCTTGGGTTTCTGAGATGGTATCTCTACAGAAGATCTATGCCACCAGAGCTCCCTATAGTTTGGCCACAACTACCTCAAGGTCTATGGAAATCTGCAGCCCAGCCACTCCCCAATTGTGTTTGGTGGGGAAAATATGAATGATAAAGTTCTATAGTAAAGAAAGTTTGGGAAACATCAACTTAAATAAATCTCTTCACTATAACACTTCTCAAGGAGCTCTGGTAGCGTAGTGCCTAAGGCACTTGACTGCTAACCAGAAGGCTGGCAGTTCAAACCCAACAGCCACTCCTCGGAAGGAAGGCCGGACAATCTATTTCCTTAGTGATACTGCCTCGGAAACCCAAGAAGGCGTCTCTGTGAATCGGGTTCGACTCCAAGGCAGTGAGTATAAAACTTCTCAAGGCCTTTAATGTGTTCTATGCATTGTGATAAGGAGCCCTGGTAGAGTGCCTAAGGCACTTGACTGTTAACCAGAAGGCTGGTGGTTCACACCCACTAGCCACTCCTCAGAAGGAAGGTTGGGCAATCTACCTCTGTAGTGATACAGCCTCAGAAACCCAAGGAGGGGTCACTGTGAGTCGGTCCGACTCGACAGCACATAACAACAACAACATGCATTGCGATGCTCCTATAAATGGTACACTATGAAGCAGTTTTCAAATCCATATGATTACAGACCCATTTGCTCAAGAAATATTTCTTAAGACCAGAGTTTGAAAACTACACACATTGCAAAATACTGCTCTAATCTATCTCAAAGTCCCTAGAAGTTGAGTCCAACAGAATAACAAATTTATATTTCAACTGAAATCATATTTTACCTCTTGGGACCATCAAGAAAAATCAGAGCTCAAGAAACATGTCCAAATCAATCCAGTTATGTATCTTTTTCTCCAGTTGATACAGGGACATCTTCATTACTTCCCTCCAGAAAAGTTATCTGAAACAAAAGAGGAAGAAAACCCCTGGAGAGAAAAAAATCTCAGAGAAAATATAAAACAAGTGTTGTTGTTGTTTGCCGTTGACTCAGCCCTGACTCATAGTGACCCCTCCTTGGGTTTCCAAGGCAGTATCACTAGAGAAGTAGGATTGCCCAACCTTCCTTCCGAGGAGTGGCTGGTGGGTTTGAACCGCCAGCCTTCTGGTTAGCAGTCAAGTGCCAGGGGTCAAAAGAGACAAAGAATACTCCTTCCCACCATCGGAAAGTCAACCAACGATCTTTTCCCCCTAATCTTTTCTCTGGAAAGTATAAACTACTGTCCAAACCCAAACCCCCTACCATCCAATCAATTCCAGCTCATAGCAACCCCCCATTGGGTTTCGAAGGCTGTAAATCTTTATAGAAGTAGATTGCCTCATCTTCCTCCCATGGAGCAGCTAATAGGTTTGAACCACCAGAATTCCCGTTAGCAGCAAATGCCTTACTCACTATGCCACCAGACCTCCCTATAAACTACAATCAGATATGGCATTTTTGAGCAGTTTCACAAACCCCCTCCCAAATGTGACTGACAAACACTTCTCCAACTCCCCACTCCGCTACCTAAGGAACCAGGCTTCAGGGGAGTTTTCAAAGGCAAGAAGTCTCAGTCTCCATTCTGAGTCTCTAGGACATCTGCCTGCCTCTCTGTCAGCCAGGGGCCCCTAGTAGGGTAAAGTGAGGGGGACAGGGCACACACATCCTCTTCTGAGGGAAAGCTGGCCAGTTGGAGGGCACGCAACCTAATGGTTTCCAGGCACTGGCTCTGTCTAATGTGGATGTAGAGGAAAGACTCTTGTTTCTCACTGTTCCCCTGGGTGACAGTAACCATGGATATAAATCAAATTTTGGAGCCCGTCAGTTGCTAGTTGAATATAAAGAGTGAGCTTTCCCTGAGCTATAGTCAAGCAGAGACACACACAGGGATGGAGGTTGACTGCAAGCTCAGGTCTGCACACAGAGTGAACAAGTTAGCAGGCAGTGCCTGGTTCCTGGAACACCCCTGGGTTTCTCACACAGCACACATCATGCACATAGGCCCACACAGCGCATAGGTACTGTCAGAGAGGAGTAAGTTGCCAAGGTGAATATTGACCAACTTCCTTTTCCCCACCATAATATGCAGGACACTCAGAACTCTAAAGGTTACTTCCCTGGAATTACCCAAAGAAAATTTCCAAAAGCAACTTCTGAGGGAAAGCCTTCTAATGGCCTTCAATTCATAAGGACAAAACCAGTCATCATTGAGTCAACTCTGATTCATGATGATCCCATGTGTGTCACAGTAGAACTGTGCTCCATGGGGTTTTCAGTGGCTGATTTTTTAGGAGTAGATTGACGGGACTTTCTTCCAAGTGCCCCTAGATGGACTTGAACTTCTAACCTTTTGGTTAGCAATCTAGTGTGTTAACCATTCACACTACCCAGGGACCTCTTTGATAATAAGAGCTACCACTTATTATTTGCCAGTCTAAGCACTTAACAGATTTATCCTCACAATAACTCTTGGGGGGGGGGGGTTTAGATACTCTTACTGCCCCTATTTTAAAGATAAGAGGTCACTCAGCTAGTGGTGGTAGGGCCAGGATTCAAACCCAGTTTATCTAGCTCTATAGCAATTCTATTATACTGTCAGGACATCTGGATTCCAGACCCAGTTCTGTCCTTATGTTGTTATTGTCAGGTGCCATCCAGTCATTTTTTACTCACTGTGATGCCAGGTGATATAGAACCGCCCCATGGAGTTTCCTGGGCTGTAATCTTTCCTGGAACAGATCACTAGGTCTTTCTCCCACAGAGCCCCTGAGTGAGTTCAAACCACCAACTTTTTGGTTAACCATTTGTGCCAACAGGGCTTCTCCTATAGCCTCATGTAAATTATTAAACTTCCCTGAACCCAATTTTCTTATTTCTAAAATGGATATAAAAATAGTTTTCCTCTCTATGCCTCAGGACCATTATAAGAATCATGTCAAAGGTAACTATGTGCAGTGAATTACTTAATATCGTCTTTGTGACTCCCACCAACGACTGGGTGGGACTATGCAAATGTGATGTGCTTGTGATCCACCAGGGGAATTGGTTAGTTTGTTAATAATGCAGATACATACATGGCACCCTTGTGGAAGTCAGACCATACACATAAGGTTTATGGAACCCTAACATTGGGAGCTCTGGTAGCATAGTGGCTAAGGCACTTGCCTGCTAACCAGACGGCTGGCGGTTCAAGCCCACCAGCCACTCCTCGGAAGGAAGGTTGGGCAATCCTACTTCTGTAGTGATACTGCCTTGAAAACCCAAGGAGGGGTCGCTAGGAGTCGGGTTTGACTCCACGGCACATAACAACAACAACAACAACAACAACATGGGGATAGGAGTTGTGGTGGTGTAGTGCGTAAGGCATTTGACTGCTAACCAGAAGGCTGGCGGTTCAAACCCACCAGACACTCCTCGGAAGGAAGATTGGGTAATCTACTTCCGTAGTGATACTGCCTCGGAAACGAAAGGAGGGGTTGCTATGAGTTGGATCCAACTCCCGTTTGGGTTTTTTGCAGTTTAACATGGGGATTGGTCCATTTTGCTATCTCACTAGGCTTAAAATGAGCCATCCCAGAGGCAGAAAGGGGAATCTACCCTGCCATCAAGAGAGGAGTCAGGAGTGGAGGGCATCCTTGGACCCAAGGCCGGTTTGGCAGAGACAGCAGAGAGATGGCAGAGAGACAGCGGCAGCAGAGCCAAGAGACCTGCATGAGACAGAGCAACAAGTTTGCCACCCTACTGAGCAAGAAAATTGAGTGCCTTTGGGCAGGAGGCTTGCTGGCAGAGTGAGGTGCACCTATCGGCAGAGTTAAAAAAGCTTTGTAACCCTTGGACGAGCAGGGCAGAGGCCAGGCTAAGAGGCCCAAGGGCCAAAGAGAAGCACGCCTTTGGGCATGGCAGAGGGGAGACTGTTCTGATCAAAGAACTGTATCCTGAGCATTCCTGTTACTTCACTAATAAACCCATAATCATGAATATTGTTATTGAGTATCATGTTATTGCAATGAATTATCAAACCCAGTAGGGAAGCAGGGAGGGCCGTGGGAGGGATGACTGATGTCAAAATTGGTATGAAAGGTTGGAGGATGCCAGCATATCTGATCTCCACCTCACAGCCTTGAGCTATTGATGTTGATCTTGATTTTCTCTCCCACTCGTGAAGTCAGAGGCAAAAAAAAAAAAAAAACACATCAGTGTTTTGCAGTAACCCAAATTTAGGGAGGGGAAGAGAAAAGACAGGAAATTAGCATCATCAGCACTTACTTAATGACAGGCATGTGCCATGGCAGGTACATTACAAAAAAAAAAAAAAAAAAACTCACTGCCATAAAGTCGATTCCAACTTATAGCAACACCCTTTGGGTTTCCGAGGTGGTAAATCTTTACAGAAGTAGGATTTCCCAGTCTTCCTTCTGCAGAGTGGCTAGTGGGTTTGAATCGCCAGCCTTCTGGTTAGCAGTCAAATGCCTTAGGCACTATGCCACCACAGCTCCTTTGGCAGGTACATAGTTATCTACAATGGCTTATTTGCTTCTAATTATGCAACAAATGTAAGGAATCTATGGAGAAAGTCATGTGTCAAAGACGGTATAGTCAGGAAGCCCAAGAAAACTGAGGTCAAACTGGCTCCAAAACTACTTTTGTGTGTGTGTGTGTGTGTGCACCAAGATGTCAGGTAGAAAGAGAACACATTCACATTAATGACTCAAGTCCTTTTGGGACTCTTGTCTTCTGGAATTCTCCTCTGCCTCACTACTGTGGGTATGTTCTGCCTCATTGACCACAGAAAGACTACAGTTTCTGACTTTTGCACTTGGCAAGGAGCCCACCATGAGCAGAAATCCCTGCCCCTGAGTCTGTCCCAGTACTCACTACTGCCATCCACACCCCACCAGGCAGTTACAGATGTGGAGCCATGGGCAAAACATTGGACCTGGCAGAGCTCAGTATCCTCATCTTTAAATGAGACTAAAAGCAGAACTGAAGATCATCATCACAAGTCTCATTCCTTACTCCCAGAGGTGATCTTAGGTGCAAACTTTGCCAAGCTCCTGAACCAAAAGATCCCCTGGGACCTCTGTGCATAGAGTATCCTGACACTCCAACATACAACACAGATGGGCATTTGTAGTTCTCTTGCTGAGTAGTGGATGGTGCTTTCTTCTGGTGACTTCAAATAGCAAATGTCCTGTGTTCCTCCCAGGCTGAGCTTCTTGGGGCTCATGGGGCTGCCTGGAGGTGGCCTCATTCATCCTAGAGGCCAGGTGGGGCAGCTTGGGGGATCCTCTGAAATATTGAATGTGGCCACAGGAGAAACAATGGCTCCTTCAGGGTCCTGTGGCCAACTTAGGGGGAAGGCTTCCCCAGAAGCCTGTTCAGCATGCCCATTTTCCTAGGGTGCATATGAGTGGAAGAAGGAAACTATAAAGGAACAGGATGGCCTTATCTCAATGAAATAGACACAATGAGGAAAAGGTAGACTCAGAAAGCAAGGATGAGTGCAAGAAAGAGACTCTCAACAGCAGAGCACACCTGTGAGTCCAGAGACCAAGGCAGCCAAGTCAAGTTATTTGCTGTCTTATGGGAAGAAAAAATTTAACTGTTAAAAAGAAAAGCTCTAGTGGGAGGGGAGTGGAGGGAACACTGCAAAAAATTAATAATAATAATAATTTTTTAAAAGAGAGAGAAAGGCCCTAGATGGGAAATAGATAAACTCAAAACCAAACTCATGGCCATCAAGTTGATTGCAACTCATACTGATCCCCACTGGGTTTCCAAGGCTGTAAATCTTTACAGAAGCAGATTGCCTCCTCATCTTTCTTCTGCAGAGCAGCTGGTAGGTTCAAACCACTGATCTTTTAGTTAGCAGCCAAACACCTTAACCACTACACCACCAGAACTCCTTAGGAAATAAAAGGAATAGATGGACTTATGATGGGAAGAAGCTCTGGTGGCATAGTGCCTAAGGCACTTGACTGCTAACCAGAAGGCTGGCGGTTCAAACCCACCAGCCACTCCTTCGAAGGAAGGTTCAGCAATCTACTTCCTTAGTGACACAGCCTCGGAAACCCAAGGAGGGGTCGCTATGAGTAGGATCAGACTCGACAGCAGTGAGTTTGTTTGTTTGTTTTGTGAAGATGGGAAGAAGTGATTTTGTACTTAATGCTCTACTGGCCATATGACATTAATCTAGTTTTTTAACAACTCTGAGGTTTTTTACTGAGCACCTGCCCTATCTAGTCACTGGACACTTTACAAATTCTATTTTATTAAATCTTCACAGCCACCCTATGAGTTGTTCTTAGTCTCCTTTTGTAGATCAGGAAATGGACACTGGCTGAAGATAAGCATCTGCCAAAGGTCACAGAGTAAGTGCTAGAGTCTGAACTCTCACCACTCAGTCCATAGCCTTCACTATATTCAAGTCTTTTATAGGAAAAGACATATGAGTTCGACCAATGCTGACTTTGTTAGAGCCACTGTAGGGCATTTCGTGATAAGAGCTATCCCATTGTTGCGGAGTCGATTCTAACTGTTAGCAACCCTACAGGACAGAATAGAACTGCCTCCATAGGGTTTCCAAGGCTGTAATTTTTATGAAAGCAGACTGCCACATCTCTCTCTCATGTAGTGGCTAGTAGCTAAACACTTAACCACTGCACCACCAGGGTTCCTTTGATAAGAGCTACAGAGATTTAATTTGCACATTTTTTAGCATAGTAAGCATCTAAAGAACAGATTTGATGCATTGAACACCAATGACCAGAAACCAGAAGAATTGTGGGATGATATCAAGAACATCATCCATGAAGAAAGCAAGAGGTCAAAAAAAGACGAGAAAGAAAAAAGATCAAAATGGATGACATTAGGGACTCTGAAACTTGCCCTTGAGCAGAGAGTAGCTGAAGTAAATGGAAGAAATGACAACATAAAAGAGCTGAACAGAAGATTTCAAAGAGCAGCTCAAGCAGACAAAGCCAATTACTATAATGACATGTGCAAAGACTTGGAGTTAGAAAACCAAAAGGGAAGAACATACTCAGCATTTCCCAAGCTGAAAGAACTGAGGAAAAATTTAAGCCTCGAGTTGCAATATTGAAAGATTCTATGGGCAAAATATTGAATGATGCAGGAAGCATTAAAAGAAAATGGAAGGAATACACAAAGTCACTGTACCAAAAAGAACTAGTAGATCTTCATCCATTTCAGGAGGTGGCATATGACCAAGAACCAATGGTACTGAAGGAAGAATTTGAAGCTGCACTGAAGGAACTGCTGAAGAACAAGGCTCCAGGAATTGAAAGAATACCCATTGAGATGTTTCAACAAAAAGATGCCCCACTGGAGGCACTCACTCAGTTATGCCAAGAGATTTGGAAGACAGCTACCTGGCCAACTGACTGGAAGAGATCCATATTTGTACCCATTCCAAAGAAAGGTGATCCCACAGAATGTGGAAATTATCGAACAATATCATTAATATCACACAGAAGTAATATCTTACTGAAGATAATTCAAAAACAGTTGCAGCAGTATATTGACAGAGATCTTCCAGAGGTGCAAGCTGGATTCAGAAGAGGATGTGGAACAAGGGACATCATAGCTGATGTTAGATGGCTCCTGGCTCAAAGCAAAGAATACCAGAAAGATGTTTACTTGTGTTTTATTGACTATGCAAAGGCATTTAATTGTGTAGATCATAACAAATTGTGCATGACATTGAGAAGAATGGGAGTTCCAGAACATTTGATTGTGCTCATGAGGAATCTGTACATTGACCAGGAGGCTGTTGTTCGAACAGAACAAGGGGACACTGCATGGTTTAAAATCAAGAAGGGAGTGCGCCAGGGTTGTATCCTTTCCCCATACTTATTCAATCTGTATGCCAAGCAAATAATCCCAGAAACTGGACTATATGAAGAAGAACATGGCATCAAGATTGGAGGAAGAAGAATCATTAACAACCTGAGATACACTGACAACATAACTTTACTTGCTGAAAGTGAGGATGACTTGAGGCACTTACTGATGAAGAGTGAAAAATACAGGCTGCAGTATGGATTACATCTCAATATAAAGAAAACTAAAGTCCTCACAACTGGACCAATAAGCAGCATCACGATAAATGGAGAAAAGACTGAAGTTGTCAAAGACTTCACATTGCTTGGTTCTATAATTGACGCCAATGGAAGCAGCAGTCAGGACATTAGACAACGTATAGCACTGAGCAAGTTGGCTGCAAGGGACCTCTTTCAGTGCTGAGGAGCAAGGATGTCTCCTTGAGGACTAAGGTGCACCCTGACACAAGCCATGTTATTATTAGTCACCTCATATGCATGTGAGAGCTGGACAATGAATAAGGAAGACCAAAGAAGAATTGATGCTTTTGAGTTGTGGTGCTGGCAAAGAATGCTGAAAGTACCATGGACTGCTAAAACTAACTGCTAACAGATCTTGGAGGAAGTGCAGCCGGAATGCTCCTTGGAAGCAAGAATGGCCAGACTTTGTCTCACCTACTTTGGTCATGATGTCAGAAGGGACCACTCCCTGGAGAAGGATGTCATGCTTGGTAAGGTGGAGGATCAACAAAAGAGGGGAAGGCCCTCAATGAGATGGATTGACACAGTGGCTGCGACGATGGGCTCAAGTATTGCAAGGATCATGGAGCTGGAGCTGGACCGGGCGGTGTTTCGCTCTGCTGTGCATAGGGTCACTATGAGTCAGATATGACTCAATGGCACCTAACAACAACAGCCTATTTGCTTCTTCTTCTTCTTTTTTTTTTTTTTTTCATTTTAAAAGATCCAAATTAATGAATAATCCAAATTTGGGAAAATCTCTTGAAATCTGACAATCCACAAAAAAATGATCTCTGTCTTTGCCCACTTACTTAAACAATGCATTTGATGATAAGGTCCTCACGGGCCTAAAAATGCAATGTCAAAGCTGTTTTACTTGTCTTCTATTTTGTTGTTGTTGTTGTTGTTAAAGAAATTCTTCCTCTTTCAAACCTTTACATTTTCAGAGTTGCAGACAGTTTAGAAAACAAAGAGAGCTTTGTTTCACACAACATTTCTCAAATCTAGTGTTTTGCAAATGTCTGTGCAATGCAGCAGGTGCTCCTGCTCGCAAGCTGCCCTGATGCAGACAAAAATGGGTGTTTTCCTCCTGTGCTCTCCAGAATTAGGCAACCAGGATAAACCATTGCTGTGGTGAGAATAGTTTGGTCTTCTTTTTGTTTCTATAGATACATAGGTGCATAGAAAAGTCTAGAAGGATATATCCGATATATGCTAAACATTTATTTTGCTTACTTCAAGATGGAGGGGATTATGGACGAGTTTTCCTCAACTGGCTTTCCAACCCTTTCTAGTATGAACATGGAATACTTATATAAACTTTTCTATTTTCAGAGTTGATAAAACTTTCCTTTTTATTACTGATACATTAGGAAAGCTTCAATTTCACAACTTACTGTTGGTAAGGGCATGTGCGTATTTACGACTTTTTTTTTTTTTTTTTTTTT